>NC_054825.1:97272076-97582076 GCF_018345385.1 Vulpes lagopus | reverse complement strand
CTTTTCTTCTAAAGAAATGTTTTTTTAAGATTTTATTTCTTTATTTATTTGAGAGAGAGAGCACAAGTGTGGAGGAGAGGGAGACGTTAAGCTCCCTGCTAAGCAGGGACCCCAACTCGGGCTCCATACCAGGACCCTGGAATCATGACCTGTGCTGAAGACAGACACTTAATTGACAGCCACCCAGGCGCCCCTCTTCTAAAGAAATCTTATATTTCAAGTCTAATTTTATTTTATTTTTTAAGATTTATTTTATTTATTTATTTGAGAGAGAGAGCATGAGTGGGAGGGGCAGAGGGGGAGAGAGAGAGAGAGAGAGAGAGAGAGAATCTCTAGCAGACCTTGTGCTGAGCATGGACCCCAACACAGGGCTTAATCTCAGAACTCTGAGATCGTGGACCTGAACCTAAAACTAAGAGTCAAACACTTAAATGACTGTGCTACCCTGGTGGCCCAAAGTCCAATTTTAAAATCTAGAATTGGACCTGCAAAGTGAAGTTGACAAGAAGACTGTTATATCAGTTCACTTTAGTAATCTCTTGCATCTGTATATGTTTTATATGCTTTCTAAGCACTCTTTTTTTCGTAAAGTTTTTTATTTTTAATTTATTTTTATTTTTAAGGATTTTATTTATTCATGAAAGACACACAGAGAGAGGCAGAGGGAGAGGTAGACTCCCCATTGCGGGATTAGATCCCAGGACCCCAGGATCACAACCTGAGCCAAAGGCAGATGCCCAACCACTGAGTTGCCCAGGTGCCCTAGATTTTTTATTTATTTTAAGTAATCTCTGCACCCAATGTGGGCTCAAACTCATGATCCAGAAAAAAAAAAAAAAACTCATGATCCTGAGATAAGAGTTGCATGGTCTTACAACTGAGCCAGTGAGGCACCCCAACTTAGTAGGCACTCTTAAAATCATATTTTTATTTTTTTATTTTTATTTTTTTTAACTTTTTTTTAAATTTTTATTTATTTATGATAGTCACACAGAGAGAGAGAGAGAGAGGCAGAGACACAGGCAGAGGGAGAAGCAGGCTCCATGCACCGGGAGCCCGACGTGGGATTCGATCCCGGGTCTCCAGGATCACGCCTTGGGCCAAAGGCAGGCGCCAAACCGCTGCGCCACCCAGGGATCCCTCATATTTTTATCATCATAACTAGTACTTGATATAATTTTATAGATTAGGAAATAGGCACAGAGAAGTTAACAAAGTTGTCCTGTTCATACCCTAATATTTAATGGAGCCAGAACTATAAACCAGGTCTCTGACTACTAAATCAGTGTTTTTTCCCCCAAATACATGGTACTGCTTTATCAGGTAATCACTTTATAGCTTTTCTTTTCTTTTATAGGGCTAATTATTTAGATGGTAAAGAATTTCAACATTCCTGGGGACTTCTGCAAAGAATCTTTTTCAGTTTTGCTCAAGAGAAAGTTCTGAATCTATCAAGTAGCTTTAAAGAAGTCCTTTGTGTGGGTTATAAATATAGATGTTTTCATGAAGAGAAGTGAAAAGCCAGAAGGATATAGACAAATGAGGCCTAAGACTTTTCCTGCCAGTAACTACACTGGCAGTAGCCGGCAGATGTTGCAAGAAATTCGGGAATCCCTTAGGAATTTATCCAAGCCATCGGATGCTGCTAAGACTGAGCAGAACATGAGTAAAATGTCAACCGAAGATCCCCGACAAGTCAGAAATCCACCGAAATTTGGGACGCATCATAAAGCCTTGCTGGAAATTCGAAACTCTCTACAACCATTTGCAAATGAAACAAGTCGGAGTACTTCAGAAGTTAATCCACAAATGCTTCAAGATTTGCAAGCTGCTGGATTTGATGAGGTAGGAATTTTGAAAGATAAAAGAAAGATTTTTCTTACCTTACAGTAGTGCATAAAACTGTTATGGTAACCTGCCAAAATGTTTCCTTTGAGAGAATTTAACTATGTATACAAATTTGTATATTCCAATCAACAAAGAATGTTATTTACAATTCCATTAATTAGTAAAACAAAATAATTATTTCTTAGTTTTCTCTGTGGTTTCTGATATTTTAAAGCTCAAGTCTTGAAGTCAGAATGAAAGTGCAGTTGAGAAAGCTACAGAGGAGGAGAGAGTGAGTAGGAATGGACATCTCTGCGTGCAATAGGGGCTCTGGGGCAAAGTGGCTGTGTGGAAATGACAGCTTACGAAGTTTAAGTTTATACTACAGAGAAAGAAGTAGAGTCAGGATTTCTTTTCTTTTCTTTCTTTCTTTTTTTTTTTTTTTTTTTTTTGGTTAATCAGGATTTCATTAAGCTGCTATATGTTCACATCATTCTCAGGCCTAAATCTCAAATCACAAAAACTGAAAATTTACATATTGCTCAATCTGCTAGAATTTCAGTTTTATTTTTAGAAATTTCAGTTCATGTTAGTTATGCCAAGTCTTTACTATTTACCTTTAGAATTCATATTGAAAGTTTTTTATTCACATATATATATATTTATAATCATATTCCATTTAGATTATTACTAACATATATTTTCCATGATAACATTTTCTTTGACTATTTTAGGTAGCAGAAATCATTTTGAATACAAGTTGGCCATGGAAAATGTAACTAAATGTGAATGAGCAAGTGTTAATTAGGTTTTCCTTTGAAATTATAGTAACTTTTTTCTTGATTATAAAAATATCTATCCCCTGTTAAAAATTAAGAAGTGGAAAGAGAACACTGAAAATTACCTTTAGCTCTACTACATAAAGATAATTACCTTTAAAATTCTTTCATTATGGTTAATATTTTGGTGACCACATTTTCAGAGATTTCTAAGGTTAAAATTGAAAACTTAAGTATGCATTATAGTAAGATTTGAAAAGGAAGATTTCAACCAAACTAGAGAAAAACGATGACTCTTTCTGGCCTACCTTAATCATCCATTTTTTAATCTTTTTTTTTTTTTAAATATTATTTATTCATGAGAGACAAAGAGAGGGGCAGAGACTTAGGCAGAGGGAAAAACAGACTCCTACGGGAAGCCCAATGTGGAACTTGATCCCAGGATCCCGGGATCAGGACCTGAGCCAAATCACGACCTGAGCCAAAGACAGATGCTCAACTACTGAGCCACCCAGGTGCCCCCCTATTCATCCAGAGAGAAAGGAGGAGAAGACCTTTGGTATTTTCCTGGTTAGAACTGGGAGGATTAAGGAAATAGTTTATGTGGAATTTCTGCAGAGTACTTTCTTCCTAATCTCTTAGCCAGAAGGCAAAGAATAAAGAAAGGAATGAATCAGCACGCCTGGGTGGCTCAGTCTGTTAAGCATCTGCGTTCTGCTCAGGTCATGATCCCAGGGTTCTGGGATCCAGCCCTGCATCAAGCCACATATGGAGCTCCCTGCTCAGAGAGTCTGCTTCTCCCTCTGCCCCTCCCCTCTGTTCTTGCTCTCTCTGTCTTTCTCAAATAAATAAATATCGTTAAGAAAAACAAAAGAAAGGAGTGAATCATTGACCTTATTCTTTCCTTTTATATATTGCTAGGGAAAGAGAGTTTAGAAAATCACATGGCTGTAAAGGCCCTTAAGTGGTAATGTGTTATATCAGATAAATCACCTCAGTAGAATTGTATTTCTGGAGCTCTTACTATGTGTGAACTCTTCAATCAGTGAATTGAGTGGTACCAAACATGGTCTATTCCTTTAAGGAACTTTAAAATTCTTTCTAACATTGACAGTTTTAAGAAATAGAATCTAAGCATTAGTCAGTGCTTAGTCTTTTTTAAGTGTAATTGGCATACAATGTAACATTATTTTCAGGTATATAGACAGTACTATAGACAGTTCTATACATTAGCAGTGATCACCACTGTTAACATCTATCACCGTACAGAGTTATTACAATATTATTGAGTATATTCTCTGTGCTGTACTTTCCATCTTTTATCATTTACTTATTTTATAACTGGAAGTTTGTACCTCTTAATACTCTTAATCTGTTTTGCTCGTCCCTCCACCCACCTCCCCACTAGCAGCCAGCAGTTTGTTCTTTATATTTAAGAATCTGGTTTTTTGTTTCTTAGATTGCACATGTAAGTGAGATCGTATGATAGTCTTTCTCTAACTTCACTTAAGTCAATGCCCTATTCTTTATCTGTTGGCAATAAAAACAATAATTGGGTTGCATTAGAAAGATATGTTAGCTTTATTACAGTAACATATTTTACTATTATCACCTTATGACATTAATAACCCCTTAAGCAGGGTTGCTTTACTAAAAGCATTTAGACATTTATCAATTCTCATTTGTCCAAATAATGAAATTAGGGTATTATTTATCCCCACAGTAATATAAAGAATATGGCAATTTACTTCTGCTGCCTCCTCAAATCACTCATTCTGATAGCTTCTCATTATATTGCAGAATTTGTTTAAAATCCTAACTTGGTACTTTAAAATTTTTATCCAGGAGTGCCTAGGTGGCACATTCAGTTAAGCATCCAACTCTTGGCTTCAGTTCAGGTATGATCTCAGGGTGGGGAAATCGGGTTCTGTGCTCAACATGGAGTCTGCTTTGGTTTCTCTCTCTCTACCTTTGCCCACCCACCCCCCCACTCTACTTGCTCACTCTCTCAAATAATCTTTAAAAAAAATTAAAAAATTAAAATTTTATCCAGTTCTTGCTTTATTATTTTATCATTTCATAAATCCAATCTATTCCTTTAGCTACATCAGGTTCAAGGCAGTTGCCAGTTTTTTGAGAATGTTTCTAATGGTCTGTAAAATTAAAACCTCAAGTATTTTAAGATTAATTTCTTTGTAGAAATAAATGTTAAACAGAATTGATGTGTTCTTGGGGCACATAAATCTCAAGCAGTGATGTGTATTTTTGTTTATATACATGGAAAACACCATAGTAATATGGACATGATGTTTTCTTATTACATAAGATTTCCAAAGTTACTGATTTGTGGATGCTGTTTTTCATGCTGGCACTAACACCCCTGGTTACAGAACTTTGGTTGATATTGTTAACAGATGCAAAAAACATTTTAACATACATCAGTAATTATTTGAAAATAACAGCCAGCATAATAATCACCAGCTAAAATTATAGGCATTTAACAAAAATATGGTTCCCACAATATTGAAAAAGGATGGTGGGTACAGTTTTCTTAGCAAGTGAGATGACATTCCCATATGATAGTAGCATAAATACAGTTCATTTGGCTTAACCAGTTTTAAAGTTAAGCACTCCCTATTGAGTTTTAATTTGGAGTGATTTGAATTATTTTAAATTTGCACACAAGGGGGACTTACTAATTCCTTGTATCTCACTACAAACTTGCAGAAGTCTGATTGGCATAAAATGTGATCACATTGTACTTTTGTATCAGTTAAGGATTGAGTTTGGTTGCTTTTAACAAAAACCCAAATAATAATGCTTTAAACAAAATAGTGACTCAATTTATATAGCTAGCATTGGTTCAGTCTCTTAAAGATATCAGAACTTAGGACTTTTATGAGTTTCTTGAATGTTCCTTCTTGGTGGCATCATGCTGTAGCACAGATGTCAGATCTATCATCTAGGAAACAGGATACAGGAAGTACTAGTACCTAAATCAAGGATAACAACATTCTTCCAGAAACCCTTGCTTTTGTTTCATTGTCAGAATTGTCATGTGGCCACTGTAGCTATAAGGAAGAATTCTTCCAACAAAGTCAGTATTTTTCTAGGAAAGAGAGAATGGATCTTGAATAGGCAGCAAGTCTCTGCTACAACCTTTTTTTTTTTTTTTTTTTTTTTTTAAGATTTTATTTATTTGTTGGAGTGGAGGGTAGGGGCAGAGAGAGAGGGAGAAGCAGACTCCCCATTGAGCAGGGAACCTGACAGGTGGTTCCATCCCAGGACTCTGAGATCATAACCTGAGCCAAAGGTGGACACTCAACCAACTGAGTCCCCCAGGCACCTCTGCTGCAACCTTTTTTTTGTTGGTCTCACCCCAGGATCATCTGTCAGTGTCCTCTTCACCCATTAGTCTTACTAGGCCATTTCCACTTTAAAATATCTTTTAAAATACTAGCTCCTCTAGGGCAAGTAAATCGCTGCCTCCTTCTTGAAAAAACCCTATCCATTTGCTTTCTGTGTGTTAGTGTGTAATTTATGTCTACACATAAAGGACAAGGAACAGAACAGGACAACCCACATCTAATCTACAGGCACTGTGCTTATATGCTTTTACATGTTTTCTTATTAAGTCCACACCTCAACTCTATGAGTGTATTGCAGGTGAAGAAATTGAGCTTGGAATGTTAAATAATTTGCCAAAGTTCACACAGTTCCAAAGTAGGGCACATAAATAAATCTGCAATCACTGGAGCGTATCTTTGCTTCTAAGCATTAAAAACAAACAAACAAACAAACAAAAAAACACCAAAAGCATAGTACTGGAACTCAAACTCACTTTTGTTTGATTCCAGTCTCTCTGCTTTTATATCATATCATGTAGCCTCCTAAAGTCTTCATCACATAATCATATATAGTCTTTTATACCATTTGTACTATATTTATGTCCTTTATAAAAAAGGTTCTCTGAAAGTGTAAGCTCTAAGAGGATATAAATCAGAATTACATAGCTCTTTTACCAGTAAACACAGTGACAAAGGTGCTTACTAAAATGTTCTAATGGTACAAAAGAGTAGTTTCCAGTATTTTGATTGACACCTTTTTTTTTTTTTTTTTTTAAGATTTTATTTATTCCTGAGAGACAGAGAGAGAGAGAGGCAGAGACACAGGCAGAGGGAGAAGCAGGCTCCATGCAGGGAGCCCGACATGGGACCTGATCCCAGGTCTCCAGGATCACACCCTGAGCTGAAGGCAGCGCTAAACCGCTGAGCCACCTGGGCTGCCCTGATTGATACCTTTTAAACAATCTGATAGTCTCTTTGTATAAGGATGAAATTAAGAATAAGAAATAATCAGAGTTATGCTATTATGATTATCCCCAGAAGTTAATCCTATAAGAAAACAGTAATATGGGACACCTGGGTGTCTCAGTCTGTTAAGCATTGCCTTTGGCTTCGGTCATGATCCCAGGATCCTGGGATCACGCCCTGAATTAGGCTCCCTGCTCAGTGGGGAGCCTGCTTCTCCCTCTCCCTCTGCCGCTCCCCCTGCTTATGCTCTTATGCTCGTTACTTCTGTCAAAGAAATAAAAATCTTTAAAAAAAGAAATGATATGTTACATAAAGGTGAAAACGTTAAACACTTCTAGAGGGCACCTGGGTGGCTCAGTGGTTAAGCATCTACCTTTGGCTCAGGTCGTGATCGAGTCCCTCACTGGGCTCCCCACAGGGAGACTGCTTCTCCCTCTGCCTGTGTCTCTGCCTCTCTCTTGTGTCTCTCAGGAATAAATAAAAATCTTTAAGAAAAGAAAAGAAACACTTGAATTTGAGTTTGTTTTCTTTTTTACTTTGAGATTATATGGATGTTTATAGTAGTTTTACAAACAAGACATTAATATTGTGGTTTGGGGCCCTGCTGTTCATAATTATGAATTTCTCTAGTGGAGCTTATAGTCTTCTTTCTCTCTTAATTAATTATAAGATTTAAGCTTTGTTTCTTTTTTTTTAAACTTCGTACCAGGATATGGTTATACAAGCTCTTCAGAAAACGAATAACAGAAGTATAGAGGCAGCAATTGAATTCATTAGTAAAATGAGTTACCAAGATCCTCGCCGGGAACAGATGGCCGCAGCAGCTGCCAGACCTATCAATGCCAGCTTGAAACCAGGTGATTAATCAAACATTTTTTTCTCATTTCTTATAGTTCTAAAATATTTATCTATATCAACTCTTTAGTCTTAGAAATTGTTAAAAGCAGCACGGTAAGTCTCAAGTCAGAGTAATAGCATGATAGTTTTATACTATGAGTAGGTTTAAATGTGTGTATTTTGTTATTGTTTAAACAAAAAATGGAGTCATAGTAAAACCTACTTGATTTACTTAAACTGCATAACTTTCCTTGTTACTAAATGGTCTACAAAATAATTTTAATAATTACATTAAGTTATATTTATCACATACTTTATGTAACCAGTCTCTCATATTTTGACATTTGCTGTTTGCTTTTTTTTTGCCATTATAGACAGCACTGCAGTAAATCCTTTCATACCTAAATCTTTATACATTCTTGGTGATTTTATAAAGGAAATTTCCAAAGTCTTGCAAAAATTTAAGGTTTTTCTTAGATATTGCTGCCTAGAAAGGTATTCCCAACCTACATTCTCCTGATCAATTTAATACAAGAATGCTTATATTTATAAATCCTAGGTATTATGATTTTTGTATATTTAATGGCTATAGAAATACTGTCTCATTTTATTTTCACATGTCTTTGATCATTAGTATTGAATATTTGGTTATTAATTTTTATTTATTTATCGGTTATTTTTAAATTGGCATTTTTATTCTTTAATCTTGGGTTAATCTTTTTATTGATTTATAAGAGGACTTATTCATTCTTTCTTTCATTCAGCAAAATTTTATTGATCATCCACTGTTTCAGGATCTTTGCTCAGTACTGAGTATAAAGTTCTTGCCCTTTTGTAGAGCTGACAATCTAGTAAGGGAGATCAAACATTTTCACAAAAAAATATATGTAGAACTGCAGCTATATACATGTGAATGAAGAAGGGTGAGTTATATGGTACTTTGGACTTATAGAGGGCTTTTTGACCTAGTCAAGAAGATCAGAGAAAATTTTCCTGTGAAACTGGTAGTAGAGCTGATAGCTGAAGCAAGACTAAGGTTAATGGGAAGGATTTAGTGAGGAAGAGTGTCTCTATCTGTGCATGGCCTGTTTGGCAGGTTTTGATACTACGCTGGAAGAACTGAATGTGTTTGGGACACTGAAAACCAGTATGTGATAGGACTGGAGAAGTACATAGGGCCTGACTATGCAGGACTGTCTATTGATCTTATCCTAAAAGCAGCAGGAAGTTAGGGAAACTTCAAGCAGGGTAATGTCATGATTAGATTTGTGTTTCAAAAAGATGGCTGCAGTGGATAAGAATTGGCTGGTGGATATTAGGATAGATTGGATAAGAGATAACAGTAGTTTCTGGGAAACGAAGGTAATTTGGACTGGGATAGGGCAGTGGAGAAAAGTGAATGAATTAAGAGAGATGGGAGGGTTAAAGTCAACAAGGACTTGGTGATAGATTACATATGAGAGGTGATAATGGAGAGGAATGCCTGTTAGGCCTCTGGTGTAGAAAAATAGATGCAGTGTGGAGATACCCCACATTATAAAAGCAAATGCCAGGAGAGAACAGGATTTGGTGGAGAAAGATCCTAAGTCTAGTTTTTTGACATCAGGTTGAATTAGGTTCATTGAGTTATCCAAGTGAAGATGTCAAGTAGGGAGCTGGATATATACAATTAGCCCTGTGTATAAAATAGGTCTCCTAAAGGAGATAATGTAGACAAAAATGACAAGATGGCCTACCACCAAACCTAATACTTAGTAGCTGGCAGGAGAGGATAAGCCTGCAAAGACAGAAGAATTAGCTGAAGAGGAAGGAAAGAAAACAACAGTGTCTTGAAAGCCAGGAGTGTATTTTATGAAATTATTAATCCATAATGAATTGGAAATTTAAAAAATAAAAGTTCTTCACCATAGATAAGAATCATACTCTTGCTAATATCCTCACTCTACCCTCACAGAAAAACTTCTCAATGTGTTGTTTATACATGAATTCTTTATGTCACATCCATTTGTCCCTCAATCCACTCCCAATCTGAATTATGTTCCCATAACTGGACAGAAACAAGTTACTCTGTGTGTTATGGGCTGAATCATGTTCTCCCCCCAACCAAATTCAGGAAGTCTTCATTCCTAGTATCTCAGAATTTGACTGTATTTGTGAACAGGGTCTTTAAGAAGGCAGTTAGGTTAAATAATGTCATTTAGGGTGGGCCCTAATTTTTTAAAAAACAATAATGATGAATTATTCCAAAATTTAAATTAAAAATGACATATATAAGGCCAAATATTTTATTGTTATATTTAACAGAAATAAAATTACACTTAGATTTCTGTAAAAGTTTCCAAGTTTTTGCTCTCCATTTCCATACTTAGAGTGGACTGGTAGCAGCACTTTGAGGTAGTGCCCTATATGAGACTGGAGGGAGAGCCTTATTTGTTTTTTTAATAGTAAAGGCTTAGGCATGTTTAAAAGATAAACTGTAAAACTCCAGTTTAGAGGAAAAAATTAAACATTCTAGAAAAAAGGATCAAGTAAATTCCTGAGAAGCCAGGAAAAGAGAGGATCCAAAGCATAGGATGAGAGATGATTAGCCTTATAGAGGAAGAGGCAACAACCATTTTGTTCTAAGAGGAACAAACAGACCTGGGTTATGTCGGAAGACAGGGAAGTTCCTTTCTGATGGAACTTCAGTTTTCTCTCAAGGGGAAAATCAGGTCATCTGCTGAGAGAGGTGTCTGAGGAATGGGACAGGAATTTGAGGAAACCCAGGACTGAAGAGAATTGTAGTGGAAACCAAAAGAGGCAGTAGGATTTCCTGGCAGTGCTAAAGCCATTTGATGATGCTGATCATTGAATTTTGGTGGAATCAGTGTGCACTTCACATCACCTTTTCTAGCAGGCATGAAGAAAAAAAAGTAGATAGGTAGAATCATCTGTGACTAGAGTTCTACTAAATATGTACAAAATAAGATAGAGTTCAGAATATACTGAAAGGGTGATTTAAATCCTTAATTAGGGCATATTCCTCCTCTGCTGTCGGTGGCTTTTCATTCCTTCCAGACTCCTCTTGATGGCTTTGCTGCTCTCAGACTTCTTCGAGTACCCCTCTTCCTCTGATTTACTGCTCTCCAGTCATGCTGAGTTTCTTTTTCTTCTTGGAATATACCAAGCTTCCACTTCAGGGCCTTTGCCTAGTTTTAGATCATATGTCATCTCCTTGGTGGAGCCTTTTCTGACTACTGAATCTCATCCCTTTATGTCCTCCTTACTCTCTACCATTTGACACTATTTATGGTTCCTTTATAGGATTTGTCATACCCAGATGTTACCTTGTTTATTTATTTACGTGTTTATTGTCAGTCTTCTTCCCCAAGAATGGAGGTCCCGTGGGGCCAGGGATATTATTTTTTTACCACTGTACTTGGATTGCTTAGATGCTCAATAAAAATTTAATGAATGAATAGAAATGAGGGGAGGAGAAAAGGAATACAGAGGGAAGAAAGAAGTAATGGACCATGGATTTAAATTAGCTAAAGTGTTTCATAAAGAAAGTGGAGGACTAATGAAGTAAGAATATGGAGGCCTTTGTGAAGTTGAAAAATGCATGTAATAGTAGTTAAACATGGAAGGAGAGTTGTAGTCCAAGTGTATAAAACTTAAGTGATTTTGAAAAAAGCAGATATAGATAATACCTAAATTAAAAATATGATCTTAGGAATGATATTAGAGGTCAAATTGACGAGAGGAGGTCAAGAAACTGAGAGGTGAGGGTGATAGATGGTTTGTCCATATGGATGTTGAAGTTACAGAATGTTGGCAGGGCTTAGGGTAGACCAAATGTCAAAACTATTGATCAAGTAGGAGTTCATTGAGAGGAATGAATGTGGCCTCCCAGATAGCATGAGCATCCAAAGAACTGACTTTTTTTTTAAAGGGTATGAAGAAATAAGATGTAGAATTTCACCTTTAGCCCAGTTTATTATTTTTTAAATTTTATTTTATTTTTTTTGGAGAAGGGGTGGGGAAGAACAGAGGGAAGGAGAGAGAAAAAGAGAATATTGGGCAGCCCAGGTGGCTCAGTGGTTTAGTGCTGCCTTCAGCCCAGGGTGTGATCCTGGACACCTGGGATCAAGTCCCACGTCCGGCTCCCAGCATGGAGCCTGCTTCTCTCTCTGCCTGTGTCTCTCATGAATAAATAAATAAAATCTTTTTAAAAAAGGAAAAAAAGAGAATCTCAAGCAGGCGCCATGCCAGGTGCAGAACCCACACAGGGCTCGATCTCAAAACTCTGAGATCATGACCTGAGCTGAAGTCAAGAATCAGACTTTAACTGATTGAGCCACCCAAGCAGCCCTAGGTTATTTTTAAAGAAAAAGAAAACCTTAATTGCAGGGTGCCTAGGTGGCTCAGTTGGTTAAGCATCTGCCTTTGGCTCAGGTCATGATCCCAGGGTCCTGGGATTGAGCTTCAAATCAAGCTCTCTGCTCAGTAGGGAGTCTGCTTCTCCCTCTCCCTCTGCCCCTCCACACCACTTGTGTTCTCTCTCTCTCTCTCTCTCAAATAAATAAAATCTTTAAAAAGAAAAGAAAATCTTAATTGCAAAGGGCTGAAAAGAATGTCAGCAGAAGATTACTAGGTTTAAATAGTTGATGTGAAAGCTTGGTGACATAGGAGCCAGTGTTGGTTATGGGACAGAGCATGTCTGAAGGGTAGAAGTGGGAGAACACAGCTTTGTGGGAGGTGCAGAACAGAGATGACGGTATACTCTAGGCCTGTAGAGACTTGTAATTTAACTGGTAAAAGCTGAGTGAGTGAATACATGTTATATTTAGCCTCAGCTGGCTATCTGAGGAAGGTGAGACTGAGCTTAGTGGCCAGAGGACTTGCCTAGGTTGTCCAGAGTGATGACTTTTCCTGGAGTCTTAGACCCAGCATGCTGCCCAGTCTTGATGAAACAAAGTGTTAAATTGTACATTCTCGGGGATCCCTGGGTGGCTCAGTGGTTTAGCACCTGCCTTCTGCCCGGGGCATGATCCTGGGGTCCCAGGATCGAGTCCCACGTCAGGCTCCTACATGGAGCCTGCTTCTCCCTCTGCCTGTGTCTCCGCCTCTTTCTCTGAGTGTCTCTCATGAATAAATACATAAAATATTTTTTAAAAATAAAAAAATAAATTGTACATTCTGAACATTTACCATTTTTTCATCATGTATGTGTTTTGAATGTTGCTACATGTTTTGTTTTATATATTTAGATCTGTAAATCTTTACCATATAATCTCTATCTGGAATATATTAATTATATGAATTGCATTCCATACAAATATATTTTATGTATTTTTAAATGTGTTAAAGATCTTTTTCTTTTTTTTTTTTTTAAAGATTTTATTTATTTATTCATGAGAGACACAGAAAGAGGCAGAGACACAGACAGAGGGAGGAGAAGTAGGCTCCATGCAAGGAGCCCAATGCAGGACTTGATCCTGGGAATCCAGGATCATGCCCTGAGCCAAAGACAGATGCTCAATCACTGAGCCACCCAGGCGTCCCATTCAACTTTTTTTGTATCATTTATTTTCTTGCCATTTCATTTACTTGAAAATTCCAGTAAAGAGAAACTGTAAAATCTATATTTAGTGTTCAACTGATTATCGCCTGGTATCTTTCAAATACATTTAAAAGTAGTTGTATCTATTAAAATTACAAATGGACATACCCTTCAGCTCAATAATGCCACTTTTGATAATTTATCTACTTAACATATATATGAAATGATATCTGTACAAAATTTTTCATTGCTTTTTTTTATATATACAGCAAAAGACTAGAAACCTTAATAGTCTTCAGTAGGGAAACATTAAACTTGGGTATATGCAGGTGCCTGGGTGGCGCAATCAGTTAAGCAGTTGACTGTTGATCTCAACTCAGGTCTTGATCTCATGGTCATGAGTTCAGGTCCTGTGTTGGGCTCCATACTGGGTGTGGAGCCTATTAAAAAAAATTAAATTTGGGTACACCAATACTGTGAAAAACTGTGGTAACACTTTTTTAAAGTAAACAAACATTTTATATACTGATAAAGAATCTTCAGTGTTTTATTTTATTTTAAAAGATTTTATTTATTTACTCATGAGACACAGAGAAAGAGGCAGAGACACAGGCAGAGGGAGACAGGAGCCCGATTTGGGACTCGATCCGAGGACCCCAGGATCACGACCTGAGCCAAAGGTAGATACTCAACCACTGAGCCACCCAGGTGCCCCTAGAATTTTCAGTATTTTAATGAGAAGAGCCAGGCACACTAGTATACATAGGAGGTATACTAATTACTTGCATGTCCCTAAAGTATCTTACTGATGGAAGGAAGAAAGCTGGAGACAGAGGTGAGTATACTTTTGTACTTCTTAATTTAGGCCATGGGAATGTATTACCTAGCCAAAATTAGTAAAAATTTGAAAGGTAGCATAAAACCACTTAACTGAAGTTTGATTTTTTTTGTAATTCTCAAAAGAGAATTACTATTTAGCTATGTCAGAATTCCAAGCTAAATTTTTCAAAAATAAGAGGTTAAAAACATGTTTTTTTCCCTCTGTTTTGTAACCATAGGGAGTGTGCAACAATCAGTTAACCGCAAACAAAGCTGGAAAGGTTCCAAAGAATCCTTAGTTCCTCAAAGACATGGCCCTCCACTAGGAGAAAGTGTGGCCTATCGTTCTGAAAGTCCCAACTCGCAGACCGATGTAGGAAGGCCTTTGTCAGGCTCTGGTATAACAGCATTTGCTCAAGCTCACCCTAGCAACGGACAGAGAGTAAACCCCCCACCACTTCCTCAAGTAAGGAGCGTCACTCCTCCACCACCTCCCAGAGGCCAGACTCCTCCTCCAAGAGGTACAACTCCACCTCCTCCATCTTGGGAACCAAACTCTCAAACAAAGCGCTATTCCGGGAACATGGAATACGTAATCTCCAGAATCTCTCCTGTTCCACCTGGAGCCTGGCAGGAGGGCTATCCTCCACCACCTCTGAATGCATCCCCAATGAATCCTCCAAATCAGGGACAGAGAGGCATTAGTTCTGTTCCTGTCGGCAGACAACCAATCATCATGCAGAGTTCCAACAAATTTAACTTTCCACCAGGAAGACCTGGAATTCAGAATGGTAGTGGTCAAAATGATTTCATGATACACCAAAATGTTCCTGCTGGCACTGTGAATCGGCAACCACCCCCTCCATATCCTCTGACCCCAACTAATGGACAAAGCTCTTCTGCTTTACAAACAGGGGGATCTGCTGCATCTTCATCATATACAAATGGAAATATTCCCCAATCTATGATGGTGCCAAACAGAAACAGTCATAACATGGAACTTTATAACATTAATGCACCTGGATTGCAAACAACTTGGCCTCAGTCATCTTCTGCTCCAGCCCAGTCATCCCCAGGCAGTGGGCATGAAATCCCTACATGGCAACCTAACATACCAGTGAGGTCAAATTCCTTTAATAACCCATTAGGAAATAGAACAAGTCATTCTGCTAATTCTCAGCCTTCAGCTACAACAGTCACTGCTATTACACCAGCTCCTATACAACAGCCTGTGAAGAGTATACGTGTTTTAAAACCAGAGCTACAGACTGCATTAGCACCTACACACCCTTCTTGGATCCCACAGCCAATTCAGACAGTTCAGCCTAGTCCTTTTTCTGAGGGTACCACTTCAAATATGACTGTTATGCCTCCTGTTGCTGAAGCTCCAAACTATCAAGGTCCACCTCCACCTTATCCAAAACATCTGCTACACCAAAATCCATCTGTTCCTCCATATGAATCAATCAATAAATCTAGCAAAGAGGATCAGGCAAGCATGCCTAAGGAAGATGAGAGTGAAAAAAGTTATGAAAATGTTGATGGTGGGGATAAAGAAAAGAAACAGATTACAACCTCACCTATCACCGTTAGGAAAAACAAGAAAGATGAAGAGCGAAGGGAATCTCGTATTCAAAGTTATTCTCCTCAGGCATTTAAATTCTTTATGGAGCAACATGTAGAAAATGTACTCAAATCTCATCAGCAACGTCTACATCGTAAAAAACAATTAGAGAATGAAATGATGCGGGTAAAACCTTTTAAAATGCCCATTTTTATACTTGATCATCTATTTGCTTGTTGTTTATCTTAAAATATTGGTCCAGTATTTTCCCCTCTTTTTATAGCTAAATATATTATCAATTACTTAAAAGTCAGCAAATATTAAAGTACTTTTAATTATACTATTTTATTTTAGTATTTCAAAATTTATGCAGAATTTCTTGGAATAAAGTTCTAATAAATTAAGAAAAATATAATTTATAGTGTCCTGTTTAGATGTATAATTTATAGTGTCCTGTGTAGATGTATAATCCCTTTTTATGGAAATAGGAGCAAGGGTTATTTTCTAGATTTTACAAATGTATCATATAACATTTTAAAATAAGCTAGAAATATCTGGGTCCCATCTCTTGATACACTTTTGAAATATTTGTTTTTACTTACAGTAGATTTTGTGCTCTATTCATCAGGTTTATTCATGTGAGTGGTCTCACTACAAAGTGTCAAAGACCTGTCCTTTCAGTTATTTCCTCTTCTAATTTCATTTTTATAATGTACTGGAAAATGTACTGAAATTTTTAAACTACTAAAAAGGAGACTAAAAATAAGTGCTCACTCATTTTAGATGAATCTCTGTTGTGATTCCATATACATATCTTCACTCGATATTATGGTGGTACTATCATTGTTACTATTTTCATCACATGTTTACAAGAGTAGGTTGACTCCTACTCTTATATCTATCACTCCAAATCCAGGAGGCTTAAATTTGTGATAAAGCTTGCTTATATAACTTGAGAACTATTATTTTAAGATGAATTTTCTAAGTCTGATTTCATAATTATGTTATTCCTGCTACAAATTAAACTTTGAGATGAGAAACACCATGATTATCTGTATGACTTATCCATATTTTAGCTCTTAGGATTTCTTACTAAAGTCTGTCTGTATGTATTTTCTTAGTTTATTTTTCCTTTTTCCTCTTCACTTTCACTAATAGCTGATTTAAACTTTTATGGTGTTGGAAGCTTTGCTGACTTCTGTAGCCTCCATTACTGTGTAGGCAAGTAAGATTTTAAGAGAAACAGTTCTAAGTCTGGCATGCCACCCTTCTTAAAAGATTTTGCATGCAAATGGGCATCCTAACAGAAGCATGAGGTTGCTATATTCTAATTAGGCTTGCATTTCTAGAATTAGACTCTACTTAATTCTTTTTCTGCTTAAACCCTTAAATTAGTTCTTTATTGAACTAGCCAAAAATAAACTTCCTTCGAAATCCAGGTAGTCCACGTCTACTCAGAAGTTGGCTTTTGTTTTTAATCTGTGCTTTGGTATCTTCATAAATCACACTGACCATTCTTTGAAATGTACCAAAATGTCTAAAAGGTACCTTATAATCAAACAAGTTTGTCCCTTTTACATAAGGTAGAAGAAAAAGCCTTTGCATTTTGCATTAGTGGTGGCTGCAAGTCCTACCCTTAGTCTACTGCCTGAGAAAAATAAAAGAAACATGAAAGGAAAGATGGACTATTAATAAATGGTTAGCTTAGAGAAGACGTTCTTTTATTCTTAATACATCAGTTTTTAGAATAAATGAATCTGGACAGGCAGAGGTTTTTTTTTTCATGATAGGTAAAATAGGAAGAATATTTTAATTCTTCGTGTTCCACAAGATTAGCATATAGTGAAAACAATCTAATCACATAATTTGGGGTGAGTCTGCATGGAGAGATAGGTGAGGATGCATGTTAACAAATGTTTGGTTATTGCACATTGGGAACTTTTTTGGGAATGCATTAGAGAACAGTTGAAGGCTGACTGTTGGTATTATCTTCTTGCTCTTCACAGCAGAATCTGCGTATATACTCACTTTTGTATATCCTGTTAACTATCCCTTAAGCTGCACTTTGATAATTAATTTTCTCTGAAGTATATTCTAGATTTCTAACATGCTTTATTAAAAATTATTATGCATTTAACCTTTAAATATATGCCTGAGTTTTTTCCAAACTATTTTTTATAATATTTGATATAGAAGATAATTCCTCACTTAACCTTCAGTTTATTTGCCTAGGTTGGATTATCTCAAGATGCGCAGGATCAAATGAGAAAGATGCTTTGCCAAAAAGAGTCTAATTACATCCGTCTTAAGAGGGCTAAAATGGACAAGTCTATGTTTGTGAAGATAAAGACACTAGGAATAGGAGCATTTGGTGAAGTCTGTCTAGCAAGAAAAGTAGACACTAAGGCTTTGTATGCAACAAAAACTCTTCGAAAGAAAGATGTTCTGCTTCGAAATCAAGTTGCTCATGTTAAAGCTGAAAGGGATATCCTGGCCGAAGCTGATAATGAATGGGTAGTTCGTCTATATTATTCATTCCAAGATAAGGACAATTTATACTTTGTAATGGACTATATTCCTGGGGGTGATATGATGAGCCTATTAATTAGAATGGGCATCTTTCCAGAAAATCTGGCACGATTCTACATAGCAGAACTTACCTGTGCAGTTGAAAGTGTTCATAAAATGGGTTTTATTCATAGAGATATTAAACCTGATAATATTTTGATTGATCGTGATGGTCACATTAAATTGACTGACTTCGGCCTCTGCACTGGCTTCAGATGGACACATGATTCTAAGTACTATCAGAGTGGTGAGTAAAATCATAAAATTTGTATATATTAATATGATTTATTAATGCAATAAGATATAAGATGGTATTACCACTGGATAGAAGCCAGAAGTCTTGATTCTAGGTCTTAACTGTTGGATAAATGTGAGTGAATCCTTTAGACATCTAGACTTATGAAATGAAAGAATATGTTAGATTCAGTTATTTCTAAATATCATTAACATTACTGAGTTCACCTCTTGATGTTTTCTCAATTTGAAATATGTCAGACAAATAACATTTTAAAAATAATTTTTAAATGAAGCCCCATACCTGCCATTCAGCTTAAGAACCAGATCATCAGGGCAGCCCAGGTGACTCCGTGGTTTAGCGTCGTAGTGCCGCCTTCAGCCCAGGATGTGATCCTGGAGCCTGGGGATCAGGTCCCGCGTCAGGCTCCCTGCATGGATCCTGCTTCTCCCTCTGCCTGTGTCTCTGTCTCTCTCTGTGTGTGTCTCTCATGAATTTAAAAAAAAAAACAAAAACAAAAACTAGATTATCAGTACTATTAAAGGCCCTAAACGATCACTTTCCCTTTACTCCTCCACAGAGGTAACCGTTATTTCAGACTTCTGTAATCAGCTTTTTACTTTTCTCTATACTTTTTCCACATATGTCTGTAACCCTGAACAATATTATTTTATTTTGTCTAGTCTTGCACACTATTTACATGTAATCATGCTATATATATTCTTCAGTGTTCATGTTTGAGGTTGATCTGTGTTACTGCCTATGACATCTTTTTTTTTTTACTACTATTTAGGATTCCATTGTATAATTATTACGCAGTTTATTCAACCTTAAGCACTTTATATACATAATTTTGTTTAATCTTCACAATATTACTGAAGCAGGATAAAGAAACTGAGGCTTAAAAAAAAAATGAAACTGAGGCTTAGTTAGACGAAGTAACTTGCCCAAGGTCAGACAGAAAAGAAGTATAAGGGCTAGGCTTTGAACCTAGGTTTGTCTGATTTCAGGGCCATGTTATTTCTACTACACCACACTGCCTCACCAAGATCCCTTCAAAGCGCTAATGGAAGTGTAAGTTGATCTAATAATTCTTGAATACTTACTATGACTAGGTTCTTTGCATATATTCTAACTTAAGGGTTACAGTAATCTTCTGAGGTAAGTCTTATTAGCCTCCTGTGCTTAAGTGAACACAGTAAATTGATATTAAATGGGTAGAACTGAAACATCTGAACCTGTCTTCCCAGATTCACCTAAATTACTTGAAGTTCTTCTTAAAAATATGATTCTTAGGCTCTATTCCAGTCTTCTAATTGAAAATCTTCACTGGAGGGGAGATACTGTATTTCATTTTTTTTAGAGGTTGCTTTTTATTTTTTTAATTAGCCTCCATGCCTGATGTGGGTTGAACTCATGACCCAGAGTTCAAGAGCTATGTGCCCTCCGGACTAAGCCAGCCAGGCACCCCAAGAAATTGTATTTTAATCAAACACCCCCAATGATTATTACAGTCAGGTTAATTTCAGATGTGTTTTTCTAGGTGATTTCATCTAGTCATAAGTTTAAATGCCATCTCATTATCAGTGACTTCCCAATCTCTCTCTAGAAATGGCTTCTCTCTCTCATGTGTATTTCTTTCTTTCTTTCTTTTTTTTTTTTAAGATTGATTTGTTCATTTTAGAGAGAGTGGACAAGTGGAGGGAGGGGCACAGGGAGAGAAACTCCAGCTGACTCCATGCTAAGCATAGAGCCTGATACGGAGCTTGATCCCAGGACTCTATGATCATGCCTTGAGCCAAAACCAAGAGTCAGACACTCAACTGACTGAGCCACCAAGGCACCACATGTGTGTTTCTAATAGGCCTTTCAAAATTAACATTGCCAATAACGACTCTTAATTTCTCCCCTCCAGGGCTTCCCCATTTTAGTAAATTGTGCTAACACCACCTACTTAGTTATCCTTGATTCTTTTTCTTTCACACCCTCTACGTTTAATCCATCAATAAATACTGCTTATTCCACCTCTAAAAATACCCTGGATCTGTTCACCTTTCTCTGTCTTCACTGTTACCATCACAATCCAAGCTTAACTGCAATAGTCTCTGAACTGGTCACTTTTTACTGTTGTCCTCCTATAATCTATTTTCTACACAGCAGTTAATGTTTTCTTTTTAAAACATTAATCAGGGGATCCCTGGGTGGCTCAGTGGTTTGGCATCTGCCTATGGCCCAGGGCGCAATCCTGGAGTCCTGGGATCGAGTCCCACATCAGGCTCCCAGCATGGAGCCTGCTTCTCCCTCTGCCTGTGTCTCTGCCTCTCTCTCTCTCTCTCTATGTCTATCATGAATAGATAAATAAATCTTTAAAAAAAAAAAAATAAAAAATAAAACATTAATCAGATTATGGGGCACCTGGGTGTCTCGGTTAAGTATCTGCCTTTTCAGCTCAGGTCATGATCTCGAGGCCCTGGGATCAAGCCCCATATGGTCTCGCTGATCAGCAGGAGGCTACTTCTTCATCTCCCTCTGCCCCTTCCCCAGCTCATGCTCCCCCATACTCATTCTCTCTCTGCCACTCTCTCAAAAAATAAATAAAATTAAAAAAATAAAATCAGATCTCGTCATTCTCTTGCTTCTCACACTCCAATATCTTCCCACTGTACTTGGAATAAAAGGCAAATCATTTCTTTTGCTTATAAAACCCAACTGTACTGGCTCCCACTCTGTTGTCTTCCATTCTCTACTATTGCCACTGGTCTTCTGTTACTCTATTAGAATGCCTTGCCCTGATTTTCAAATGGTTGAGTCCTTGTTTTTCACAAATGTTACTTCAGTTAGTCTTCCTGAGCCACCTAGTATGTTTGTCATATTATCCTGTGTTGATTCTCTAGATGGGGCGCATCACTCTGTTATATATGTATCTGTTTTGCTTGTTCCATATATAGAAACTACCTGAGAGAAGAACCTTATCTTTCTTATCATTTGTTGAGTGAATGAAACACGGATCTAATTTGTTTGAAACTTTGTTCAGATGAGTAATGGGGACCAGTCTGAGTAACAGATTCCTGATCCTATCTACTCATGACTTTCATTATGATCGTTTAACATCAAGTAAATTACTGAATCTTGTGCTAATTTTTTGGGGGGGAAAACTTGTCCTATTGAGATCTCAGAGCACAGGCTCTAGCCAATAATAAACACCATCAACGAAATGGCCTATGTTGTGTCTTAATTTGTCTCAAGGGAAGAGTATTGTTAAATCTAAATTGTGATGCTAAAAGATTAACAGGCTTTGGGTACATTCTTGTGCTGGAGGCTTTTATTTACTTATCTATTTACTACACAGGTGACCATCCACGGCAAGATAGTATGGATTTCAGTAATGAATGGGGTGACCCCTCTAACTGTCGATGTGGAGATAGATTAAAACCACTAGAGCGGAGAGCTGCACGCCAGCACCAGCGATGCCTTGCACATTCATTGGTTGGGACTCCCAATTACATTGCACCTGAAGTATTGTTACGAACAGGTAAAACATTAGTTTCATAATATCTCAATAGTCTTTTAGACCAGCTGAAACTTAATTAGCACATGACTTATTTTTCAGGTTTATAATAAAAATATTAATTTCTATAGAATTAGCTGGTGATTTAAAATTAATTTTGATGGTATCCTGAGCACTTCTTTAAAAGTTTATGAATAACTATAACTTTGGTATCTTATTTTAGGCTATACACAGTTATGTGATTGGTGGAGTGTTGGTGTAATTCTTTTTGAAATGTTGGTGGGACAGCCTCCTTTCTTGGCACAAACACCATTAGAAACACAAATGAAGGTAAGATATAGAATCTGTACCAAAGGATTGTCACATAGTCCTTATATCATAGACCTTTAGCAGTCTTTTACTTAGAGGAGGAAAATTTAATCTGGAATTTAAGAATGAACTTGTATGTGGCACCTGGCTGGCTCAGTCAATAGAGCAAGCACCGCTTGATCTTGGGGTCATGAATTCATGACTTTGAGCCTCCCATTGGGGATAAGAGTTCATTTTCCTAAAAATGAATTTGTGAGGTTATAGAAAGCCACTAAAATCCTCAGGTGAACTCTACTCTGCATCTTCTCACTGTTGTTATAGTGCTATATTCCCCCTCACTCATTCTCAAGGAAGTCTTTAGTACTGTTTATAGATTTATTTTAATTTATTTTTTGTCACCTTCTGGCTCGTGACTTTGTTCCCTTCCATGCACCTCCTACCTCCAAACTACAAAGTATATATCTCCACTTGAAATTACCTCTGGCACTTAAATGAGAAGTTACGCACAATTTGGACCATCAGCAGTCCCATTAAAAACCCCTTAGTGGTTCCCATGTCCACGGATTAAAGTCCAAACTTGCCCTCTCTTCCTCTGTTCATACCATTTCCTCTTTAGGGGATGTCTTCTTTCTTTCCCATCTTCCACAATCCTCCCCACTTTCTTAAACCTGGTTAACTCTTGAACTAACTCACTATTAATCATTATTTGACGATTGTGAAGTTATCTCTTCTGTTGCTTCTTGCTAAGTTGTAACTACTTCTTTCATTGCATTTAACAGAAGATATTTAAAACTTCTGGTGTGTCTAAGTGGCTCAGGCAGTTAAACATCCAATTCTTAATATCAGCTCAGGTCTTTTTTTTTTTTTTTAAGATTTTATTTATTTATTCATGAGAGACACAGAGAAAGAGAGAGAGAGGCAGAGACATAGGCAGAGGGAGAAGCAAGCTCCATGCGGGAAGCCCGATGTGGGACTCGATCCCCGGACTCTAGGATCATGCCCTGAGTCAAAGCCACCCAGGCATCACATCAGCTTAGGTCTTAATCTCAGGAGTGTGGGTTTGAGCCTGCACTGGGCTCTGCACTGGGTGTGGAGCCTACTTAAAAATAAAAGAGAGAGAGATCTTTCTTTAGAATTTTTTGTTTTTTCTTTTTTAAGATTTTTACTTTATTTATTTGAAAGACACCATGGAGGGGCAGAGAGAGAAGAAAGGGGGCAAGAGAATCCCAAGCAGAGCCCAGAGCCCAATATGGGGCTCGATCCTAGGACCATGAGATCATGACCTGAGCTGAAATCAAGAGTCAGTCACCTATAAGTCTATTGGTAACACATTCCCTCAGGTTTTGTTCAGATCAATTTGTCTGAAAGTGTCTTTATTTCACCTTCATTTTAATATATGTATATATGAAAGTAAATGCATATATACATATGTATGTATGTATGTGGCTGTGTGAAAAATTGAATGCTTTCTCCTTAAAATCAAGAACAAGGCAAGGATATCTATTCTTACCAGCATAGATAAGCATAGTTCTGGAAGTCTTAGCCAGTGTAGTATAGCAACAAAAGAAATACAAGGCATACAGATGATAAAGAAATAAAAACTGCCCCCATTCAGTGAGGACGATATAATTTTCTTTTTTTTTTTTTTAAGATTTTATTTATTCATGAGAGACACAGAGAGAGGCAGAGACACAGGCAGAGGGAGAAGCAGGCTCCACGCAGGAAGCCCGATGTGGGACTCAATCCCAGATCCTGGGATCATGCCCTGAGCTGAAGGCAGATGCTTAACCGCTGAGCCACCCAGCTGTCCCGACATAATTTTCTATATAGAAAATCCCAGGTGGGATGCCTGGCTGGCTCAGTGGTTGAGCGTCTGCCTTTAGCTCAGGATGTGATCCTGGAGTCCCAGGATCAAGTCCCACATCAGGCTCCCAGTAAGGAGTCCGCTTGTCCCTCTGCCTATGTCTCTGCCTCTCTCTGTGTCTCTCATGAATAAATAAAATCTTAAAAATAAATAAATAAATAAAATCCCAGGGAACTTATGAAAGAACCCATAGAACTACTTAGTTTGTAGGATATAATAGAAATAAATACAAATCTAGGGATCCCTGGGTGGCGCAGCGGTTTGGCGCCTGCCTTTGGCTCAGGGCGCGATCCTGGAGACCCGGGTTCGAATCCCACATCGGGCTCCCGGTGCATGGAGCCTGCTTCTCCCTCCGCCTGTGTCTCTGCCTCTCTCTCTCTCTCTGTGACTATCATAAATAAATTTAAAAAAAATAAATAAATAAATAAATAAATAAATAAATAAATAAATAAATACAAATCTATTGTATTTTTATATTCAAGCAATAAAGGACCAGAAACTGAAATTTAAAAACAGCACCATTTATAGAAGCTTCCCCAAATTGAAATATGTAGGTATAAATTTAATAATACATGAATAAGATCTATATGCTGAAAGCTACAAACTCTGATGAAAGAAATCAAGAAAGATCTTAATAATACAGAGACATGCCATGCTAATAGGTTGGAGAACTCAACATAGTAAAGCTTATCTTCAAATTCATCTATAGATTTAATTCTGTTCTAATTTTTGAGGAAATAGATAAGCCAATTCTAAAATGTATATGGGTGGACAAAGAAACTGGAATAATGAAAATAGTTTTTTAGAAGAAGAGCAAAGGGGTTGCCAGGTGACTTGGTTAAGCATCTGAGTTGATCTCAGCTCAGGTCTTAATCTCAGGGTTGTGAGTTCAAGCCCTACATTGGGCTCCACACTGAGCATGGAGCCTACTTAAAAATAGATATTTAGGGGATCCCTGGGTGGCTCAGCGGTTTAGCACCTGCCTTCTGCCCAGGGCATGATCCTGGAGTCCCAGGATCGAGTCCCACATCGGGCTCCCTGCATGGAGCCTGCTTCTCCCTCTGCCTGTGTCTCTGCTTCTCTCTCTCTCTCTGTGTCTCTCATGAATGAATAAATAAAATCTTTAAATAAGTAAATAAATAAATATTTAATATTACTTAATATTTATTTAATAATTATTTAATACTGTTTGAAATATATTTATTTATTTAAATATAAAATAAGAAGAAAAAGGAATCAACTACTTGATTTTAAGACTTACTGTGAAGTTACAGTAATTCACACAGGGTGATATTGGCAAAAGGACACAAACAGTCAATGGAACAGGACAGAGAAATAGAACCACCCAAATAGGACCATTTGATCTTTGACAAAGGTGCAAATGGAGAAAGAATAGTATTCAGCAAATGATAATAGGAAAAACTGGTCAGCCACATACAGAAGGTACTGAAACTCAGGGTACTTGGGTGGCTCAGTCGGTTAAGCATCTGCCTTTGGCTCAATTCATGATCCCAGGGTCCTGAGATTGAGCCCCACATCCAGCTCTGTATCAGTGAGGAGTCTGCTTCTCCCTCCCCCTCTGCTTCTTCCCTGGCTTGTGTGTGCTCTCTCAAATAAATAAAATCTTAAAAAAAAAAAAAAAAAGTATGTACTGAAACTCCATGTAAACTTCATTCTTATGTAGAGATTAACTCAAAATGGATCATCAATCTGGAGATAAAATATAAAGCTATAATACTTTTAGAAGAAAACAGGTGAAAAATCTTTATGGCCTAGGTAGGGTTAGGCAGAGAATACTTAGAAATGACACCAAAATCATGATCCATAAAAGAAAAAGTTGAGAAATTGGAATTCATCAAATCTAAAACTTTCAGTATACAAAAGACAGTCAAGTGGCACCTGAATGGCTCAGTCGGTTGAGCATCCGACTCTTGGTTTCAGCTCAGGTCATGATCCTTAGGGTTATGAGATAGAGCCCCATGTCGGGCTTCATGCTCAGCTCAGAGTCTGCTGGAGAGTCTTTCCTCTCCCTCTCCCTCTGCTCTTCCCTCATGCATGCATCTGCATACTCATGTACGTTGTCTCTCTCTCAAAAAATAATAGTGTTTAAAAACAAAACAAAAAACAAATTGCACAGTTAAGACAGGACAGGCTACAGCTTGGGAGAAGATATTTGCAGATCATATTTCCCACAGAAGGCTTGTATCTAGACTATAAAAAGAACTTTCAAAACTCAAGTGTAAAAAATATTTGATTACCTACTACCTTCCTTCTCTTTCTCCGTTCTTTATTTCCTTCCCACCTCCCTCTCTCCCTCATTCTGTTTTATTCAAAGCCAGAATAAATATTTATTGAACATCTATTAATTATGTGCCAGGCAACTTGCCAAGCACTGAGAAAGACAAAACATGGTCTGTAGCCTTATGGAATTTTATCTGTGGTAGAAGGACATAGACATAAATAGATACCACAAAGTATTAGAGATACTATGATACCAGTAAATACATGAAACAGGAGGCACAGTAGAAATAGTCATTTTCTGCCATAGGTAGAAGTTTAAAAGAGGAGCTAAAACTTAAAATGATGAGTCTTGTAATATGAATATAAATTGCCTGGAGAGGAGGGAATGGGAGGAAAGGTTATTTCTCACCATTGATTCACTCATTATTAAAGGTAAGAAAGGCAAAATACCATGCAATTTATTTTTAAAGATGCAAATAGTCTGGTAAAACTTTTTGCTATAAAACTTGGAGGAGGGATGCCTGGGTGGCTCAGCAGTTTAGCACCTCCCTTCAGCCCAGGGCGTGATCCTGGAGTCCCAGGATCGAGTCCCACATCCAACTCCTTACATGGAACCTGCTTCTCTTTCTGCCTATGTCTTTGCCTCTCTCTCTCTGTCTCTCATCAATAAATAAATAAATAATTTTTTAAAATGAAAAAAAAAAAAGCTTCAAGGAAATTTTTGTTTTTCTTATTTATCAATTCCTTCCTAATTTCTAAAAATCTCTTTTAAAGGTTATCAACTGGCAGACATCTCTTCACATTCCACCTCAAGCTAAACTGAGTCCTGAAGCTTCTGATCTTATTATTAAACTTTGCCGAGGACCAGAAGATCGCTTAGGCAAGAATGGGGCTGATGAAATAAAAGCTCATCCATTTTTTAAAACAATTGATTTCTCTAGCGACCTAAGACAGCAGTCTGCTTCATATATTCCTAAAATCACACACCCAACAGATACATCAAATTTTGATCCTGTTGATCCTGATAAGTTATGGAGTGATGATAATGAGGAAGAAAACGTAAATGACACTCTCAACGGATGGTATAAAAATGGAAAGCACCCTGAACATGCTTTCTATGAATTTACCTTTCGGAGATTTTTTGATGACAATGGCTACCCATATAATTATCCAAAGCCAATTGAATATGAATATATTAATTCACAAGGCTCAGAGCAACAGTCAGATGAAGATGATCAGCACACAGGCTCAGAGATCAAAAATCGTGATCTAGTGTATGTTTAACACACTAGGAAATCATTGTAATGAGGATTTGGAAAAAAACCCGAAACATAGAGTTTTTTGAGGCTCTGAGAGTAAAATTATGCAAATGTGACAGAGCTTTGTATGAGTGCTCTGTGTACAATGTTTTATGTTCCTAAATTATGGAAAATCTTTTTAAAATGTTAATTTATTCCAGCCTTTTTAATCAGTAATTTAGAAAAAATTGTTATAAAGAAAGTAAATTATGAACTGAATACTATAGTCAGTTCTTGGTACTTAAAGTACTTAAAATAAAATATAGTGCTTTGTTTAAAAGGAGAAGCCTGGTATCTATTTGTACATACACTAAATAATTTTAAGACAAGAGTTTTTGAAATTTTTTTGAAAGACAGTTTTAGTTTTATCTTGCTTTAACCAAATATGTACCCCACATTTACAGAGCTCTTTTTTGTTTACCCCATAACCTTGTTTTTGGTACAAAATAAGCTATAGAAATTAAGCCATTATGGCAGTGAGTGTACCTAGGCTAATGATAATCTGATAATTTACATCTTGGAACTAAGAAATACAGGGTTGAAACAGTATGTTCATCAGAAGAAAAAATAATGCAAAGTATCTGTTTTTTTTCCCTCTGGAATATTTAATCTTCTAGCATTTATTTCTCAAGAATTACTGGCTTTAAAAGAAGCAAAGCACTACCATTTTTCTTTCTATACCGATATTTTTTAATGCTGCTTCTAGATTTTAAAAGGGAACAAAGTTGCCATAAGTCAAAATTTACAATACTGAATGCTAAAATCTTTCATATTTTTACTTCAAAAATTTGTTTTAAGTTTCCACATCCTAAGCAGAGAGATTATTTTCAGTTTCATATGAAACTTTAATTAGAAAAATTATTAGTGGGTACTCACTAGAAAAAGTATTTTTTCTATATATTGACAGTTTTGGTTATGTCATCAGTAATGTTATATGTTTCCTCTTTCAGAACAGTACTGTATTCATGGATTGTTATGGCAAAGGAAATCTGGCTATTTGGGCAGATTAACTGGTGAAATAATTATTATTTAATTCTTAAGGTGGCCATTAGTAATTAGCAAAAAAGTTACATAGCGGTCTTAGTAGAAAATTCAAATCCTCCTAACTTAAGGTTAAATAATATGTTTTATACAGCATGCCTGTTATATATAATGCTTAGGTTTTAAGGAACACTTAATGGTTTTATACCAAAATACATTTAGCTTCTCTTTTAGGAAGGGGAAAAGGGCTGTATTCTGACATTAGTAAAATTTATATTTTACTTCCTTTTTTTTTAAGCTCCACTGATAGGGAATTGTTTTATCAAAACTTTATGTCTGGATCAGAAGAGGCATAATTTTAGTGATTTTCAAACTAATGGAAAAAAGCTAGTGGAAGTAATACGTGTAAGTAAAATTAAAGGCAAAGCTGTTCCAGTTGAATTGGGTGGGCAATGAAGATTTATTAGCTCACACTTCCCACCTTTGTATAGGTGTCCCTCTCAGAGCTCAGCTTGTAAACCACTGGATAACCCATTGTGTAGCGGTGGGTCTTTGAGATTCATTGGTTTTTTGAGAATCTGGTGAAAGGTAGGGACTCTCTTCCTGGAAAAATGCATATTAACACACACGCATATATGATGCTGCGTGCAGTCTTAGGGATTCTGGACATGTTGAAAACTCACAGACTTGGTTAAGGACCTGTATCCTATAAGAACACTGATATGTTAAACTAAGAACTTTGTTTTAAATTTACTGATACTCAGATAAGCACATCTTGTATAAACAGTGATAATCTGTGATGGAAAAAGTCTATACCATGTGATAAGATATCCCTAGGAATGCCTCCCTCTTGCTGGTACAGCACTAAGGCATTTAAACATACTCTTGAGGGCACTGAAATAAATGTTTGACTTGTTATAGGCTTGATATGGAAATATTTCTGAAGGACTTCTAATCAGAGAATTGAAGAAAGGGCACTATAATGAGTTGGCAGTCTTTACTTCATGGAACACTCAATTAGTGCTATAAAATCCTATTCGAAACAAAGTAGTTCAAGAATTTTTAACTCAGTACTCAAACTTTAAGATATCCCTCTGGCTCTTGGGGTTTTCTGTCAGATTTATTGGAATTTCCACTTAGTTGTTTTACTTTGGATTGTGCTGCAATGCAATGTACAAAACCAACTTTGTTACATTTATGTTGTAGGAAAACTAAGGTGCTGTCTCCTCCCCCTCTCCCCACAAAATCTGTGTTGACACTACAAATTTTGTGTTCTTTTAAAATTTCCTCTGACAACATAAGCTTTTTGTGTTTATGTGAAGCAGTAGACAAGCCTTTGGTATCTGCAGTTTTAACATTCTGGATATACTTATTAGCTATCTTATTCCCAAACCATATCCAGTCCTTCTAGCACAGAATCTGGTGCTTCCTGACCAAAAATACGAGAACATGAAAAAACGTATATGCTTTCAATTGAAATAGAGTGAAAACATTGGTTATACGTGTTTTATTTTTCAAATAATTTTCCCATTCATGAAAAAACTTGCTGTCTTTCTTATACTTATCCCCATTTTATGTATATCAATAGTATTTATAAAATGTGTTCTATAATTATGTAATTGTAGATACTGTTATGTATTGTCCAGTGACATTCTAAGGCAGGCCTTATTGCTATATCTTTTCTACCTTATTTGTAATAGGAACTATAGAATGTATGACTAAGAAGTCACTTTGAGATTGACTTTTAAAAAAGTTATTACCTTCTGCTGTTGCAAAATGCAAAACTGTGAGCGGAAATGTTTTATTCTGACTTAATAATATGTTAGAAATTAGAGAATACAGTGGGAGGAGTTTTAGATATTGCTGCTGCTGTTACCTAAGGTACTTTAGAAATTTTTCTTTAATAAACAAAAATCCCTTCGGTATTTAAAGTGAAACATTTATTTAGCCTGTTCATTTTAATCTAAAGCAAAAAGTAATTTGGGTCAACATATTGGTATATTTGTAAAGCGCCTTAATATATCCCTTTGTGGAAGGCACTATACCACAGTTTACTTTTATATTGTATTGTGTATATAAGTATTTTGTATTAAAATTGAATCAATGAGACACTACAGTTTTTTAAAATAATGCTTTGTTAGGAAAAGGAATTACAGCTTTGCAATATAACTAAATTGTTTTTGCATACTTCTGAATGTAGTAGATATGAATAATCAGCCTGTGTTTTTAATGACTCTATTTGTATTTTCCCAATCATTTTCTGTAGTGTAACATTTGCTGGGATAATAAAAAAAATAATAATTCCAGTCTTTCAATTATGTGTGGAGAGCTGACTAGCACTAAGCACTGAGTATGTTGATTTCATTTTCAAAAATGTATTTTAATCTTTATTCTCAAAATTTATTATTAAAAATACAATGTTTTAGATTAAAATATATACAACTAATAATAGGGGTAAGGCAAACTGAGTAGAGTTAGTCTAAGACAGTTTTCATTTTGCCCAACATAAGTACAATAAATATTTCAGGTTAAAGGCTTCCTTTAGATCAGCACAGATTTAAACCTTCCTGATTATCAGACTCCTCAATTTGTATCATGAGTCCACTCTAAAATTTTTAAAATACGTACTTGGATAATCTGTTTTATTTATAATCCTTTATCTCATGACTGCCTACCAGAGAAAATACATATATTGATGCTGTATCTTAAATCAGCTTTACATGGATGAACACTTTTAGTTTTGTATTCTTTTTGCTTTTTCAAGCATTACCATCATTCTTAGTCTCCTTTATTCTTTTGTTTGCACTTCCTTATAAAATTATTTTTAGTCTACTCGAGGCTGTTGTATAACTGATGCAAGTTGCATATTCCTATGATTCATTATACTATACTATAAACCCACGTTTGGCATGTTTGTGACTCTACTTTGTTATGCCAAAGCCAAACACACAAAAGTTTATCTACTTGTGTGTGTGAAGAGTACAGGAAAGAGGTCAAATTGATGTCTGAAACATAGGCAGTTATTGTTGTCCCTAACATCTATTCTCTCCTTATTCCTACTTTAAATCCAGAGATCCTAAACATACTGCTGGATTCAGAATCTGGGTGGGACTTTGTTTCCCCCGGAGAAGGGTTAAATTTGTTCCGTGGTGGAAAAAGGGATTCTCATGAGTTCTTGGTTCCCAGAGTGGCTAATGACACAGGCTGCTCTTGTTCCCCAGCATCCATTCTCTCATTCTTTTTTTTTTTTTTTTAAAAAGATTTTATTTATTCATGAGAAAGAGAGAGGCAGAGACACAGGCAGAGGGAGAAGCAGGCTCTATGCAGGGACTCCGATGTGGGACTCCATCCCGTGTCTCCAGGATCATGCCCTGGGCCGAAGGTGGCGCTAAACCGCTGAGCCACTCAGGCTGCCCAGTTCTCTCATTCTTTCGTGAATAGAGCCCCCATCCCTGTCCAAATTTTGACTGCCCTGCTAGAGCAGCCCATATTTCTCATATTCCCTTGTATTCTCTCATGAATAAATAAAATCTTCAAAAAATGTAAAAACATAAAATTTAAAAAAAGAAAAGAACCTGGTTACCTGAAAGATGTGTGGTATGGGGCTGTCTGTCCAGGCTGGTCTGATAAACTGCAGAATGTCTGTATGTGTGTGAGTGTGTGTGTATCATCTCCATTTGTTACTGTTGCTGAACTTATACCCTAATTAATATAGAATTTATAATCTGATATAATCCATAATCTGATTTGCAAAACAATTTAAGGAGGTCATTTTGTACTCTGATCATCTCCCATGCAATCAATCATGAAACTCAGTTACTTTACCTTGTACATTCTTCTCTAATTCCTCTTCAGCCTCATTGTTACTACTCTGGTTGAGGCCAGAATTGAGCTTTTACCTGAAATTACTGCAATAGCTTTCTAACTATATTCTTTGATTTCATTCTGGTCCTTCAGGTTTATTAGCTAAACTAGCACCCAAATGACCTACCTGAAAAATAACTGGATTCTGTTTCTACAATGACCACATAAGCTCCTAATGATTGACTTTACCCAGAACTGTTATAAACTCTGGGGAAAATACAAAAACAGCCACTTAAAAATACTGAGTGCAACCAAGAACAGGCAGATTCTGGATGGAAGTCAACCCTTGGAAGAAAGGAATGGCACTAGATTATCTAATTTTCATGATATCTTGGCTGAGAAATCCCCAAATCTCTAGCTGAATCATTTACCACACATCTGTGGAGAAGAATTTTTTTTTTTTTATGATTTTATTTATCCATGAGAGACACAGAAAGAGAGAGGCAGAAGGAGAAGCAGGCTCCATGCAGGGAGCTGGATGTGGGACTTGATCCTGGAACTCCAGGATCATTCCCTGAGGCTAAGGCAGATGCTCAACTGCTGAGCCACCCAGGTATCCCAGAATGAAAAGTTTAACTGGCATTTGAAGTACTACCCACCAGCGAATCAAATCAAGTTAATTGCCTGCTTTTTTTTTTTTTTTTTTTTTTTAATTTATGATAGTCACACACAGAGAGAGAGGCAGAGACATAGGCAGAGGGAGAAGCAGGCTCCATGCACCGGAAGCCCGACGTGGGATTCGATCCCGGGTCTCCAGGATCGCGCCCTGCGCCAAAGGCGGGCACTAAACCGCTGCACCACCCGGGGTTCCCTAATTGCCTGCTTAGCAACAAAACAGTAGATAAAAATAAAATTTTTTATTTTATTTTAAATTCTTTTAAATTCAAACTCTTTTAAATTCAAGTGGAGGACCTGGGTGTAGACAAAGGAAGATAAGCTTTCATTGAAATGGGAGGCAAAAACCAAAGGGCAAGTGTGAAGTAGAGCTCCGTGTATTGTGATTAGGTTTCTCTGCATATACAACACAAAAGTCATTGCTTAGGCATGCAATATCTGGAGTTGGCAGTCCACAGCAGGTATGGCAGTTCCACAAAGCCCACACTTCGTCTGTTCAGTTCTGCTATCTTCATCATACAGCTTGTATTCAAAAGGCTGGTGGCTTATACTTTATCCATTTTTTCCCTGTTCTCACCTGGTAAAAAGAAGGGATGAAAAGAGAGGGTATGGGGGAGCTTCAAGGCCTCTCCTTTTAAGATGCCTTCCTAAAGTTGTACATAACACTTTTCCTGGCCAGAAGTTAGATCCATGGCCACACCTAGTAGTTGCATGTGAGTCTGGAAATGTAGTCCTTATTCCAGATGGCCCAATTTCATCAAGCTTGGTTCTGTTACTAAGTAAGGAAAATGAGTATTTGGTGGCCAGATGGCAGTCTCAAACTCAGGGATCAAGTTGAGGAAATTTCACTCTGCTAGCTTCCATTCTCTCCCAGGGTGGAGACATAATGACTTGCTTAAAGGACAGAAATGGGCAGGTGGCTCGCTTGAGGAAAATGGTGAAAGTCTGAAATAACTAATGTGAAGAGAGTAGGAGAGAGAACTGAGGTGGAATATGCAGAAAAATATGTTTCAGGTAGTTTGGAAGATACACAATTATGGTACATCAATCTTCATGGTGGTGCAATATATACATACACACACACACACACATATATATATATATATTTTTTTTTTTTCTGTAGCATTCAGCAATCCAGGCTGCCTAAAAATTTATTTATTTGGGGCAGCCCCCGAGGCTCAGCGGTCTAGCACCGCCTCAGCCCAGGGCGTGATCCTGGAGACCCTGGATGGAGTTCCACATCAGGCTCCCTGCATGGGGCCTGCTTCTCCTTCTGCCTGTGTCTCTGCCTCTCTCTCTCCTCTCTGCCTCTCATGAATGAATAAAAATAAATTTAAATTAAAAAATCTTTAAAAAAATAAATTTTTAAAATTTAAAAATAAATTTTAAAAAATGACTTATTGTAGTTATTCTAGAAATATCTTTTATCTTCTATGTAATACCAGAGGTCACTACAACAGCCTCCCAGCCTCTTCTTCCCCCCCTTCAAATCTTCCTCCTCACAGCTGCCAAATTAATCTATTTGCTATATAACTTAATGCTTTCATTTGAAAACTTTCAATGGCTCCTTTTGTCTATTGAATAAAGTTTACACCCTTTACTGGTACCTATGTTTCTACTTCTTTTTCTTTTTTTAAAGATTTTATTATTTATTTATATGAGAAAGTGAGAGAGAGACAGGCAGAAAGAGAGAGAGAGCACAAGCCAGGGGGAGGATCAGAGAGAGAGGGAGAAGCAGATTCCCACACCCCAGCAGGGAGCCCAAAAGGAGCTCATCCCAAGACCCCAATAACATGATCTGAGCCAAAAACAGATACCCAAGCAGCTAAGCCACGCAGGTGCCCCCCCTCTTTCTATTTCCATAATTTCCCTTCATGTGTCCTATCATCTTGCCAAATTAATCTGACCATTCACCAGGAAAATATATATAATTTTATTTTTTATTTTATTTTTTAAATATTTTTTTCCTTTATTTATTTATGATAGTCAGAGAGAGAGAGAGAGAGAGAGAGAGAGAGAGAGAGAGGCAGAGACACAGGCAGAGGGAGAAGCAGGCCCCATGCACCGGGAGCCTGACGTGGGATTCGATCCCGGGTCTCCAGGATCGCGCCCTGGGCCAAAGGCAGGCGCCAAACCACTGCGCCACCCAGGGATCCCCTATTTTTTATTTTTTTTTAAAGATTTATTTTTATTTATTTATGATAGACATAGAGAGAGAGAGAGAGGCAGAGACACAGGCAGAGGGAGAAGCAGGCTCCATGCCGGGAGCCCGACGCGGGACTCGATCTCGGGACTCCAGGATCCTGCCCTGGGCCAAAGGCAGGCGCGAAACCGCTGAGCCACCCAGGGATCCCCTATAATTTTAATAATAATTTTGAGCATCAGTTTGGGCACAATCACATTAGAAGGCTGGTGGTTGTAGAAGCTACCTTGTAAAAGAAGAAATGTTTAGGGGAGCCTGGGTGGCTCAGTGGTTGAGCATCTGCCTTCTGATCAGGTCATGATCCCAGGGTTCTGGGATCAGTCCTGCATCTGGCTCCCCGCAGGGAGTCTGCTTCTCCCTCTGTCTGTGTCTCTGCCTCTCTCACTGGGCCTCTCATGAATTAAAAAAAAAAAAAAAAAGAATAAATGTTTAGTGTAGTAGTCATGAGTGTGGTATACAAATACCGTTTTTTCCTTCAGAGCACACTGCAGAATTGCACATCCCTGTCCCTTTGAAGGTAGGCTTGGTCACATGACTTGCTCTGGCCAATGAGATGTGGGCAGAAGTTGTGCAAGTTACCTCTTCCCCACCCTCCCACCCCCCATGCCAAAGGTCCCAGGGCCTGCATTCATTCTGCTGTGAACACATAGAGTAATTGAGGAAAAAAATAGTGTTCAAAGGAGCACAAGTTTATAGCCCCTTTGGTAAGCTCAGAGTTCTTTTTGTTATTAGGGGGTTTATATTCTGATTAAAAAACAAATCTTGTTGGGCAGCCCACGTGGCTCAGCGGTTTAGCGCCTGCCTTCTGCCCAGGACGTGATCCTGGAGACCTGGAATCGAGTCCCACATCGGGCTCCCTGCATGATGCCTCCTTCTCCCTCTGCCTGTGTCTCTCATGAGTAAATAAATAAAATCTTAAAACAAATCCTGTTGTTTGAAACCTCTGATTTAGAGACTACTACAGCTTAGCCTAGTCTTCCCAAACTGGTACAGATAGTGAAGAAACTGAACTGGTGAATGTAAGCCTCTCTTTGGAGGTTTTTCACTTTAAAAATCAACTTTAGGGCAGCCCGGGTGGCTCAGAGGTTTAGCACCTGCCTTCAATCCAGGGCGTGATCTTGGAGACCTGGGATCCAGTCCTGAGTCAGGCTCCCTGCATGGAGCATACATCTCCCTCTGCCTATGTCTCTGCCTCTCTTTTTTTTTTTTTGTGTCTCTCATGAATAAATAAATAAAATATTTAAAAACAAATAAAAATCAACTTCATTGAGATATGATTTATGCACAATAAAATGCATCCATTTTATATGTACTCTTGGAAGAGTTTTAATAAATACATACATTTGTGTAACCCTTACCCTAATTCAGATATATAATATTTCCATCACCTCAGTACCTTTCCTCATGCCTCTATGAAATCTAATCCTTTTCTTACCTCCTCCCACCCTTAATCCAGCCTCAGGTAAACACTGATCAGCTTTTTGTTAGATTAGTTTTGCTTGTTCTATTATTTCATATATAGTATTATATAATGTAGTTATATAATACATACTCACTTTGTTTTGAGAAAAAATTTTTTAAGGATTTATATATTTTAGAGAGAGAAAGGAGGGTGGAAAGCCAAAAGGAGAGGGAGAATCAGGCTCTGTCCCAGGACTCTGAGGTCATGATCTGAGCAGAAACCAAGAGAGTAGGCTGCTTAACCACTGTGCCACTCAGGTGCCTCTGTTTGAAAAGTTTTATAAGTACAAATGGTCTCTATAATTCAGCATACCTTTGCATACCTATAAAAGGTGAAAGTAGATTCAGCCTAACTAGGGTAATTAATCTGTACCTCCCCAAATTGTTCTTTTTTTTTTTAGACTTTATTTTTTCATGAGAGACACAGAGCTACCCAGGTGCCCCAAATAAAAATAATTTTCATCCATTTATGAAGCCTGGGTGGCTCAGCAATTCAGCATTTGCCTTTGGCTCAGGTGTGATCCCAGGGTCCTGGGATCGAGCCCCTCATTAGGTTACCCATGGGGAATGTGCTTCTCCCTTTGCCTGTGCCTCTGCCTCTCTCTGTATCTCTCTCTCATGAATAAATAAACAATATCTTTAAAAATTAAAAGTTAAAAAAATAATAAAAGCCATATTCAAGGGTGCCTGGGTGGCTCAGGTCATGATCCCCTGCTCAGAAGGGAGCCTGCTTGTCCTCTCCTTCTGCCGCTCCCCCTGCTTATGCACTCTCTCTCTCTCTAATAAATTAAATTTTAAAAAAATAAATAAAAGCCATATTCATGCCATATCAATAAACACTACAAGAAAAATCTATCGTGTCATGTTATCAACATTGATCACATTGATTTGGTACACTTTTTTTTTTTTTTTTTTACCAATCACATAGCTAAAAAGAAAACCTAAACCATTATTGTAAACAGAAATTCAACAATGTCGGGGCACCTGGGTGGTTCAGTGGTTGAGCACCTGCCTTTGGCTCAGGTCATGATCCCAGGGTCCTGGGATGGTGTCCTACATCAGCCTCCCAGCAGGGAGCCTCTTCTCCCTCTGCCGATGTCTCTGCTTCTTTCTCTGTTAGATAGTAAACTAATTACAATTTCCGGTGCTCTGTTACTGTGGAGTTCCTATCCACAGCAACACTGTTATTCTCTACTTAGCTGAGAATTTTAGGTAGCCCAGGTGGCTCGGTGGTTTAGCGCCACCTTTATCCTGGGGTGTGATCCTGGAGACTCAGGATCGAGTCCCACATTGTGGGCCCCTGCATGGAGCCTCCCTCTGTGTCTCTCATGAATAAATAAATAAATAAATTTTAAAATGTGTGACTTTAATCTCCATGAGACATTACACGTATGTTTTTAAAGATTTTGTTTATTTATTCATGGGAGACACACAGAGGCAGAGACACAGGCAGAGGGAGAAGCAGGCTCCCTGCAGGGAGCCCCCCACGGGACTCCATCCCAGGGCCCCAGGATCACGCCCGGAGAGGAAGGCAGACGCTTAACCGCTGGGCCATTCAGGCATCCGGAGACATTATATTTTTGTGATTGCTGTACACCTGATGCCTACCACAGTGTCAACAGCATAGTAGTTGCTCAATAAATATCAGTGGAATAAATGGATAGCTTTCCTTTGAACTGAATGCCTTTGCATAAATCTGTGTTAAATTACTGCGATGATTTAAGATTATGATTTCAATGACCATGCGCTCCTAAAGGAGAACGCGTCTCGTACCTCTTGCCTCTTAGGTGTTGGGACAGGACGGAGATTGAGGCTGAGGAAGCCTGGCCAGTTGTACCCTGGAGCACGCGTCTGCAAATCCTGGCACATCACAGTATTGTGTTGTCCGCCTGCATTGAAATGATGGCCAAAAAATAAAAATAAATAAATCAAGAAAACAAAACTCCACGAGCAGCATGTCCGCATCATCTTTGTTCACCCATTCCCTATGTTATCAATCTTGGGTCGTGACCAGCGCCTCAGTCGAATTCTGCGTTATTTGGTTCTAAAACTGGATCTGTCATAAATTATTCGGCCCTTGGCACTCACCAGTAAAACACACCCCCTGGCTTCCTAAGCTCTGAGGAGCACGGTGAAAATCAAATGGGAGGAAAAGGGAGCGAGAACCTAGAAGAAGATACCAAGGTACGACGCGGGATGCTGGCTAGCGTGACGCCGCGCACCCCCACTCCCGCCCCGAACGCCGCCGGGAGCCGGTGCGGACTGCGCAGGCGCGCCCCTGCAGCCCCGCCCCCTCCCCCCCTCCCCGCCTGGCGCCCGGCGCGCGCACGCCGCCCGGCGTCCTCGCTCCCGGGGCGTCGCCTCGCGAGCGCTGGAGCCGCCGAGGCCGCCCCCAGCACCGGAAGTGACCCTGGCGGGTTTGCCTTCAAATTCTCGGCGAGCTGCGGCGGCGCCGGGGCTGGTGGCGGTTGGACATCGCCGTCCTGGGGCGGTGAGCACGGAGCAGAGTGGTTGGGGCTGCGCGGGGCCCGGCCTCCTCGCCGCCCTGAGCCCCGCACGGCCCTTCCCGTGGGCGGTTTCCCACGGAGCCTCGGCGGCCGCAGGTGAGTGTTCACCCCCGACCCCCCGGGCCCGCTCGGCGAGGGGCTCGGGCGGCGACGAGCCCGCCTCGCATCCTCCCCTGAGCCTGCCCTGAGCCTGCCCTTGGCTGCGCCGGGGTCTTCGGTCCTTGCTGTTGTCGCTGACACCTGTGGCTCAGGTGACGCGTCCCCTACCTGAGGAATGCTGTCCAGCCTGGGATTCGGGGGGCCCCTGGCGCTCCCCTCCTAGGCCTGTGTCTTCGGAGGACTCTCTCATCGGAAAAAAACGTCTTTCTTTATTCCTTCGCTTTTTTTTTTTTTTTTTTTTTGAGCGGCTGTCTCCCGAATCTGTCCACGCCCCCGCCCCAAACCCTCACCCCCCGGAAAAACCTTGAAAACCTTGACAGCGGGATGCAACTTCTCTTACATTTTGTTAGATAGGAGTGATATTGTTGAGGATGCGCTTTATTCTGGCGCCCCGCGTCCTCTGGGGGCTTTTGACCCTTTTGGTGCAGAGTTGGTACCTTTTGGAAAACGTATCCCTCGAAACATTTGTTTCATATCGTATATTATAGGGTGACGAAGTTGGAGATAAACGTGGATCCTTAGGTGCCCCCTACAGTGGATAGTCTCAGCCTTATTTAACCAAAAATAATACTCTCCTTTAACTGCGAAGTGCTGTTTTATATCAGTTACTGAATTTCCAACAGCACAATTTTGCATCCTTTTCTCTTGAAAGCGTTGCATTCTGTGTTTCTCTTTGAAATCCTACCTTCAGTTACTGCTAAAAACATTCCCAATGTTTTAGAATCTCTGCCGCAACGATAGAAAAACCACCGTGTCAAGAAAGATTCTCGTAAAGTTCACAGGCTTCTAAATGTCTCAATGTGTAGCCGCATGGTCTTTTCCAAAGGAGATGATTTTTGTAATCAGGGAGTCCTCACACAGAAATAACTGCAGAACTCTATTTTGTATTTCTGTTAACTTGTGGCCTGTATCATGCCTTAAAAAAAAATTTAAAAAAAAAATTTTTTTTTTTTTTAAAAAGCAGTGCTGATCAGTTTCCAACATTCCTAAACCGTGGAAAGCTATGTAAAGCTCCTCTAGGGCATTGGTTATTCAAGAAGCTTTTACACTTTACAGATTCAGTACTCAGCATACTATACAATGGATTCTGCATCTTATTTTGAAACTGATGTCATAGTTTGACCAATACTAAGGATTTGGGAATCTTGTAGAATTCACTGTACTAACAACATTGTTGAATTTCTTTCTTTCTTTCTTTCTTTTTTTTTTTTTAAAGATTTTATTTATTCATGAGAGACAGAGAGAGAGAGGCAGAGACATAGGCAGAGGGAGAAGCAGGCCCTCCCTCTAGGAACTGAATGCAGTACTCGATCCCAGCACCCAGGAATCACAACCTGAGCTAAAGGCAGATGTTCCACCACGGAGCCACCCAGGTGTCCCGACATTGTTGAATATATGTTTGCAACAATGGTTTAGGTTTTTATTTTTGGCTATGTGATTGGTAAAAAAAAAAAAGATAGTGTATCGAATCAGTAAAATCAATATTGATGACATGATAAATAAATTTGCTTATAGTGTTTATTGCTATGGCTTGAATATGGCTTTTATTTTCATTTTTTTAAGATTTTATTTATTTATTTGAAAGACAGCACAAGCAGGGGGAAGTGGCAGAGGGAGAGGGAGAAGCAGGCTCCACTCTGACCAGGGAGCCCGATGCAGGGCTTCATCTTAGGACTCTGGGACATGACCTGAGCCACCCAGGTGCCCCTGAATATGGCTTTTAAATTACATCTTAATTGTTATATTGACTTATTTTGTTTTGTTCAGGGTAAACTGAGAGGTTATCAAATACATATTTATGTATTCTTTTTTTCCTGAGCAAGCACACTTTGATAACTTTCTTGTTCTTCTTGAGTATTTATCATATGGTGATTATAAAGGTAGGAAAAATGTAGGCCATGCTATAATTAGTCATGGATCACTCATTTATTGTATATATTTATAATTGTTAGTGACTAAGTTAGCATTATGGTTATTTTCATATCTCAGAGATGAACTTTCTGAACATTGCTTAATAGTATTGTCACTTTTAAGGTTACATACACTTGATTTACTGAAATTCCTTCAAGAAAATCTATGAATGAGGTTCATTTGTTTTTGTTTTAGGACATCAGTTTTACAGATAAATATTTTCAACATAGGTGTTGGTTTTTGTAGCCTGTGCTTAATAATATGCTATGCTTCTTTACTCCTCCTAAGTGAAGCAAATACACCTAGAATAGATCAAATGATGTTCTATTAAACTTCAAGGATATAAAGGTTTAAGTCTTATTTTTGTTTTCAGTGCAATTCCTTGGAACTGAGTAGTTACCCAGTTAATATTTCCTGAGTGAGTGACCTATGCACATTACAGTAAAAACTGGAATATTAGTGGAACCCAGCCTGACTCCCTAAAATATTAAATGGATATGATATTCTTAGGTGTGGAATAGGAAAGGCCTCATATTTTTTTTGGGGGGGGGGGGAGAGTAGGAATCTCAGAACCTCAGATGTTTGGATCTATTGCCTATTCTTTTTCCATCATCTCTTTAATCACTTCTTTTCCATAATCCTGGAGAAGAAAAAGACACTCTAAGTCTCTTTGGAGATACCATACCACAGCAGATATTACCTTTTTAAAAAAAAAAAAAATTTATTTATTCATGAGAGAGACACAGAGAGAGAGAGAGGGGCAGAGACATAGGCAGAAGGCAATACAGGCTCCCTGCAGGGAGCCTGACACAGGACTCGATTCCTGGACTCTGGGATCATGACCTGAGTTGAAGGCAGACACTCAACCACTGAGCTACCCAGACGTCCCAGATATTAAGTTTACTAGAAATTTTGCTGTAGTATTTTTTATTGTCTAAAATTTTTTTGTAGGATTATATTTATTTATTCATGAGAGACACAGAGAGGCAGAGACACAGGTGGAAAGAGAAGCAGGCTCCCTGCGGGGAGCCCGAGATGGGACTCAATCCTAGGGCCCCAGGATCACAACCTGAGCCAAAGGCAGACACTCAACCCCTTGCTACCCAGGTGGCCCTGTTATCTAAAATTTTTGACTCTGTTACTTGAAGTAAAATTTCATGTTGCACCTTACTTAGTTTAAATAAATTGATTAGTCATTAGCAAAAACAAATATACAAACCACATAAGCAAAAGGTTGGTTCTGATAGGATAATGTAAAGGAGAAGCTTGCTGTGAGATAAAGTAGGCATCACCTATAGTTATTTTTCTCTTTGTCTCTAATAAAAAAAAAATCTGAGTTTTGGACAATCTCATTTTTGTAAGTGTTATTCCATTCATTGAACCAGTAGATACTCTTTACTGTTCATGGTGGCTAAAATTTGGTCTATAGGCTTTTTCCAAATATTCATTTCTTCAAAAATTGCAGATATTGGGAGTATCTGGGTGGCTCAGTTGGTTAAGGCTCTGCCTTTGGCTCAGGTCAACTCCCAGAGATCAGCCCTGCATTGGGCTCCTTGCTCAGCGGGGAGTCTGCTTCTCCCTCTCCCTCTGCCTGCTGCTCCCCTGCTTATGCTCTCTCTCTCTGTCAAATAAATTATTTTTAAAAAAACTGCTAGATGTTGTGCCAGATATTTCTGTGTCTGTTGTAGTTTTAGGTATGATATTCTTGAAAAATTGGAGAGTCTTATAAATTTGCAGTGTTGATATTCATTTGAGAAGAAGGCTATCTGAGAGACTACTAGAAGAATAGGAAACTTTATTTTTGTCTCACATATAATCAACTAAGGGTATTTTGATACTATTTTTAGTGAACACTTTGTTTCTTTGATAAGCAGAATTTTTTCAGGTCATTTTTAAGATTGCCTTGGATTGACTTTATATTTCTTTTTGTTAGAAAATGTCAACTCATTGGATGCTAAGGAATTTTATCTGACTAGAAAGAAGTATTCATAACACACAACCTTCAAAAAAGACCTGGAGTGAATTCTGAGTTTCGGGACATTGAATCATGACCCTTACAAAAAAAGTAGAGGGAACACCCATATATCAGTAACAACCTGATTTAGATTTTTTTTTTTTTTTTTTTTTTTTTTTTTAGTAGGAGGATAGGAAGAAAGATCTGGAGGGAGTCAGTTAAGGAAAAAAGGGAGAGAGGGAAAAGGCATAAGAGTTTTGGGTTTTTTAAAAAAGATATTATTTATTTACTCATGAGAGATAGAGAGAGGCAGAGACAGGCAGTGGGAGTAGCAGGCTGCCCACAGGGAGCCAGATGCAGGACTTGATCCTAGGACCCTAGGATCATGACCTGAATCAAAGGCAGATGTTCAACCACTGAGCTACCCAGGTGTCCCGGCAGAAGAGTCTTGAGAGCCAGGCTCATCTAGATCCACTGTATACTGGCAGCACCTGGCCCCAGCTATACTCTTCTAACATTGTTTCCCAGACTATGTGTCACTATGGGGCATTTATAGCCTCAGGGCAGAAGCAGTCAGACAGTTCTGATAGGGATGAGTTGAAGATCAAGGAATGTGAGAGTGCTGAGGGTCAGGAACTAGACAAAGATAAGAAATCTTAGTAGTTCAAACAAAAACCTGGCAGTATTCATTTATTCAAAGATTGACTGAATATTTGCTGTGTGCCAAACATGGTTCTAGGTGCTGGGGGTATATCAGTAAATAACAGAGAGCCATGCTTCCTGGCTGTGGAGCTTTTATTAAGATGGAATATTATCAGTGGTGATGACTCTGTGGAATCACTATTTAGGTCATGGGTTTTTTTTCCCCCCCTCTTCTTTGGACCTCACATGCTCAATCTTGAGTTACTTACAGACCTTAGTTTATATCTGTATTGCTTCATAACCAATTACTCCAAAACTTAGTGGCTTGAAACAACAAACATTTATCTCAATTTCTTTGGTCAGGTTGTGGACATGGCATAGCTGGGTGCGTAGGATTCAGGGTCTGTCAAGCACTATAATCAAGGTATCAGTTGGGGCTGCAGTCATCTGAGGACTCAACTGAGGAAGGATCAGCTTCCAGGCTCCTTCCCATGATTGTAGCAGGATTCAGCTCCTCTGGACTACTGGACTGAGGGCCTCAGTTCCTCACTGGCTGTTGGCCTGGAGCCTCCTATGTGAGCCTCTGCACAGGGCAGCTTAGAGAGGGCCAGCAAGAGGCAGTGAGTGAGGTGGAAGTCACAGTCTAATCTCAGAAATGACTTTCCATTTTTGCATATTCAGTTTGTTACAAGCTCACATTCAAATGAAGGTAATTTCACAGGGGTATGGAAACAAGAGGGCAAAGGCGACTGAGAGCCATCTTAGAGGCTATCTGTGATTGTATTTTGATGAAAGACCCTTCTTTTGTAGTATTTGTTTCTTCCTTACCCTTCATTCTCTTTGCTCATATTTCTGTATCTAAACCCTCTGGCAAGAGGGAGAAGTAGGCTTTTGGCAGGGAGCTTGATGTGGGACTCGATCCCAGGACCCCGGGATCACGATCTGAGCCAAAGGCAGATGCTCAACCACTGAGCCACCCAGGTGTCCCCAGCATATGTATTTTGAATTTATAAAATGGTATTGTGATGTAGGTCTTGTTCTGTGTCTAAGGTTTTTTTCTTCTACTTTTGTAAGATTTATTCATTTATCCTTTTTTTTTTTTTTTTTTTTTTTAATTTATGATAGTCACAGAGAGAGAGAGGCAGAGACACAGGGAGAGGGAGAAGCAGGCTCCATGCACCGGGAGCCCGATGTGGGATTCGATCCCAGGTCTCCAGGATCGTGCCCCAGGCCAAAGGCAGGCGCCAAACCGCTGCACCACCCAGGGATCCCTATTCATTTATCCTAGAGAGGGTGGGGAGGGGCAAAGGAGAGAGAGGATCCCAAGGACTCCGCACTGAGCGCAGAGCCCTATGCTGGGCTCAGCCCCATGACCCCCAGATCACCATCTGAGCTGAAACCAAGGCAGATGCTCAATAGACTGAGCCACCCAGGTGCCCCTCTGGTAAATCTTGATCAGAGAGAGTGTGTGTGTGCTTTGAAACATTGTTAGCTTTTATTTTGGATTTCCACATCTATGTTCATAAGCAAAATGGACTTTATGTTGTTCTTACTCAATTTTGAAATGGAGATGAGCCTAGCCTCTTAAAAAGAGTTGGTCAGTTTTTCCCTTGTTTTCTCAGTCAACTTTTATGTGATTAGAATTACTTTCTGTTTAGAAGGTAGGGAACACCTTGGGCAGCCCAGGTGGCTCAGCGGTTTAGCTCCGCCTTTGGCCCAGTGTGTGATCCTGGAGACCCGGGATCAAGTCACATGTTGGGCTCCCTGCATGGAGCCTGCTTCTCCCTCTGCCTGTGTCTCTGCCTCTCTCTCTCTCTCTCTCTGTCTCTCATGAATAAATAAATAAAATCTTAAAAAATAAAAAGAAAGAAAAACCTTCATATAAAAAATACTTTGGACCTGAAGCTTTTTATAGGTAGAGGTCTTTCATTAAGACTTCATTTTCTAGGAAATAAGAGAAGAAAAAATTTTAAAGGACAAAAGAATTTCATTTTCTTTCAGATCTCTTTAGCTCTTCTTCATTTTTGTATTTTGTTTATTGTATATTCTTTTTTCTTTTCCTTTATCAGTTTTGCCAAGATTTGTTTCTCAATTTTTTTTTAAATTTTTATTTATGATAGTCACACAGAGAGAGAGAGAGAGAGAGAGAGAGAGAGAGAGAGAGAGGCAGAGACACAGGCAGAGGGAGAAGCAGGCTCCATGCACCGGGAGCCCGACGTGGAATTCGATCCCGGGTCTCCAGGATCGCACCCTGGGCCAAAGGCAGGTGCCAAACCGCTGTACCACCCAGGGATCCCTGTTTCTCAATTTTTAAATGACCCATAGTTTTATTTTTTTTAAGTTTTTTTTCAGTGCTTTTGGGTTTTCTCTTTTCTTTTTTATTTTTTTAATAAGATTTTGTTTGTAAATAATCTTCACACCCAACATGGGGCTTGAACTCACAACCCCCTGAGATCTAGTCACATGGTCCACCAACTGAACCATCCAGGTGCCCTTTCATTTTAATTTAAATTTGGCCCTTTATCTTCTTTCTTACACTTTTCAGTCTGTTAGCCTTCTTCTAGCTTCCCAAATTGACAGCTTATTTCAGTTTTGTTCACTCTTTCTTGTGGTGGGGTGTGGTGAGTCTCTGTAGTCATTCAACCATCATCATTTCCTGATGTCCCAATTGCGTGCTTGTCCCAGTCCTGGTATAAGGGATTCTAATTCTGGGAACTGATTTTCCTAAGAACTGTCTTTTTTTTTTTTTTAAGATTTTATTTATTTATTCATGAGAGAGAGAGAGAGAGCAGCAGGCTCCATGCAGGGAGCCTGAGGTGGGACTTGATCCCAGGACTCCAGGATCACGCCCTAGGCTGAAGGCAGGTGCTAAACTGTGGAACCACCCGGGAATCCCCAGAACTGTCTTTTTCAGTTGTTCCCACCTAGCCTAACCTGAGTGGAAGAGTGGCAGCAGGGGACCACTCACAAGAACTGGCCTGTTGACCTCTATTTTTATTAGCTCTCCCACTGTGTCCAGGCTAGGGTTTGCTATGATGTACCCTGCTGTCTCCATCAGGGACTGTGCTTGCACTGCTGCTTCACTGTCCTACAGTGGCAAGTGTGGGTGGGGTGAGCAAGGATGGGCCAGTCCAATAGACCTCAGAAAGGGCATAATTAGCAAACTAACCTGGCCCTGTTCCCCTCTGAGCTGCCTTGTACTTTTTCACATACCAAGATCCCAATCACCATCTGTTATTTCAGTGTTTTCCTGAATTTTATATCCAGTTTGAGGATCCATCAACCTTAAATGAAGTAACTGTGGCTCTTATAGGCTGGGTTTTTGGGAAGGGGGCCAGTCGCTATCTTGGCTTCCTGGCTTGCCTTGTACTTAGGAATTAAACCTGATACTGAGATTTAAGATGTTTGGGTTTAAAGATCATAATAAATATACATGATACATATTAATCAAGCCTAACTGGGTAGAGGTGCAGCAGTTGTACCTTTAGCTGGATAGAGAATGAAAACTGCCAAAGAATGGAAGACTGGCAGAGAATGGAAGCCTGAGGCCCTTGGTCTGATTTTGACATCTCTTGCTTTTCCATCAAGGTTGTGATCCTATCTTCCTCTAATCTCTGTCCTAAGGAGTACAGTACACTCCCTTTTCTGCTCTGGTATAGATAGCAGTGCTGCTTTGTAACTCTTCTGCTCACCAACATTTCCCATTAATCTTGCTTTATACAATCCTCTAATACTGGGCTGTGTGAATATGATTACCTTCTCTTGTCTATTTGGTAGAAAATCTTCTTGGTCCTGTGTGTAACACATAGTGTTAGATATTTCTGCGTGGCCTGCCATCATTCCTTGCTCTGTACGAGCTGAACAATCTACATTAAATTAAACTCAAGAAGTTTCCTTGACATGCTTTTTTTTAAATTTTATTTATTCATTCATGAGAGACACAGGCAGACACAGGCAGAGGGAGAAGCAGGCTCCATGCAGAGAGCCTGTTGTGGGACTCGATCCGGAACTCCAGGATCATGCCCTGAGCCAAGGGCAGGGGCAAACACTCAACCAGTGAGCCACCCAGGCATCCCTCCTTGGCATGCTTTTTCACAGAAAACCCCATTCCTAAATAAAGAATTTAAATAATAAAGAACATAAGAGACATAGTGGTCTCTATCAGACTTAACTCTGTTGCATCACTTGACCTTAACCATAGGTGAGGTGGGGGAGGGAGGTGCCAAAAGCCATAGTTTTAGGAAACTCTTCTGGCTAGGTTAAATTAAAGGTAGATAGAGAGGTCCCCACCTTGAAGATATCTCTGTTCATCTATGAAATATATTTATTTGAATATCCCACTGACACAGAAAAGGAGTCAGAAAAAAATGATCTTATTTCCTTCATCTGTCCTCAGCTTTCCTATGATCTTTCACAACTCCTTCATTTTTTTTCTAATTCCACAGCTTTGAAACTTCATTCATTTTAAATCTGAGCATTTCTTTCACCATGTGTTTCAAATTTCTTTTCAGGGATCCCTGGGTGGCGCAGTGGTTTGGCGCCTGCCTTTGGCCCAGGGCGCGATCCTGGAGACCCGGGATCGAATCCCACGTCGGGCTCCCGGTGCATGGAGCCTGCTTCTTCCTCTGCCTGTGTCTCTGCCTCTCTCTCTCTCTCTCTCTCTGTGACTATCATAAATAAATAAAAAAAACAAAAAAAAACAAAAAAACAAATTTCTTTTCATACTACTTTGTTTTGTTTTAAAGATTTTATTTATTTGAGAGAGAGAGCACAAGTGGGGTGGAGGGGCAGAGGGAGAGGGAAAAGTAGGCTCCCCGCTGAGCAGGGAGCCTACATGAGGCTCAATCCCAGGACCCTGGGATCATGACCTGAGCTGAAGTCAGATGCTTAACTGACTGAGCCACCCAGACACCCCAGATTTCTTTTTATTTTGAAAGCCACAAACTCTAACTTATTGCCCTCTCAAAAGTATGCAGATCTTTCAGACTTTCAACTACCTCTTGCTATGTATTGTTAATAAATAATGGTAATTGTCAACATCAACAAAGCCAACACTTTTCAAGTGCCTACTTTTTTTTTTTAAGATTTTGTTTTTATTTATTCATGAGAGAGAGTGAGGCAGAGACAAGGCAGAGGGAGAAGAAGCAGGCTCCATGCAGGGATGTGGGACTTGATCCTGGGACTCCCGAGATCATACTCTAAGGTGAAGGCAGACACTCAACCAGTGAGCCACCCAGGTGTCCCAAGTGCCTACTTCTGATGCTTTGTATCCTCATTCATATATTCATATCCTACTAATACAGAGATTGTGCTTGGTTCTCAAATATAGAAAGTTCCAGGAAAGATGCAATTAGCGTTTATTGACATGCTATTATTATTTACCAAGTAGTATGCTGGATACTTTAAGTAGTCATTTATTCCTTACTGTGCAAGTCTTGGAAGTAGTACTGTCTCAGTTTTACGTATTTAAAAAGCGAAGCGTAGAAAAGTTAAGGGACTTGACCACAGTGGCAGAATTAGAATTCTAACCAAGAATTTTCTAACTTCAAAACATATACTTTCTACTTTTCCACGCTACCTTCCAATAACTATATCTGACATTGTGCATTTGTTCACAGATGTTCAGTAAGACTTGTGTGTCATGCACTGAGGATACAATCTCACATCTTTCAGATGTAAATCCTGCTCTCCTAGAGATAAGACACATATATGAGTAACTATAATTCAGAGTAGACAGCTGTCTTGAGTAAAAGGCCCTGGTAAAGCGCCAAGGGGCTTTAGAAGGAGGAGAGTTTATTTCAAACTGAAAAGTTCAGAGACTAGACATGCTGGGAGGACTGCCCTCTGAGCTGGACTTTGACATATCAGTGGGGCTTGCCTGTGTGAACCAAGAAATTTCTTTGAAGGAGAAAGAGCATGAGCAAATACAGAGATGGAAAGTACACTGTACGTGATGGTGAGCTTCTTGAAGGAGTCCTGGAAAGTATACTTTAGAAAAACTCTTTGTATACTTATTTTTAGGAGACATATAATATGAAAATGTTTCTTTTTCTTTTTTTTTTAAGCTTACAATTGAGCATGAGTCTTCTTATGATTAGTGAGAACGTGAAATTGGCCCGTGAGTATGCACTATTGGGAAACTATGACTCCGCAATGGTATATTATCAGGGAGTTCTTGACCAGATGAACAAGTATCTGTATTCAGTCAAAGACACCTATCTCCAGCAGAAATGGCAACAGGTGAGAATTATGGCTGCTGTGTGTTTTAATGGTTTAAAGATTCAGAAGACTTAAAGAGATTGTTGGTACTTTTTGAAGTTACACATGAAGAGTGTATGGTTTGTTACATGGATTTGTATATAATGTTACTTGAAATTTGATTTATTATATTAGTAATAGTTCATATTCACCATCATCAGTATTGTGAGTTCTACTCAGTTACAGTTTTTGAAATCTAATAGATTAAAAAAAAGTAATGGTTTTGACTTTTTTTTTTTTTTTAAGATTTTATTTATTCATGAGACACACACACACAGAGAAAGAGAGAGAGAGAGACACAGGCAGAGGGAGAAGCAGGCTCCATGCAGGGAGCCCGATGTGGGACTCGATCCCAGGACTCCGGGATCAAGCCCTGAGCTGAAGCCAGACGCTTAACTGCTGCGCCACGCAGGCGTTCCTTGACGTTTTTTCTAATCCCATTTTTTACCTGGTATAATTAGGATTGACTTTATTAAGCCATTGTTGAAACTGCAGATTATACCTGAATCTCTCATGGCTATAAAATATTCTCTGCAGAATATTCTAAAGAAGACTATATTTGAATCCCATTTGAGGAATGTTAGTCACTGAGGACCAATAGGAATTTACAGATGGAAAGTGTAGAAGTTTTAAGTTCCTTTGAAGGTGGCATTTCTTTTTTTCTTTTTTTTAATAACTAAGCAGTTTATTTTTTTTTAAACATTTTATTTTATTTATTCATAGAGAGAGAGAGAGAGAGAGGCAGAGACACAGGCAGAGGGAGAAGCAGGCACCACACAGAGAGCTTGATGTGGGACTCAGTCCGGGGTCTCCAGGATCACGCCCTGGGCTGCAGGCGGCACTAAACCGCTGCGCCACTGGGGCTGCCCTGAAGGTGGCATTTCTAACAAGGGTCAGCTACATCAAAGAAGAAAGAATTATTACAGGATTTAATAGTCTTTTTGAATGGGTCTTCTCAGTAGAATGTTATCCCTCAGATTCTTCTAAACTACTTTTTTGATAGTATTCCATTTTTGTACTTAATTTCTTTAAAATGGAGAAATATCCTACCTCGTTGAACTTAAAACTTTTTCCCTAAATCTGCTTCTGCATATCCCTTACATTACCATAAGAGGAAAATATTTTATTTCATAAAGAGTCTTAAGTTTGTCCCTGAAAGACTTATGTTCATAGGCTGGAGATGTTTCTTTTTTTTCTAAGTAGACTTCACAGCCAGCATGGAGCCCAAGGTGGGGATTGAACTCACAACCCTGACATCAAGACTTGAGCTGAGATCAAGAGTTGGACACTTAACCAACTGAGCCACTCAGGTGCCCTTGTAGACTAGAGACTTTTATCTTAAAAGTCTAAGCTTTTTTTTCTTTTTTTTAAAGATTTTATTTATTTATTCATAAGAAACAGAGAGAGAGAGAGGCACAGACAAAGGCAGAAGCAGGCTCCATGCAAGAAGTCTGACGTGGAACTTGATCCCGGGTTTCCAGGATCACACCCTGGGCTGAAGGCGGCGCTAAACCGCTAAGCCACCTGAGCTGCCCTAGATTTTTTATTTGAGTAAGGGGCAGGGGAGAGAGAGACAGAGGGAGAGAGGATCTCAGGCAGACTCCCTGCTGAGCACAGTCTGTGCTCCCACAGAGTGGGGCTCTATCTCACAGCCCTGAGATCATGACCTGAGCCAAAATCAAAAGCCTGACACTCAAGAACCTGACATTCAACTAAGCCACTTAGGTGCTCCTATTTATTTATTTTTAAAGAGAGAGAACACATATGAGCTGGGGGAGGGGCTTTGGGAGAGGGGAAGCAAATTCCTTGCTGAGCACAGAGCCCAAAACAAGGCGCGATCCCACAGCCAATCCCACAACCACGTGATTGTGACCCAAGCCAAAATCAAAAGTAGGACACTTATAACCAACTGAGCCATCCAAGCGCCCTGGTTATAGATATTTAAAGAGCCATATTCTCCCTTTAAAACCAGGTTTGGCAGGAAATAAATGTGGAAGCTAAACATGTTAAAGATATCATGAAAACACTGGAGAGCTTTAAACTAGACAACACTCCACTGAAAGCTGCACAGCATGAGCTTCCAGCTTCTGAGGGGGAAGTCTGGTCCTTGCCTGTACCTGTTGAACGAAGGTAAGTGGAGACCTTCTAAGAAACAAATTAGCCCAGGAAACTAATAGCATTGGCTATATCTAGGGAAGCTGGGTAGCCAAGAGACAGGAACGGGAGAGGATTTTTTTACTGAATGCCTTTTAGAACTCTTATGTTGTATATCATGTAACTATGACCTGTATTGATAAATTAAACTTAGGAGGAAATATGCCAAAAATGCTTTTGTGAATGAGCTTATACTAATGGAGACAACATTATCTTATGGAAATAACTGGGAATTGAAATATCTGGCTCTCATTCTATCTTTGCCACCTTCTGTAGCTTTGGGAAAAACCTATAACCTTTCTAGGCGTCAGATTTTTCTTAGGTAAAGTGAAGGAGTTACAACAAAACACTGGTTCTCAAACAGCTATCACAGAATACTGCTATTCATGAAAATTATTAAAATGAAAAATAATGTGGCTTTTTAATTCACAGGATAAAAAGGATAAAATGTTCTCTATTTTAGGTTTTTCTTTGGCATTTTCCCTCAAGCTTTCTATCCTTGGAGCTGGCATATGTACAGTTAGTGAAAGTGATATTTACTGAAATGGTCTGCATAGCCGGTCATGCTTAGTTTCACTCCATTTTTTTTAAGGTTTTATTTATGTATTCATGAGAGAGACAGAGAGAGGCAGAGACATAGGCAGAGGGAGAAGCAGGTTCCCTGCAGGGAGCCTGATGTGGGACTCGATCCCAGGACCCTGGGATTACAATCTGAGCCAAAGGTAGATGCTCAACCACTGAGCCACCCAGGTGTCCCTCACTATATATATTTTTTATCTGACAGGGGTGTGATGGATGTCACTAGTCTCTTCCACTCACATAATAGATTTCCTCGTTTGTATTGTAGGCTTAAACATGTGAATGTATAATAGCATTCTATAAAAAACCCTGACTTTTAGGTTCTTTACTGCCTAATCAGTTTGAGAACCTTGCATTAAGGAAGACATTGCTCAGGTGTTTTTCAATTTCACATTGTTATTTATAACTCTCAATTCTTTTTTTTTTTTTTTTTTAAGATTTTATCTATTTATTCTTGAGAGACTCAGAGAGAGAAAGAGATGCAGGCAGAGGGAGAAGCAGGCTCCATGCAGGGAGCCCAACGTGGGACTTAATCCCGGGTCTCCAAGATCAGGCCCTGGACTGAAGGCGGCGCTAAACTGCAAAGCCACCCAGGCTGCCCCATAACTCTAAATTCTTAATTGTATTTTATGATGGGTACTAGATGCTGAGTGCTCAGATGTCTTAAGCATTATTAGAGGCTACACATGTTATTTCATTTATTCACAGTTAGCCTTTCAAATAAGTCGTATTTTCTTTATATTTCAGATAAGATAGCTTGAGGTATAGTGAAGTTAGGTAACTTTTCCCCATTATCACAAAGCTAATAATTGGTGGAGCTGGAATTTGAAAACAGGTATATTTGAAAGCTGGCATTCCCTGCCATACTAGTTATTCTCAAATTCCAGTATACCTACTAAAGGTCTCTTTTGGCACTCATTAGAATGTGAATTCTGGGTTTTCACTCCCAGAGAGTCTGATATAATACAGGCATACCTAGGAAATACTGCAGGTTCGGTTCCAGACCATCACCATAAAGGGAATATTATACAAAAAAAATTGAGTCAAATAAATGTTTTGGTTTCCCAGTGCATATAAAAGTTGGGTTTGTACTATACTGTAATCTGTTAAGTGTGCAGTAGTATTTTGTCTTGGAAAAACAATACACATACCCTAATTGAAAAATACTTTATTTCTAAAAAATGTTAACCATCATCGGAGCTCCCAGCAAGTTATAATCTCTGATCACAGATCACCTAAACAAATATAATAATAATAAAACGTTTAAAATGTTCTGTTATTGACTCCTATATCTTTTGAATATTTATGAAATTTTTCCTTTGCTTATAAACATTTTTATAAATACTATATTTTGTTATATTTTAGAATTCACTAAAAAAAAGTACAGCAGTAGGCTCATTAAAGAAAAATAAGAAAATGCATGAAAGGAAGGGCAAATCATATAGACATTCCAGTGCAACTTCTAATCTTTTTATTTTCACAGTTATACTGTATTCACAATATGTAAATTTGTACCCTGTTTTTAAAAAAAAGAATCCTAATAATAGACAACAATCATTAGATATTTACTGTATGCTGGGTACTGTGTTCATTGTTTTATGTATATTCTCAAAATAGTCTCAGAAGGTGGGTACTAATTTTTTAACCCCAGTTTCTGATGAGGACACCAGATAGGTTAATTGGCTCTTCATACTGTAAGCATTGATGATTCACAAGCCACGTTAGACCTTTTTCTCTGGTGCTTTTAAAGGGTTGTGTATAACCAAATAGTTAACCATGCTCTCACTGGTGGTTTTCCCCTTTTTGTTATTATAAAGTATTTGTAAGTGAATCTTCTTCTACATTTATGATTACTTTTTTCTTAATTTAGTAAAACTAATAATAGATGAGTCAAGTTGTATGTTTTTATTTTTTCTTCTCTATAAATATGTTTTACTCCTTTTTACTCTTTTCTTTTCTCATTCTGGAGAACCATCATTTGGTCCTTGTGTTACCAGTCTCTTCCTCCTGCTGTAACTAAATATACCAGATCTGGTGGCTTAAACACCAGAAATTTATGTCTTTATTTCTCATAGTTCTGGAGACCAGAAAGTCCAGGATCAAGGTGCTAGCTAGTTTGGCTCCTGAGGACTCTTCTCAAGCAGACAGCTGCCTTCTTTCTGTCTTTTCATGGCAGAGGGAATGAGCAAGCTCTCTGGTATGTCTCACAGGGCACAATCCTCAGATCAAGGCCTTATTTAACTTTATTTAATTAATTAATTCATTTATGAGTAGGCTCCATGCCCAACATGGGGCTTGAAGTCACCACCCTGAGATCAAGAGTCACATGCTTTACTGACTGAGCCAGCCAGGCATCCCTAACGTTAATTACTCCCTTACTCTAGATGATCTCACTAGGGATGAGGGATTTAATGTGAATTTTGGGGGACACAAACATTGAATCCATAACAGCCCTGTAACTCCTCTCTCACTTATTGGGGTAAGAACTTTTCAATGAATACATGTACCCAGTGAAAATTTAGTTCATTTCATTAGATGAACCTCTTCATCTAGAAATTCTATGATGAGGAGTCCTAGTTTCCCTTCTGATTGCTTCTTGCTTTCTTCAATATCTTTTTTTGTCCCTGATCTTAAATGCCTTTATTATCACTTTATTATTATTATTATTATTATTTTTATTATTATTAATTTTCTCCTCCTCTTTGACTTTATTAGTTGCATCTTTGTTTCTTCCTGTAGTTTGTTTTATTACTTGCTCCCTCAAGTAAATATCCCTCAAAACTTTTATTTTTTGTTAATCTTCATTTGTAGTCGTGTTTAAGAGAGCTCTTTCTTTCTTTCTTTTTTAAGATTTTATTTATTTATTCATGAGAGACACAGAGAGAGAGAGAAGCAGAGACAGAGGCAGAGGGAGAAGCAGGCTCCATGCAGGGAGTCCGACATGGGACTCGATCCCAGGTCTCCAGGATCACATCCTGGGCCGAAGGCAGGCACTAAACCACTAGGCACCCGGGTTGCCCGAGCTTATTCTTTCTTGAACCTTGGTGGTGAGTTCAGCCTTGTCATCAGTTAGATTTTAGTTCTATTTAAAGAACAAATTGAGCTGATCCAGTGTTCTCTTTTATGGTTGTGCAGAGAAATGTTTGTACAAGGAGGTTCACTGGGCCTTTTAGAATATCAAAGTGTTCATCATATCCTTCAACAGCATGTGCAGACTGGTTCTGCACTATCTCTAGAACCTGAGTTCTCATGACTCTCTTCTTCCTCGAGCAAGTCAAACACACAGACACTTTAGTTCTTTGTACTTACCTTTCTTTCAGCTCAGATGTCTGATAACTTGTTCTCTCATTTCCTTCAGGTCTCAGCTTAAATGTCACTTCAGAGAGTGGTCAGCTGTCTCTGACCACTCTCCCTGAAATACCGCTCCCTAATCAAAGCCCCTGCCATTCTTTATTTTTCTACACTGCACTTCGCATCATCTGATGTACTGTTTATGTTTTCATTGAAGCCCCCTCTCCATACACACATATACACATGGATATAAGTCTGTAAGAGTAAAGGTTTTCTTAAACTTATTTGAAATATTTTAATCCTAATGTGTAATCAATAGTAATAGTTCAGTAAATTAGTTTTTGGAGAAATGAATAGCTAGTAGTAAAAAGTGGATGAAAAGTGGCATATTTTACAGGTAACTTCCATCTAGTCATTAAAAGCCATTTATGAGGTGATGATACAGGAAATGCCTTATGAAATGAGTAGAGAAAAATATGAATGCATGTGTACATAACAATTCCAGTTCTGTTTTTTTTTTTTTTAAGATTTTATTTATTTATTCATGAGCAGCACAGAGAGTGAGGCAGAAACACAGGCAGAGGGAGAAGCAGGCTCCATGCAGGAAGCCCGATGTGAGACTCGATCCTGGGACTCCAGGATCATGCCCTGGGCCGAAGGCAGGCGTCAAACTGCTGAGCCACTAGGGATCCTCTCCAGTTCTGTTTAAATGAAAGGCAACTATAAGAAAATAGACTAGTATGTTAGGTGGTTAATGCTGGGTAATGGAGTTACAGGTGACTTATTTTTTATACTTGATTATATCTCAGTGTCGGGAATCCCTGGGTGGCTCAGCAGTTTAGCACCTGCCTTTAGCCCAGGACATGATCCTGGAGTCCCAGGATCGAGTCCCACATTGGGCTCCCTGCATGGAGCCTGCTTCTCTCTCTCTCTGTCTTTCATAAATAAATTTAAAAAAAAAAAGGATTATATCTCAGTGTCTATTTTATATTATGTTTCTAGTAAGAGGAGAACAAATAAATTAATCAATTAATTAATTTAAGGTAATATCTCTACTTGGCTCTCCCAAGTGTCTAAATCCAAAATCGAACCCCTATCATTCCTTTCCACATTGGTTTGATTTTATCATCCTGCCAAATCCTCATTCTCAATGTCCCATGTGTACAGGAGTATATTTTAATAGCAATTCTCTCAGACTCTCATTGCTTACTGCCTTAAGCCTGGCCTTCATTTCTTGCCTCCATAACATATGTAACCTGCATATATCCCCCTGCTTCTGTTTCCTTTATTGGCATATTTTTCTTACTCAGCACTGGACTCATTTTTCTTTCTTTCTTTTCTTTCTTTTTTTCTTTTCTTTCTTTTCTTTCTTTCTTTTCTTTCTGTTCTTTCTTTCTTTAAAGATTTTATTTACTTATTCATAGAGACAGAGAAGAGAGAGGTGGAGACACAGGCAGAAGAGAAGCAGGCCCCATGCAGGGAGCCTGACGTGGGACTCGATCCAGGGTCTCCAGGATCACGCCCTGGGCTGCAGGCAGTGCTAAACCGCTGCGCCACCGGGGCTGCACTCTCAAACCCTTTCAGCAGTAGTTAGCTAAAAGCCAAGCCTCTTGAGCTGGTACTCAGATTTTCTACTTAGTAAACCACCTTCTCTGTCCAGTATCTTCCCTGAATGCTCCCCGTTGTCTTTATAGTTAGTGTCTTTAGAGTCCTTTACAGAGATGAAGCTCATTTTTATTTCTTTGCTACGCTGATTTTCTTGTCTGCACTTAAACCCCTTGTTTAGTTCATCTCCAGTGTTTCCAGACCTGGTGTATTTTCTGTCTTCTTGAGTCGTTGATAGCACTTGGTCTCATTTACATTTTCTGGTGTACTTGCCTAGTTTACATATCTTCTTTCTTAACTATATTTATGGTATTTGAGGATAGGCCTCTCTTACCTTTTTTATTGCTCATTTTAGTGACCCCAACCCAGTCTAGCAGCCTGAGAAATATTTGAGAGGTCTGAATCCTGCTGCAGAAACAAAGAGGGCATGAGGTCATGTATAAATGTAAAGCACTGTATGCATCACTTCTCGTGACTGTCCATAGCCAGTATTTATGTCAGTTTTTTAAATGGGAAAATTACTAAATTTCATTAATTAAAATAAGAGATCTATGATATATTCTAAGTAAAATAGTGTCAACTTACACACGTACCGTTGGATAAATATGAATCCTGTACTTGTGCTGTGTTCTCGTTCTTCTGATAAAACTCTCTTTGATAATTGCGGTCTTTTCAGTTTCCAGGAATCAGACTCCTTTTTCTCTCATCCTTGATGTACACCAGTGATTTCCTCTCAAAGGAGAAGTGATGATCACTTGCCTTCCATTATTTCTATCATATAACCATACCACAGTCCTTCCTTTCTTTTCATTATATTACCCCAGATTGTGGTGTCAGATTTGAACATCAGATCTTAAATTTCAATGACTTAAGTTTGTTCACTCCTCTCTGATTTTCCATTATTGCCTTGGCTTCTTCAGTTCAGAGCCCCTAACTTAAACATGATATGTGTTCGTCTGTATTTGGACCACCTCCAGTTCATTATGATTTTCATGATCTTGTGTCTAATTAGACCCTCACCAGGGCCTCGAAAACGCCAGTCCCCTCAGTACAGTGACCCTAAACCACATGGCAACCGTCCAGGTACAACTGTCAGAGCTCACCGTTCATCTGCACACAATCTTCACAACGACAGAGGGAAAGCCGTTCGCTGTCGGGAAAAGAAAGAACAGAATAAAGGAAGAGAGGAAAAGGTAAATAATACTGATTTTCATAAATGAAATATTTATTAACCTTAAAAATGAAGACTGTATAAATGTAATCATTTTTGGTCATTGAAACCACCAGGCTATGATAAAACCTTACTCATATTCCACCTAGACTGGGATTTTTTTTTCCCACTCCCTAGTAAACAGATATTTTGGAGTATTTTTGTATCTTTATATCTTGATATAATTTCAGGCTTGCAAACAAGTTGCCAAGAATAGTATAAATTTACCCAGTTTTACCAGTTATTAATATTTGCCCCTTTTGCTTTACCATCTTCTCTGTATACATTTTTTTCCTGCAACATTGAGAGTAAGTTATAGATATCACGCCCTAAATACTTTAGAGCATATTTCCTAAGTACTTGGACATTCTTTTACATAAACACAATACAGCTGTCAAAAGCCATACATTTTATTTATTTATTATTTTTTTAAGATTTTATTTATTTATTCATGAGAGACACAGAGAGAGGCAGAGAGACAGACAGAGGGAGAAGTAGGCTCCCTGCAAGGAGCCCGACGTGGGAGGATGTGGGACTTGATCCTGGGATGGGGATCACACCCCAAGCCAAAGGCAGATGCTCAACCGCTGAGCCACCCAGGCATCCCAAAAGCCATACATTTTAGCTGTTATAGGCCTGTATCAATCCACAGACCCTCATAAAATTTAGCCAGTTATCCTAGTAACAGCGTTTGTAGCTCATTTTACCCCCATGCGAAAACTCACTAGGGAAGCCTACAATGCTTTCAATGTCATGTTTCTTTAGTCTCTTTAATGCGAAAATTTCCTCAGCCATTCTCTCTCTCTCTTTTTTTTTTTTTTTTGGCCTGGCCTTTTTGGTTTTTTTATTTTTTTATTTTTTTATTTTTTTTTTATTTTTTTATTTTTTATTTTTATTTTTTTTTTAATTTTTTTTTTATTTATTTATGATAGTCACAGAGAGAGAGAGAGAGAGGCAGAGACACAGGCGGAGGGAGAAGCAGGCTCCATGCACCGGGAGCCTGATATGGGATTCGATCCCGGGTCTCCAGGATCGCGCCCTGGGCCAAAGGCAGGCGCCAAACCGCTGCGCCACCCAGGGATCCCCATGGCCTGGCCTTTTTGAAGAGTACAGGCTAGTTATTTTGTAGAATGCCTCTCAGTTTGGGCTCCTCTGATGTTTCCTTGTGATTAGATTAAGGTTATGCATGTGGAGCAAGAATACCATTGAAGTTTTGCTCTTCACATTGTATAATATACGGAGGCACAGGATGTTTGTTTTGTGACTTGTGATAAATTGGAGTGCTTCATTATTAGGGTGGTGTCTGCCTGGGCTCTCCACTATAAAGCTACTTTTTTTCCCTTTATAATAATTTGAAGGGAGATACCTTGAAACTATGTAAATATCCTGTTTCTCATTAAAATCTCATCTACTTGTTTTAGCATCCAGTGATACTAGCCTAAATCAGTTATTCCTATGACAAATGAAAAATCATGATTTTCAGTTTTTTGTTCTCTTTTTGAAAAATTTAAATTCAATTAACATATAATTGTGCTTTCTCTCTCAAATAAACAAGTAAACTCTATTTTTATTTTAAATTTTTTTTAAAGATTTTATTTATTCATGAGAGACACAGAGAGAGAGAGAGAGAGAGAGAGAGAGAGAGAGCCAGAGACACAGGCAGAGGGAGAAGCAGGCTCCATGCAGGGAGCCCAATGCGGGACTCGATCTCAAGACTCTAGGATCACGCCCCGAGCCTAAGACAGACGCTTAACCGCTGAGCCACCCAGGCATCTCAAATAAAATCTTTTAAAAATTTTTAATGAGATATTTCAGATGTTGGTGACTACATTCAAAATGCTCTTTAATGGATACAAATGAAAAACTAAAAATAAGTTAAAAGCAAGATAAAAATAAATTCCCTAAAAGGAAACTCACTTAAGAAAAAAGTTCTTGTGTATCAATGAAAATATTTTAGCCTTCAGTTTTATTTATTTATTTGTTTATTTATTTATTTATTTATTTATTTATTTATATTTTTTAGCCTTTAGTTTTTTTTTAATATTTAATTTATTTAACATGAGAGACAGAGAGAGAGAGGCAGAGACATAGGCAGAGGGAGAAGCAGGCTCCATACAGGGAGCCTGACATGTGACTCGATCCCAGGTCTCCAGGATCCCACCCTGGGCCGAAGGCGGCGCTAAACCACTGAGCCACCAGGGCTGCCCTAGCCTTTAGTTTTAAAATGTATAGCGTTTCCACCACTCTTTGGTTCTCTATTGTTTTAAGGAAGAGTAAGAGAAGAAAGTATACTAAATATAAGATTAGCTGCAATAAGAGAAGGTCTTATCTGTCTCCGCTAAGTGTAGGCAGGACTTCTATCAAAGGGGATAGGATCGCCAGAGAACAAATGTGTAAAATAGGTGTTCTTCCCAAGTCAGCAGTGTCTTGAAAATATGTACCCACTGTCAAGAAATGTATATTTGGGGAGACCAGATTAATATATTTCAAGTAATTATAAGGTAATTAGATGCTTAACAGTGGTTACGAATGGACTAAAATAAACAGAATTCTCAGAAGAGGTTGGTGGTAGTCAAACTTTATAGAAGAAATAAAACCATTAAGCTATAAAAGGTGAATCGGGGATGCATGGGTGGCCCAGTGGTTGAGCGCCCCCCCTCCAGCCCAGGGTATGATCCTGGAGTCCTGGGATCAAGTCCCACATCGGGCTTCCTGCATGGTGCCTGCTTCTTCCTCTGCCTGTGTTTCTGCCTCTCTCTCTGTCTCTCATGAATAAATAAAATTTTTAAAAAGGTGAATCATTTTTTATCCTATTTAAAAATATTTTATTGTATATTCATTTTAGAAAATCAGAACATAGAATAAGTAAAACAAACAAACAAAAAAAACCCTCAAACTCGCATTCCTATTGCTCCTGAGATCTATTAATCCCATGGTGTATCCTTTTCTATATGCATAATTTTTTCGTTTTTTTTTTGCCACAAGTGGAATCATTTTCTGTTCTTTTAAGTAATCAGTACATTCTAACTGTCTTTCTGTATTGAGTTGGTCATTCTTCTAAATAGTAGCTGTCCAAATGACTAGACGAATGGAATATGAACACAGACGTGCCCTTCAGTGCAGTGTCTCCCTTCAAGTCTGTTGCCCATTGTCAAAATGGTTGTCCATTCTTCTTCTTTTTTTTTTTTAATTTATTTATGATAGACATAGAGAGGCAGAGACACAGGAGGAGGGAGAAGCAGGCTCCTGCTTCTCACCCGTTGTCCATTCTTCTACTGTTGGGTTTAGAGTTCTTCCTGTATTCTAGGTACTAGCCCTTTATCAGATATGTGGCTTTTTTTAAGATTTTATTTATTTATTCATGAGAGACACAGAAAGAGGCAGAGAGACACAGGCAGAGGGAGAAGCAGGCTCCATGCAGGGAGCCTGATGTGGGACTCCATCCCGGGTCTCCAGGATCACACCCTGGGCTGAAGGCAGCACTAAACCACTGAGCCTCCGGGGCTGCCCCTAGATAATGTGTTTTGAAAATATTTTCTTTCAGTGTGCAACTTCTTTTCATCCTTTTAACTAGGTTGGGTCTTTTACAGAGCAAAAGATTTTAATTTTGATGAAGTCTAATATATATGTTCCTTTTTTTTTTTTTTAAAGATTTTTATTTATTTGAATGAGAGAGTATGCACAAGCTAGGGTGGTGGGGGGGGGGGAGGGGGAGACACAGAAGGACAAGGAGAAGCAGACTCCTTGCTGAGCAGGCAGCCCTACTTGGGGCTTAATCCCAGGACCTGGAGATTGTGACCTAAGCCAAAGGTAAATAAATACTCAACTGACTGAGCCACCCAGGCGCCCCAAACCGCCTTTGTACCTTTTAAAAAAATGAGTTGGGCATATTTGGGTGGGTTTAGTTCTGGGTTCTCTATTGTATCTCATTGATATATATATCTGTCTGTTAACCAGTACTACCCAGTCTTGGTTACTGTAGCTATATAGTAAGTCTTCAAATTGGGTAGACTGATTCATCCCACTTTATTTCTTTTCAGAATTGTTTTAGCCATTTTGTTTTCTTTTTCCATATAAATTTTAGGATCAGCTTTTCTATATCTACAAAGACTCTTGCTGAGGTTTTGGTAGGAATTATGTTAAATCTGTGTATCAGTTTGAGAAAAGTTGGCATCTTTATTGAGTATGTCAATTCATGAACATGTTATTTATCTCCTTTTATTTAGATTTTGTATTTCTTTCATCAGCATTGCACCCTTTTCAGAATACCAGTCTTGCATATGTTTTGTTAGATTTTACATATATCTTACTTGTTTTAAGTGATTGTAAATGGTATTGTATTTCTAATTTCAGTGTCTACATATTCATTGCTAGTATATAGAAACACAATTGACAAAAAAAAAAAGAAACACAATTGACTTTCTAAAAAATTTTTTAATTGTGGTTTAAGTAATATATAACATAAAATTTACCATTTTAGCCATTTTTAAGTGTGCTAAAGTTTAATGCAGTTGAATATGCGTATATTGTTATGGTACCATCACCACCATCTATCCAATGGAACATTTTCAATATTGCAAAACAGAAACTCAACCCATTAAACAGTAACTCCTTGGAAAGGAAAACTCTACTTTCTGCCTACTCGCTGCTCACAAAACACTTGTGTATTACAAGTGTGTAGGGTTTTATCCCTACACCAGGCAATTCTCCAACATCAGTTGAGTACCCTACAACTTAAGTGTGACACTTACCTACCCGGAGTTAGCATCAAATCTCACAGGTTAAGTGCTCAGTCCCCAAAGATTGCTCCCACATCAGTACCAGTTGAGAGTCAGGATATCACCTATGCTTCTGACCAACTGGTATAAATCAGAGATTACCATGACTCCCTCCTTGGTTCAGTAATTTGCTAGAGCAACTCACTGAACTCAGCAATAACAGTTTGTACCAGAGGGACAGCCAAATGAAAGAGTAACATAGGGCGAGTATGTGGGAAGGAGTGTAGAGCTTCCATAGGCCTTCTCCAGGCAAGTCATGTTCCTAGCACCTTCACATGTTCACAAGCTAGAAGGTTTCTGATCCTATCCTTTTGGGTTTTTATGGACTTTTCATTGTGTGGTCACAATTGATTAAATCATTGGCCATTGATTTAAACCCAGGGCTAGGGATCCCTGGGTGGCACAGCAGTTTAGTGCCTACCTTGGGCACAGGGCATGATCCTGGAGTCCCAGGATTGAGTCCCACATCAGCTCCCTGCATGGAGCCTGCTTCTCCGTCTGCCTGTGTTTCTGCCTCTCTCTCTCTGTGTCTCTTATGGATAAATAAATAAAATATTAAAAAAATAAATTCAGGGTTAGGGCTTCAGTTCTAACCCTTTAGCCACATGTTTGATTCTCTTGACAACAGCCCCATCCTGTGGTTATTCAGGGGCTTTCCAAAATTGACCTCATTAACATAAATTCTTGTTTGGTTGAAAGGGGCTTGTTAGGAATTAACAGATACCCCTTTCACCTTTACCACTCTGGAGCAATTTCAGGAGCTGGGAACAAAAGCTAAATATTTCAACAAAAAAAAATACTTTGATTGTTCTTGACATTTAAGAAAGTACAAGGGCTGAAGGAGCTGTGTACCAGGAACAGGACGTAGACTGAATATACACTTAACTACAAATCATATCACATTCGCTATTCCTCTCCCTTCCCTAGCCCCTGGCAACCACTCTTCTATTTTCTGTCTCTATGAATTTGACTACTATTTGAATTTGATTTGGGCTCAGGTCATGATCTTGGGATGCATGAGAAATTTGTATTTCATATAAGTGGAATCATACAGTATTTGTCTTTTTTTTTTTTCTTTTTTAGATTTTATTTATTTATTCATAGAGACAGAGAGAGAGGCAGAGACACAGGCAGAGGGAGAAGCAGGCATCATACAGAGAGCCCGACATGGGACTTGATCCAGGGCCTCCAGGATCATGCCTTGGGCTACAGGCGGTGCTAAACCGCTGCGCCACGCCACCGGGGCTGCCCCAGTATTTGTCTTTTTGATTAGCTTATTCTACTTAGTGTAATGTCTTTAGAATTTCCTTTGTTTTTAAAGCTAATACTCCATTGGTCTTTATCTAGTCATCCATCTGAGGTCATTGGGTTGCTTCTTTTTGGCTATTGTGAATAGTGCTTCTGTGTCATGGGTGTATATAATTGTTCCTTGAGACCCTGTTTTCAGGTCTCTTGGAAATTTGTAGATATATATATATCCATCCAGAAATGGAATTGTTGAGTCATGTATAGTTCTATTTTTAATTTTTTAAGGACCCACCAGACTTCCACAGTATTTGCAACCATTTTACATCTCTGTCAACGATGCACAAGGGTTCCAGTTTCTCCATATCTTTGTCAACACTTGTCATTTTCTGTGTTTTTTGCCTTTTATTATTTTTTTAAATGTATTTGTTTATTTGACAGATAGAACCAAAGAGCACAAGAGTGGAGAATGGCAGAGAGAGAGGGAGAAGCAGGCTCCCTAACTGAGCAGGGAGCCCAATGTGGGGTTTGATCCCAGCACCCTAGGATCATGACCTAGGTTGAAGGCATATGCTTAACTGACTGAGTCACATAGGCACCCCTTGCACTGAGGTTTTGATTTGCATTTCTATAGTGATAAAATTGATCTGTGTGTGTATGTTTTTGTTTTTTTTTTTTTAAGATTTATTTGAGAGGGAGTGAGCACACGAGCAGGGGAAGAGACAGAGGGAGGAGAGAGACTCTCAAGCAGACTCGCCAGTATGTGTGGAGCCCAACGTGGGGCTTGATGTCATGATCCCAAGATCATGACCTGAGTCAAAATCAAGAGTTGGATATTCAGCTGACTGAGCTATCCAGGGGCCCAAACTTTGTATGTTTATCTTGTGTTCTGCCACCTTACTGAAGTCATTTATTTTAGGAGAAATTTTGCAGATTGCTTAGCATTTTTGGGGTAGACATCATGTCCTCTGCAAACAGGACAGTTTTATTTCTTCCTCTTGTTACACTGGCTAAAACTTCTAGCATTATGTTGAATAAGTGTGGTGAAAGTGGACATGCTAGCTTTGTTTTCAGCCTTATGGGGAAAGCATTCAGTATTTAATTATAAAATATGATGTTGGGCAGCCCGGGTGGCTCAGCGGTTTAGTGCTGCCTTCAGCCCAGGGTATGATCCTGGAGACCCGGGATCGAGTCCCACATTGTGCTCCCTGTGTGGAGCCTGCTTCTCCCTCTGCCTGTGTCTCTGCCTCTCTCTCTTTCTCTCCCTCCCCACCCTGTGTCTCTCATGATTAAATAAATAAAAAATATTAAAAAATAAATAAATAATAAAATAAAATAAAATATGATGTTACTGCTAGGTTTTTTGCATATGCTTCATATCAGGTTGAAGCTCCTCTTTAATCTTGTTTTTCTGAGAGTTTTCATCCTAAAGAGATATTGAGGGCAGCCCGGGTGGCTCAGGGGTTTAGCGCTGCCTTCAACCCAGGACCTGATCCTGGAGACCCGGGATCCTTGCATGTAGTCTGCTTTTCCATCTGCCTGTGTCTCTGTCTATCTCTCATGAATAAATAAATGAAATCTTTAAAAAAAGAGAGAGAGATACTGAGTTATGTCAGATGCCTGCTTGGCATTTATTGCATGATGCTATGGTTTTCCTTCTTTAACCTGTTATTATATAAATTACATTGATATTTTTTTAAAGTATTGAGCTAGTTGCCTCCCTGGGATAAACATCACTTGAGTATGGTACATAATTCTTTTTTTCTTGCTGGATTCTATTTGGAAATATTTTGTTAACGATTTTTGTGTCTATATTTATGAGAGATATTGGTCCATACTTGTTTTGTTTTTTTTTTTTTAACTGTCTTTGATATCATAGTATTAGGTTCGTAAAATGAATTGAGAAGTGTTTACCTGTTTTCCAGAAAAGACTGTGTCAAATTGGTAATTCTTATTTAAATGTTTGATAAAATTCTCCAGTGAAACATCTGGACTTGGATATTTCTTTTTTTGGTTTTAAAATTATGAATTCAGTTTCCTCAGTAGTTGTAAGGCTGTTCAAATAATCGTTCATAGTAGGCAAGTTGTGGTAATTTGTGTTTTTCAAGGTAGTGTTCCCTTTTGTCTAAGTTACCAAGTTTATGTATGTAGAATTTTTTGTTAAGATTCCCTATTCTTTTGGTATCTACAAGTCTGTAGCTCATTCTTGACGTTGATAATATGTGTTTTCTGGTGAGTTTTTTTTTTTTTTTTCATTTTCAGTGTTGCTAGAGGTTTGTTAGTTTCTCACCTTTTCAAAGAACCACCTCTTCGTTTTATTGATTTTTTTTTTCCCTTTTTTATGTTTTTTGTTTCATTGGCTTTTGCTCTTATCACTGTTACTGTCTTTTTTCTCCTTGCTTTAAGTTTATTTTGCTCTTCTTTTATACATTCCTAGGTAGGAGTTTAGATGGTTAAGACTTTGCCCTACTTTATGCATTTAGTGGTCTACGCTTCCCTCTCAGTACTGCTTTAGCTATGTCCCAGAAATTATGTTGTATTTACCTTTTCATTTAATTCAATATATTTTTTTAAATTTCTTTTGAGACTTCCTCTTTGACCTTGTGATTATTTTGCAGTGTGTTAGTTTCTGATTGTCCAGAGATTGTGTACTTCTCTGTTAATTGATTTCAAGTTTGAATCCTTTGTGCTTAGAGAATATATTCTGTATGATGTCAGATTGTTTTATGGCCCTGGACATGGTCTTTCTTGGTAAATGTTCTATGAACACTTGGAAATATTTTCTGTGAGCACTTGAAAATAATGTATATTTTGTCCTTGTTGGGTGGCACTTTGTATTAATGTCCATTAAGTTCTGCTAGATGATGGTGCTGTTGAGTTTTTCTATATCCTTGCTCATTTCCCTTTTTTTAAAAAAAATATTTTATTTATTTATTTATGAGAGAGGAGAGAGAGAGAGAGGGAGGGAGACTGAGACACAGGCAGAGGGAGAAGTAGGCTCCATGCAGGGAGCCCAATGTGTGACTCGATCCCGGGTCTCTAGGATCACGCCCTGAGCTGAAGGCAGGTGGCACTAAACCACTGAGCCACCCAGGGATCCCCTCCTTACTCATTTCCTTTCTGGTTCTTCCGTCAGTTGTTGAGAGGAGTTGTTGGAGTCTCCAGTTATATCTAAAGATTTGTCTATTTCTTTCACTTTTATCAGTTTTTGCTTCATATATTGTGGCTTTGTTGTTTGGTGCATTCACATTTAGGAATTCTTTGTTTTCTTTTTCTTTTTTTTTTTGGATTGTTTTGTTTTCTTAGGTGGATTGATCTGTTTATCATTATGTAGTATCTCTCTCTGGTAGGTTTGGTTTTATTTTGTTTGAAATTGACTTTATCTGATATTAATATAGCCATGTCTATTTTTCTTTGATTAATGTTTACATTAAGCCTTTTTCAAATATTTTACTTTCAGCCTACCTGTATCACTATTTTTGAACTAGTTTCTTGATGACCGCATATACTTGAGTCCTGTTTTAATTTATTTCACCAATCCCTGTCTTTTAACTGGTATATATAGGCCATTTATACTTAAAGTATTTGTTATATTGGGTTTAAGTCTGCCATTTTATTTTCAGTTTTCTGATTGTTTAGGGTTTTCTTTATTTTTCTTTATTTTTTTTAATTTTGTTTTGTTTCATGTTTTTTTTTTTTTTTTTTTTGGCCTTTGCATGGGGGTTGCTTGCACATTTTTTTAGAACTTTCTTTTGATGTTCTGTAGTGATTTTAAGTATATCCCTTTTATTAGCTTTTTCAGTGGTTGCCCTAGATATTATATATAAAGAACTTGTACTGGTTGACTGGTATTGTCATTTTACCACTTCAAATGAAGTATAGAAATCGTTTTGCTTTTTATATTCCTTTGTCCTCCACCATTTATAATTGTTTTTAAATATTTCCTTTCCCGGGAATCCCTGGGTGGCTCAGTGGTTTAGTGCCTGCCTTTGGCCCAGGGCGCGATCCTGGAGTCCCAGGATCGAGTCCCGCGTCGGGCTCCCGACATGGAGCCTGCTTCTCCTTCTACCCATGTCTCTGCCTCTCTCTCTCTCTCTCTCTCTGTCTATCATAAATAAATAAATAAATAAATAAATAAATAAATAAATAAATAAATAAATCTTTTAAAAAATATTTCCTTTCCCTTATTTAGAGCCTAATCACACAGCATTAAACTTTTTGCTTCAACTGTTAAATAAATTAGAAAATTCAAAAGGAGGGCACCTGACTGGCTTAATCAGTAAGCATCTACCTTCAACTCAAGTCATGATCCCAGGGTTCTGGGATCAAGTTCCACATCAGGCTCCTGCTTAGCAGGGAGCATGCTTCTCCCTCTGCCTGCCACTGCCCTTGTTCATGCTCTCTCTGTCTCTGTCAAATAAATAAATAATATCTTTTAAAGAAAAAGAAAACTCAAAAGGAGAAAGAAAGCCAATTGTACTTACCCATATTTTTACTTACTACATTCTTTATTCCTTCCTGATCTTTCCAGGTTCTTCCTTACATTTTTCTTTTCTCTTTAGAGTACTTCTTTTAACCATTCTTTTAGGATTGGTATCCTGGCAACAGAACTCTCTTACTTTTCCCTCATATAAGAATGGTCTGATTACCCTTTCATTCCTGAAGGACATTTTTACTGGGTAGAGGATTCTGTGTTGACAGTTTTTTTTTCTTTTAGCACTTGAAAAAAAATTTTATGCCTCCTTTTCTGAGGAGAAATCTACTTTCATTTGAATAGTTTTTTTTCCTATTGGCATGGTGTTATTTTTGCTTATTACTCTCAGTGGATTAATTTGGGGTGTTCTATTTCTGAAGTTATCTGTTTTTTGGTTTGTTTCACATGTTCATAATTGCTTGTTTGAAATTTTGTCTTCTTGGTCTTGGCATGTGTTGATTGTCTTTGAGATCTTTGTGGCTCTTAGTATATCAAGTGATTTTTAGATTGAAACCTGGATATTTTCATATTATGTTATGAGACTCTAGATCTTATTTACACCTACTGTTATAGGTGACTATAACTGACTTTTTCTGACACTGCTGTGGCAGGAAAGCCAGGGGGCCATTGCTCCCAGGTGAAAGTAGAAGTCTAGGTTCCCACATAGCCTCTGTTGACACCGGAATGGGGAAGAGGTCTTCTCATTACCACTGAGTTGTGGTGGAAGTTCTCCATGTGAACTCCAGTGACATTGTAATGGGGGTGACCTTGTCTTGACTCTATGAGTCTTCCTCTGACACCACCCCAGTGCCGCATTACTGCTGGTGGGGATGGAAGTGCAGGCTCCCTCTGTAATCTCCACTGAGTGGAAGTCTTATTACTGATTGGCAGGGATGAAAATTCCAGTCCCCTGATTGGCCTCTGATACACTGTGATTGGGGCAGGGTAGAGTACCTCATTCCAGCCTCCCAAGTGGATATCTAGGCTCCCCACCTGGCTTTTGCTCCCCTGAGTAGGGCAGGCCCCCAGCCTTTACCAAGGTGCTTGACTGGAATAGAGTGTTGTCTGAAGTTTTATCTTGCTAAGCCTCCCTCTTTTTTGATCCTCTGGCTAGAGAGAATAAGCTTTTGTTGGGGTCTTTTTATTTGCTCACATTGTTGTTTCTGGGTTTCTGTCTTGTTTGACCTTGAGTCTGGATTTATGAAGGAGAAAGAAAATCTAGAGAGCACACAACCTTGTCTAGGTTCCCTGGTTGGCCTGCCTCTCTCTATACTTTTTGAAGTCCTGTCTTTGTTTAGTGTATAACGACAGGGTTGGGTTTTTTTGTTTGTTTGTTTTTGTTTTTACTTTTATTTTTATTTTTTTTTAAGATTTTATTTATTTATTCATGAGAGACACAGAGAGAGACAGAGACATAGGCAGAGGGAGAAGCAGGCTCCATGCAGGGAGTCCAGTGTGGGACTTGATCCCAGGACTCCAGGATCATGCCCTGAGCCAAAGGCAGACACTCAACTGCTGAGCCACTCAAACATCCCAATGCCAGGGTTTTTAGTTCTCTATAGCAGAAGGAATTGTGAAAAGTACATTTACTCTGTCTTCCTGTGAGTGAAAGCCTAGCTGTCATTTTTAATTAACTCATTTAATGGAGACAGTATATTTGGATTTTGTGTTTCTGATATTGTCAGCTTTTACAATAACTGGTTTTAAAGTTGGGTATTTATTTCCTGGTTAATTGGTTCATCTTCAGCTTTATTTTAAGCATCAAGAAAATTGTACTATTTCAACTAATTAAATAAAATCCTATCAAAAATGTCAACATTTGGGGCCCCTAGGTGGATCAGTCGGTTAAGAGTCTGCCTTCAGCTCAGGTAATGATCTCAAGAGTCCTGGGATCAAGCCCACATAGGGCTCTCTGCTCAGGGAGGAGTCTGCTTCTCCCTCTGCCCCTCTGCCTGCTTGTGCTTGCTCTCTCTCTCTCCCTCTGTTTCAAATAAGTGAAATCTTTATTTAAAAAAAAAATGTCAGCACTTGAAAGTCCATAGCTTCCTTTGGCTGACCTATTATTGAATTGTTACTCCTTTCTGCCTAGCTTAAATTCATTTTGCTTTGTCTGCAGACATCCCTTTAGCACTGTGTTCTGTGGGAGGAAAGAGAGCAACTAGAAAGTACTTTCTGTCTGTGTCTTGCTAGGCTCACAGTGTGAGTTCCCAAATATCAGGGACAGTGTCTTCTTTCTGTCCCCCACAGCTGCTGGCACAGAATGGGTTCTTGGTAAATATTTGTGAAGGAATAACAACTGCAGGATGTCTGGGCGCCTCAGTTGTTTAAGCATCTGCCTTCAGCTCAGGTCATGATCCTGGAGTCCTGGGATCGAGCCCCATATCAGACTCTCTGCTCATTGGGGAGCTTGCTTCTCCCTCTCCTCCCTGCTCGTACTCTTGTAATCTGTGTCGCTATCTCTCTCTCTCTCTCTCTCTCAGATAAGTAAAATCTAAGAAAGAAAAAGAAAAGGAAAAGAAAAAAAAAGAAAAGAAAGAGAAAAAAAGAAAAAGACTACATAAATACTCAGATTGACTTCCTTCTTTCCTTCCTTCCTTCCTTCCTTCCTTCCTTCTTTATTCTTTTTAGTAATCTCTACACCCAACATGGAGCTTGAACTCACAACTCTAAGATCAAGAAATGCATGCTCTTCTGCCTAAGCCAGCCAAGTGCCCTAACCTTCTCCTCCTTTTTTTTTTTTAATTTATTTATTCATGAGAGGCACAGAGAGAGAGAGAGAAAGAGGCAGAGACACAGGCAGAGGGAGAAGCAGGCTCCGTGCAAGGAGCCTGACATGGGCCTTGATCCCGGGTCTCCAGGATCAGGCCCTTGGCTGAAGGTGGCACTAAACCGCTGAGCCACCCGGGCTGCCCCCTTCTCCTCTTTTAAAGGCAATACCTTCCTTGTTTGTTTGTTTTATGTTGGTATTAGATAGTGAATATGTATATTGTGAGACAGACACTTACTGACCATCTAGTGTAAGACTTTTGAATGTGTAAATATTGGTTAAGTTTAGATACTAATACAGACACATTAATGCTGACTTTAGATAACAGCACTGACAAATAATGTATGGGCAAAACAGTATTAAGGAGACAATGTAAGAATTCTAGTACAAGACCAAGTAAATGACTGTCTACCCTAATGCAGACCTTCATAAATTTTCTTGCCTTATAAAATTCATGAGTGTGTCTAATTTTTTCACAGCACCTTTAGGACAAAAAGAATACTCATACATTGGTGAAGAAGTTAGGTTCAGACAAATTTGCTATGTCCTAACAGTGTATGTTGGGCACTGCTCAGTTTCTCAGACGTTGGAGGCAGAGTGGATATTTCTCTGATTCCTCTTTCACCTTGATTTTTCCCACTGTTTGTTTTATTTTTTTTTTATTTATTTTTTTAAACATTTCACTTATTTATTCATGAGAGACACACAGAGAGAGGGAGAGAGAGAGAGAGTCAGAGACACAGGCAGAGGGAGAAGCAGGCTCCATTGCAGGAAGCCTGATGTAGGACTCAATCCCGAGACTCCAGGATAACACCCTGGGCTGAAGGCAGGCACTAAACCGCTGAGCCACCCAGGGATTCCCCCCACTGTTTGTTTTATCATAGAAACTGCCAGAAACCCAGCTTTACAAAAATTTGGCATTATTGAAAGGAATGCAGCAGTTTTAATTTAGAAACAGAATTGCCTGGAGCTGGTAATTCCCCTAATATTCAACAGATACTGCTGGATTTCCCTAAAAAAATGTAAAATATCCTGCAGTGCTCTGTGAGTTTCCCATTTTGCCCTGGAATGTTTTAGTACAGGGCTTAGGAGCTGTGGCCCTAATGACTGCTGTCACAGAGGATGGTAGGGAATCACACATGGGACTGGGATGTCTCTTTTGGAGTGAGGTAAGAACAGTGAAAAGCAATGTTTTAAGAGCATTAATGAGTAGGTGATTAAGAGTGAGTTGTAAATGGGGCATCTAGGTGGCTCAGTTGGTTGAGTATCTGACTCTTGGTTTTGGCTTAGGTCATGATCTTAGGGTTGTAGGATAGAGCCCTATGTGGGGCTCTGTGCTCAGCATTTCATGCTTGAAATTCTCAGCCTCTCCGTCTACCCTTCACTCTACTCACATGCATGGTCTCACTCTAATTAATAAATAAATAAATATCAAATAAATATCAATCATACATACATACATACTTTCCTTTTTTTTAAGAGTGAGCTGTAATCTCAGCTACATAAACTGTCTTTAAACTTTTTTTTTTTAATATTTTTTTAATTTTTATTTATTTATGATAGTCACAGAGAGAGAGAGAGGGGGGCAGAGACACAGGCAGAGGGAGAAGGCAGGCTCCATGCACCAGGAGCCCGATGTGGGATTCGATCCAGGGTCTCCAGGATCGCGCCCTGGGCCAAAGGCCGGCGCCAAACCGCTGCGCCACCCAGGGATCCCAACTGTCTTTAAACTTATCTCCTCTAAAGCTTTGAGATAAATATCACTATCTGATATTCACTAGTAATCACTGTTCATCTCAATGTTGATTTTTTAATTCTAATTTGTATGCATAATATTTTTGTTTTTCTTGAACATTTTTGTCATACTTTTTATGTAAAAATAAAGATTGAATATGAAACTCTAATAATTCACTCTGATGTTGATAGAGAAGAATGACTGAATAGCCTTGATTCTCTATTACTTGTATTATTAGATTAGCTCTTTTAAAAATATCACTGGAGTCTGATCTTTGTTTCTGAGTATAATTTTTTGAGTCAATCAGAAGCTCTTGTTTTTTTCTCCTGATGTAGAACAAATCACCTGCTGCAGTTACCGAACCAGAGACAAGTAAATTTGATAGTACTGGATATGATAAGGACTTAGTAGAAGCTTTGGAAAGAGATATAATTTCTCAGAATCCCAATGTTCGATGGTAAGTTATATCACAACAAAATAATTAGGCGCTGATAATGCATTTAGGGAAAGTAAATGGAACCAATCTGGGCATGCACTGAAGATCAGTCCTTGGGGATGGAACCAGAGTACATGCAGTGTGAACCCAGCACTTGGTTTAGGCTCTACCAAGTTTTTGTTGAGATTTTTTTTTTTTTTATTTAAGAAAGTAACAAATGATAAGTAAGTTTCTATTTAGAAAAAATCTTCTATACAGAGTGGGAATAAGATCACAGAAATTCCATCTTCTTTCTGGGACATCCTCTACTGGTGAAATGGCAGTGATTCTTACGCATGTGTGTTGTTTTTGTTTTTTGTTATGTAAGCTCAATGCCCGAGTGCCGCTTGAACTCAAAACCCTGTCCAAGACCTGGAGTTGCATGCACTGTTGTCCCATTGTTGCTTGTTATCGATAGGTTTATCCTGTGGATGTTGCTTTTATTTTCTATGATTTTGAGCAGTGATTCTCAACTTGATTTATCATATCTAATCAAAGAACTATAATTCTCTGAGTTCTCTAAAAGCTCCTTTTCAAAAAAACCTAAAAAAATAAAAGGCCCCCTTTCCCACAAAGTTAGGTTCATTCTGTTATATATTTTTCATTAAAACCTTATGATTTTTAGGTATGGTTTTGGGGGTATTTTAAAAATATTTTTTGGTATTTTATATTTATACAGTGAACATATACTTTCATGAAAATGCCACATGTACCAGTAATAGTAGTAGCAGAGTTTTCTACTGGTTGGTGATGACTTCGTAGTAGTCTCTATGATACTCTTCATCCTTGGTGCCTATTTCTTAAAAGGGTTGGGGGCAACAATATTGTAGCCTGCCTCTGCTTTATGCCTTTTTTATTCTTTATTTTTTATTATTATTATTTTTTTAATGGGCTCATTGTCTCTAAATCATGGAGTTTATGAAAGGAGCACCACAAGGCCAGGAATTTAAAATGAAGTCACATGATAAATACTTAGAGTAGGTCTATAGACCAGTGTTCTCATTCACCACATTGGAAATCATTATTGCCAAGAATTGATGATTCAGATTGTGCTCTGTGTATACTGGTTGGTGTGGCAGGCCTCATCACAGTGTGCTAGTGCACTGGTACCTAGGGAGGGGCTTTGCATTCTGGCAGCAGTGTAAAACCATGTGCTTCTGTGGTTCTCAAGAGTGACTGCATACAGTTACATGCATAATCTAAGAGGGTGTTGATAAAATCTCTCTTCTTTCAGGGATGATATTGCTGATTTAGTAGAAGCTAAAAAGTTGCTAAAGGAAGCTGTGGTGTTACCAATGTGGATGCCAGAATTCTTTAAGGGCATTAGGAGGCCATGGAAAGTAAGTTTATTACTGTTAATGGCAAGTACATTGTTGTAGAAAATGAGTATTTATTGTATTCAGGGAAGTGAGGGGGAAAAATAGATAAGTACTCATTCGATACAGGTATGTCTCAGTTTTTTTTTTTTTAATTTTTATTAGAGTTCAATTTGTCAACATTTAGCTTAACACCCAGTGCTCATCCTGCCAAGTGCCCCCCTCAGTGCCCATCACCCAGTTGATGACCTAGTCACCCCCACCCCCCGCCCACCTCCCTTTCCACTACCACTTGTTCATTTCCCAGAGTTAGGTGTGTCTCATGTTTTGTCACCCTCACTGATATTTTCACTCATTTTCTCTCCTTTCCCTTTATTCCCTTTCACTAATTTTTTTTTTTTTTTTAGATTTTATTTATTTATTCATGAGAGACAGAGAGAGAGAAAGAGAGGCAGAGACACAGGCAGAGGGAGAAGCAGGCTCCATGCAGGGAGACTGACGTAGGACTCTATCCCGGATCTCTCCAGGATCATACCCCGGGCTGTAGGCAGCACTTAAACCGCTGAGCCACTGGGGCTGCCCCCCTTTCACTAATTTTTATAGTCCCCAAATGAATGAGACCACATAATGATTGTCCTTTTCTGATTGACTTATTTTACTCAGCATAATACCCTCCAGGTCCCTCCAAGTCGAAGCAAATAGTGGGTATTTGTCATTTCTAATGGCTGAGGAATATTCCACTGTATACATAGACCACATCTTCTTTAGCCATTCATCTTTGAATGGACACCGAGGCTCCTTCCACAGTTTGGCTATTGTGTCTCAATTTTTTTAAGAAATCATGAGCTGATCTGAAAAGAGACTGAAAAAAACTCTTTCTTGGATTTAGAAAATGTGTTAATAGCTAACTCTGCACTTACTAAAAATTCTTGAAATATTAATTGATAAGCTACAAAATTCTGGACATTCTTGAGTACAGCTGTGTAACAAAAAGACAAATTTGTTCAAACAAAAGACTAGCAGGAAATACATTCAAATACTATTGGTACATATGATTATTATGATGTCAGTATTATGACATTATCTTTTTCTCATTTCTGAGTTTCAGACTTTAAATATAACCTTTTAAAATGAATGATGTAAATTGGTGATAAAGCATCCTTTTGTTTATTTTTTTATTTATCTTAATATTATATATTAGTTGAAAATTAGTTCTCAGTAATGGAATTCTTGTGAATTAGAACAGTGGCAGGTTAATCTCAGTTATGTTATTATTTTCCCAACAGGGAGTGTTGATGGTTGGCCCACCCGGCACAGGAAAGACCCTCCTTGCTAAAGCAGTAGCTACAGAATGCAAGACAACATTCTTCAATGTGTCTTCATCAACTCTAACTTCCAAATACAGAGGAGAGTCCGAGAAGCTTGTTCGTCTATTATTCGAAATGGTGAACGTTTAAGACAATTCTAATGATTCTTTACCTCTCAAATGGGGGAGAGAGTGGGTCAAAACTATCTGCAGTGTGTAGAGTAGCTAGGCAGGCTGATACTGTTTCCAAAGTGTGATTCCTATGCCCTCAAAACTAGAGCCCTTTAATTACATGAGTTTTAAGTTTTAATTTGAGTTTTTCTGTGTGTTCTTTCATCTAGAGGAAGAGTCATCTCTGTTGGCTTATAGGCATGTTCACATTATAAGATCTGCATTACTAATCTGCTCTAGGAGTTTAGAATACTATGTTTTTGAAATCAGTAGACTTAGTTATAATATAGTAAATTTAGTGTAGTAACAGTAACTCAGAACAGTGAAAATCAAGTAGTTATGGATTAGATCACCTCCAATCCATTAACTATGCTAAATACCTTGAGTTTAATGATCCAGTCTTTGGATTGTTACTTCTTTGCTTGTTAATTTGAGTTTCTTTTTTTCCTTCTTCAAACCCCACTAATCTGAGTATCAATAGGAGGAATATAAGTGAATGAATTCTAGTAGAGCATTTGGATTGAATTCAGCAGCTTTTTAGTGGTTATTTCAGTCTTGCCTCATTTAAACAATAGTGTAGTTATATACATTAGGGCAGAGTTATGCTTATTATACGGGAAGTGACTTGCATTCTTAACTCGAAAGATTCCATCATGAAAAAAAAAAAAAGAAAGAATTCCATCATAGACAAAACCTTAGATGACAGTGTTAATTTGACACTAGATCTTACTTCATAGGCTCCAAATAAAACAAAACAAGCAAATGAAAACCCTTACAATTTGAGGTTATCCATTTTCTGTAAAAGTTTTTATCCCTGTATCAATTCCCATTTTCTTCTTCAAGTTTGATAATTCATAAGACAGGATGTAAATTCTAATACGTTCTTAATAGTTTATCAGTAGTTTATACTGCAGTAGGAATCTAGTGGAGAACGTCTTAGATGAGTTTGGAAAATTAGTTTGCCCTTTGCTTCAGGGGAAAAAAATTATATTGCTAAATTATAAAATTATAATTAAATATATATTAATATATTTTATTAATATATTTTATATAAATTATAAAATTATTATAAATTATTATAAAATTATAATTAAATATATTAATATATTTTATTAATATATTTTATAATATATTAAAATTATATTACTAAATCAGCAATATCATCCCTGAAAGAAGAGATATTTTATCAACACCCTCTTAGATTATGCATGTAACTGTATGCAATCACTCTTGAGAACCACAGAAGCACACGGTTTTACACTGCTGCAGAATTCCAGAATATCCAGGCTTTTTAAAAATGTAAGCTTAATGGGCACCTGGGTGGCTCAGTCAGTTGACCGTCTGCCTTCAGCTCAGGTCATGATCCCAGGGTCCTTGGATTGAGCCCCCGCATCAGGCTTCCTGCTCAGTGGAAGTTTGCTTCTCCCTCTTCCTCTGCCCCTTCCCCTGCTCATGCACATTCACATGCTCTCTCTTTCTCAAGTAAATAAATAAAATCTTCAAAAAAAAAAAAAAAAGTAAGCTAAATACAATAAAGACTCCATACTTAGCCATTTAGAGTCAGGTGGCCCAGCTACAGATCCTACCTCTGTCACACTTCCCTAGCTGGCTAACTTTGGACCAATTCCTTTCCTGATCCACAGTTACTTTATCTATAAAAGGAAGACCACAATACAGGAATTACCTCTGTAATGTTTGGATGGTGAGATGAACTAATGCATGTACATTGCTTACAATAGAGCCTGACTCATAAGGGCTAATAGATATTAGCTGCTCTGTTTAAGAATTACTATTTTTAGACAGTCCAGGTGGCTCAGTGGCTTAGTGCCACTTTCGGCCCAAGGCCTAATCCTGGAGTCCTGGGATCAAGTCCCACGCCGGGCTCCCGGCATGGAGCCTGCTTCTCCTTCTGCATGTGTCTCTGCCTCTCTCTCCCTGTATCTCTCATGAATAAATAATTAAAATCATAGGGGATCCCTGGGTGGCTCAGCGGTATAGCGCCTGCCTTTGGCCCGGGGCGCGATCCTGGAGTCCCGGTATCGAGTCCCCCATTGGGCTTCTGGTATGGAGACTGCTTCTCCCTCCTCCTGTGTCTCTGCCTCTCTCTCTCTCTCTCTATGTCTATCATAAATAAATTAAATCAATCAATCAATCTTAAAAAAAATAAAATCTTAAAAAAAAAGAATTACTACTTTTTTTAAAGATTTTTCTTTTAAAGATTTTATTTATTTATTCATGAGAGAGAAAGAGAGAGAGAGAGAGGCAAAGACACAGGTAGAGGGAGAAGCAGGCTCCATGCAGGGAGCCCGACGTGGGACTCGATCCCGGGTCTCCAGGATCACGCCCTGGGCCAAAGGCAGGCACTTAACTGCTGAGCCACCCAGGGATTCCCCCAAGGCTGCCTTTTTTTAAAGATTTTATTTATTTGAGAGAGCAAGAGCACAAGCATGGGGAGCAACAGGCAGATGTGAAAGCAGGCTCCCACTGAGCAGGGAACTTGATGCAAGGCTCGATCCCAGAACCTTGAGATCATGACCTGAGCCAAAGGCAGATGTTTAAGCAACTGAGCCACCCAGGCATCCCTATTTAAGAAATTATTTGATAGGTTTTCTTTCTTTTTTTTTTTTTTTTAAGATTTTATTTATTTATTCATGAGGCAGAGAGAGAAACAGGCTCCATACAGGGAGCCTGATGTGGGACTCAATCCTGGCACTCTGGGATCACGCCCTGAGCCAAAGGCAGACACTGAACCGCTGAGCCACCCAAGTGTCCCCGTTTGATAGGTATTCTAATGGAGGGTTTATATTCAAGAAAACCGAACATTTTCTTCTGTGTGGGGAAGCCTCTTACAAAGTGCTAATTTACATTACTTTTTATAGTGAGATTCATGTGAAACAGCTTATTTTTCACCGGCTTCCCTGGTATTAACCATCTTCAAATAAATGCCTGCTTAATTGGAGTGTGCTACTTTGAGTTGCCTACTTGAGTAGAGGCTCAATCACAAGCCAGTCTGGAGCTTTTGCCTTTGTGACTTTTGATTACGGATCATATTTAAAACTGGCTTAGTTTTTGTTTTGTTTTGTTTTTTTTCTTTGTTCACTGTATGGACTCTCAAGGAGTACTTGAGTTGGACTGCCACTCACATCTTTTTTGACTGCTATAGAGATAACTTGCCTCCCAATTCCCTAGAATTGCTCAAAGCAAACATCTCAAGGCCTGTATTTTCTTTTTCTGTTTTCCCAAGGCCTATATTTTAAATAATGCCACTTAAAATAGAAGTCTGTCCATGATTTTTTCATGACATGGTAACACATACCAAAACTTAATGGTATAATTTTTGTTGTATTGTCAAGAACTTTGATTTTCAAGTGTCAGAGTTGGCCTCTCTTAAAGTAGTGGAACAAGAATGTGTAGGATAGTTTATGAATGAAAATGGGAGCTTCTCTTACCAGAAGGGATGCTATATAAGCAATTGGTATTCACTCTGAATCTTTCTGTAGTATTTTCCATGTCATGCAAAACCAATTTTACATGTTCTGTGTAGCCTCTGTTTTAAGTCAAACTGTTCTTCACACCCTCAATATTTGGGAAGAATCTACTGGGTTTTTTCTTGGTGTGGCAACAAATAGATTGAAATTTAATTTTTGTTAATGTTAGCTTCTGTAGACAGATGCTTTCTTGCTAGAATTTCAATTGAGGATTTTCTTGGATGCTTTTTTTCCCCTTATTTTCCTGAACATTTTTTTTCATATTCTATTTCTTGAAAAGAATACAAAATTTTTGTAAACAGTACCTAAAATCCAAGTAAGGATGCTTTACTAAAATTAAATTATCTCTGGAGAGGGAACTGATGACTTAGAATTCAAATTTTCAACTAGAAAAGTGAGATTTAGGTATTAGGATTTTCCAAGTGGACAAAAACTGCATCCATACTTTTGGAGGCATAGTTTTCCACACAGTGAATTGCCTCTTAGAAGATCCTAGATTATAACTTCATGGTCCAAAAGAACTGATAGACCCAGTATAATTGCATGTTCAAGTTCATAATGTTCATTTGCCATCATGGACTTTATTTTTGGAAAAACCTTCGAAAAGTGCTATTCATTAAGCTGTGTTTTGAGAAATCATTGTCATCATTTAGGTTCAAACTCTCTTATGCAGTGATTCTGTAAGTTTGGATAATTCATTTAAAAATAATTAACTACTTGGGCACCTGAGTGGCTCAATTGGTTGGGCGTCTGCCTCCAGATCAGGGTACGATCCCAGGGTCCTGGATCGATTCCTGATGGGGCTCCTTTCTCAGTGAGGAGTCTGCTTCACTCTCTGCCCCTCCCCCCCTGCTTGTGATCAGTCTCTCTCTCTCTCAAATAAATAAATAAAATCTTAAAAATACTTAAGTATGGGGCTTCTGGGTAGCTCAGTCAGTTAGGTGTCCCACTCTTGATTTTGGCTTGGGTCATGATCTTAGGGTTGTGAGATCGAGCCCCATGTCGGGCTCCTCACTCATGAGGGAGTCTGCTTTTCTCCCTTTCTCTCCCTCTCTTCCCCTCTGTCCCTCTCCCCACTAATGCTCTCTTGCTCTAAAATAAGTCTTTAAAAATAAAAATGATAAATTATGAACTTCTTTAGTTACTGTAATGTATTGTCAAGTGAAAAATGGCAATTTAATTAGGTTTCTTAGAGGGAATCTATATGATTTAAGGTAATGGTTCTCTGTAACCAATTTTTTCTTGAACTGTAGAACACTTACCAATATCTATGAATGTTTTCTTGCCACTATTGTCCTTATTGTTGGAGTGCACAAGATATAATTCTGTATTTATATCACTCATGAATAAATAAATATTGCCAGTTAAAGTACTGAATGGTACAAAAATTGCCATGTAATTTTTAAGTCTATGATAAGTTTCTATTAGAAGCTGTCTTTTAGCTGCTCCAGTTTATCTTCTCCCCAGTAATAGGACTAGAGAGATGTGATGTGGCAGGTTCCTGGGCTCTTTTCTAATTGCTACAGATTATTTTTTAAATGAAATAAAAACCTGGTGTTACATGTTTTTTTTATTTAGGCTCGATTTTACTCTCCAGCCACCATATTTATCGATGAGATAGATTCCATTTGTAGTCGCAGAGGGACTTCTGAAGAGCATGAAGCAAGCCGAAGGGTGAAAGCCGAACTGCTGGTTCAAATGGATGGTATGCATGTCTGTATATTGACTAAGCTCTGCTCCTAGGGCTCACCCACACAACTCCTGACGACTAGGGAGGGCTGGCAAGTAGGTCCTGGAGATTGACAGTATATTGGGTACATGGACTTGGGGACATGCCAGAAATAATGGCTGTTCAGAGCACTCATGGGCATATACTCTGATTTGTTTTCAACAATAAAATTGAAATAAATGCAAATAAATTTGCTTTAGGCATATATGTGTTTTTGAAAAATTTTAGAAATTGGTATGTAGTTAAACTGAGCTGGTCTTTTGATTAAATCTATTTGAGTCCAGGCAGCCCGGGTGGCTCAGTGCTTTAGTGCTGCCTTCATCCCAGGGCCTGGAGACTCCGGATCAAGTCGCACGTCAGGCTCCCCACGTGGAGCCTGCTTCTCCCTCTGCCTGTGTCTCTGCCTTCTGCCTCTATCTCTATGTCCATCATAAATAAATCTTTAAAAAAAAAAAATCTATTTGAGTCCTATTTTTTTTCCATACTAAACCTTATTTTTGGGGGCCACAAATTCATATATGTACCATTTACCTTAGAAGTCCTTAGGGAGACTTAACTATTACACTACCTTTATAATTTAGTCCTAACTATGCAATTTTTAAGTAGTTGAGCTTTATTTTGTATATTCTGACTTCCTTTTTACTTTCTCCTCACCCTTTGTTTTAGGTGTTGGAGGTGCTTCTGAAAATGATGACCCTTCCAAAATGGTTATGGTTCTGGCAGCTACTAATTTTCCCTGGGATATTGATGAGGCGTTAAGACGACGTCTTGAAAAAAGAATCTATATTCCATTACCATCAGGTTATCTGCATTTGAATCTTGTCAGAAAGCTTATGTTAACTCTTTGGTAGTTTTGCTTAGAGATTTTAAAATTTGGTAGTAATTACCTTTCCTGTAAAGAGACAAATGTAGGATATCTTTCTTACATTAACTGGTTTTGCTATATCTAGAACCTGAAAGACTTGGTGTATTGGGAAATTTTAAATTTAGTGAGGAAGGGCTTTTAAGTTTTTAAGCAAATGAGCTCTAAGAATTGGAAAGCAACTTCTCATTTAAAGTAGACTTGAGAAAAAATAAGTTTATATTGAAAGCTTACATTTTTTGTTTCCATCATTAGCAAAAGGCAGGGAGGAGCTGTTACGAATAAGTCTACGTGAACTGGAATTGGCTGATGATGTTAACCTTGCAAGTATAGCAGAAAATATGGAAGGTTACTCAGGTGCAGACATTACCAATGTGTGCAGGTATGAATTATTTTGGAAGTATGGGGTTTTGCGAGTATAAACGTCTGTTAGGAAGTTTTCATGCTGAATTAATAGGATATGTGAAGAGTAAAGACCCACATTAGAGTCTTTATTCACAGACAGGAGTTTTGGTATTAAGTTTGTGGAAAGGCGCTGGTAGGAATTTCGGCATGTTGCACATCACTGAACAGTTTGCAGTGCATTTGAAAGCTGCTGGTTCAAGAAGCTAATGTTAGAACAATCGATATAATACAGGAAATCAATAGTTATATTGGATTTTTAAACTATTGGCATACTTAGTATACTTTTTCATAAGAAATACAATTGTGATATTGATTGGGCATACTCTAGGAGGAATACAATCTCATTTCAGTGCAAGGTCCAAAATAGGACAGGAACAGGAATAAAAAAAAAAGTCTCCAATCCAGTTGATTTAAGTAGGTTTTGTCCTAATCTGAGGTTACTCATTGTAAACGACACAAGGTTGTTGTGAGCATTAGTGAGAACATGTGTACATAAAGCAGCTGCGTCCCTTTGCATAAATAAATGGTGGCTGTTATTAAGGATGAAACTTGGTGAAAGGAGGTCCCTGATTCTGAAGTTTCTTCTTTAAAAACAAAAAACAGGGATCCCTGGGTGGCGCAGTGGTTTAGCGCCTGCCTTTGGCCCAGGGCGCGATCCTGGAGACCCGGGATCGAATCCCACGTCGGGCTCCCGGTGCATGGAACCTGCTTCTCCCTCTGCCTATGTCTCTGCCTCTCTCTCTCTGTGTGTGTGTGTGACTATCATAAATAAATTAAAAAATAAAAAAAACCAACAAAACCAAAAAGAACTAATACAGAGGGGAAAGCTGAAACACCCTAACCTGATCATTTAGTTTTCCCTACACATCTAGAAAATACTGTTCTTCAGCCATCTCGTTCTCTCCTGTCTTTCTGATGTATATTCTTTATCGGACACTTAAAATGAAATTCAGTTGCTAGCTTCTTACACCTTTTTTTTTCTTGGACTTCCTACTATCAGTTATTTAAATTAATTAATATCCTTATTTCATCATGGAAGATTTAACTGCTAAAAAACAACTCCAGGGATCCCTGGGTGGCGCAGCGGTTTGGCGCCTGCCTTTGGCCCAGGGCGCGATCCTGGAGACCCGGTATCGAATCCCACGTCGGGCTCCCGGTGCATGGAGCCTGCTTCTCCCTCTGCCTATGTCTCTGCCTCTCTCTCTCTCTCTCTCTCTCTGGACTATCATAAATAAATAAATAAAATAAACTACTTTCAATAAAAATAAAAAAATAAAAAATAAAATAAAATAAAATAAAAAACAACTCCAAACAGGCCTTGTATTCTGATACAAGATTCTATGCAATACTCCATAAGTATGTGTAGTGGGATAATTACAAAATAAGAAAACTGAAAAAATGTTGTTTACAGGTTTTTATTCAATAAAAATAACACTGTGTGTTTTAATTTAAAACCTAGGGATGCATCCTTGATGGCAATGAGAAGGCGTATTGAAGGTTTGACCCCAGAAGAAATCAGAAATCTTTCAAGAGAAGAAATGCACATGCCTACAACTATGGAGGATTTTGAAATGGCTTTAAAAAAGGTTTCTAAGTCAGTTTCTGCTGCAGACATTGAAAGATATGAGAAATGGATATTTGAGTTTGGATCATGCTAAATTCTCACATGCAAACTGTGAGAAACCTGCCTTAAGTGTTTGAATAATAATTAAATGTAGTATTTCATTGCATCGAGTGCTATATTTTTTTAAACTTTCATAATGGTAAGATTTTAAAAAAAGAAAAGTATGATTCTGAATAAATAAAGGCAATTTTTTAAAGCTGCAAGCAAATCTCTTTTACTTTAGTATTAGCTAATTTCTTTCACTGACCATGTATGTTTGCAGCACAGATGCAATTACTTAGGTTGGAAGTGTCTTTGTATGCACTTCTAGGTACAGCATCTTCTCTTCCACTGTCCGGCTGCCATTCCTTTTAGGGAGTAAGATTGGCTCTAGCACCTTGGGTGCCAGTGAATAACTGAAAATTCCTGAACGTTTTACATAAGTACCCAACTGAGGCACAAACTATGCACCCACTGTGCCTTCCTGCTTGGCGTTACGGTAGCTTCCCTCCTCTTCCTGGGAGAGCTTTAAAGACCCTTCATTTTATAATATACTTAAAGAGAAAAAAAATACACACACACACACACACACACACTCCTGCTTGACTTTAGTCTGCCTACATATGAGGCTGCACTACAGGCTGCTCCCTTTGCTCTAATGAATGAAATTCATTAGCCCATTCTTTCATGGATACAAAGCATAATTAAATGAACAGTTAATGGTATAAGTTAATAAAAGTTAATGGTATAAAATCTTAAGTAAGCTACCTGTTTAGGATTACTTTTTAGGAACACCTGGGTGGCGCAGCAGTTGAGCCTTTGCCTTCGGCCCCAGGTGTGATCCTGGAGTCCCGGGATTGAGCCCCACATCAGGTTACCTGCAAGGAGCCTGCTTCTTTCTCTGCCTCTCATGAATAAATAAATACAATATTTAAAAAAAAATTTTAAGGATTACTTTTTAAAAAATAACTGTATCATCCCAACCATAGAAAAGAGAGCACCACGCCATAGTTCCTAGTCTCCCTGGTAAGGAGGCAAAGCAGGACAGGACTTTGCTGACTGTAAAGCCTACACTCTCCAGTTGGCCACATAGCCTCCTCCACAGTTCTCATGAGATTCTCTGTAAGCTTAATAGACTGTCATTATTTGAAGTTAGAATTGGTGATTTCCAGCATCTTAAAGTGAGGAAGGACATAAAGGGTTACTGGCTGGGTGACTTTAGGATCAAAGTGAATCACATGCTATTATTTATTCATATAATATGGAGAAAGTATATTTCACAGGGCTGTTATTATTAAAAACAGCTAGGCGGAAACAAAACAAAAAACAGCTAGGCGGGATAAAACCTCACTCTTCCACTCTGCTCCCTGTCATCCTTACCCCACACATACATATCTACTTAACCCAACTCTAAGATGGTTTTATTTTTTTCCCCTCTCCACTAAGGTGGTCTTACAAACCAGTCAGTCATTATTTTACTGAACAATGTGTTTAAAATGACAGGTTGCAATAAAAAAGTAATGAATAAAACAAAATAGGAAATATCTGTCACTTGGAATAAAAGCAAGTATTTTATGTACTACATCACATTATAAAACATGTTAATGGGGGTGATGGTTAAAAAAAGATCACTGTTGAAGGATAAATGACACTTAAGGAGCACAAGAGCGCAAGGTACAATCTAATTCCAGGACCAAAGGGCTCATCCGCAGTCTGAACCCTGGCTACAGTGTCTGTGAAATCAACTCTGACACAGAAGCAGTTCTTGCCCAGGATATGTTTTTATACCAAAGCTCTCTATTGTTTTCCTCAAAAAAAGTTTATTTTAGAGTGAGAACAAGTCACTACTATTTTTAAATCCTGGTGCATTCAAAGTAAGTAGTCTTCGTACAGGATACAATCAAATCATGATACACTTAAGTGATTTTATGCTGAGTCACATAATATAAAGGCACATTTTACTGAATAAAAAAATAAGTGTTAAATTCTTGAGCTTTTAAATTAGAATTTCATAAAGTGCTTTTCATAAAGTCTCATATATTATAGTAATTAAGTGGATATAATTTCCTTTACAAAGGCACCTTGAAAAGTATTGGCACGTGGCATTTTGTCCTGCCCTCTCCCTTTTTTTTTTTGGTAATTTTGATGTTTCTTCATATCTTCTCTTCCACTTCATTTAAATTTTCCTTAATCATCTGAATAACCAGCTCTGTTACAGAATAAGATGAACTTTAACTTGTCTCCTAAAAGGTCAAGTTTCAGACAGTTTTAGGAGTTTAGCAATTTCTCTAGTGTATAAACAAATTCTTTGCGATTTAAAAGACAATTCTATCCAAGTGGCAAATTGAGAGCCAAAAGACTAATTCAGAGTCCATGATTTGAGATAGTGTTTTAAACGCATGTTTTATCTTCAAGGGTTTCTGCTTTTTTCTCTGGATTATCCGGAAATAAGTGGATAGCTGTGACAGGTATAGCATTTGCTTTATCCAATTGAAGAATTCCTCTGAAATACAAAAACAGAAATTAAACATTTCCTCCATCTACAGTTTGATGGTAAGACAAGGCTATATCAGAGTTAAAATTAAATATATACCTGGGGTTAAGTGTTTTTGCTTCATTTTAGTTAGTTTATAATAGCTGGACACAAGGGAGAATAAGTCACAAGTAAGAATAGCTGTTAACATGCCTGGTTTTATTAAAGCAGTATAGTAATTAAAACTATGCTACTGGCACAGTACTAGACAAAGAGAAGTTCAGAAGTGAGATTAAAGTATGTGGAAATTCAGTTCAGAATAAGGTAACATTTCAATTCAAGGGCAAAGGACAACTGAAATGACGGCATCTCTCTTTGGAAAACAAAATCATAACTCAGCTTACCATATACACAAGTGATAGTAAAACATGTTTTAAGAAAAATAATTTTAAGATGGGAAAGGTCAACTTAAGAATTTAAAATCCTAAAAGCCACAAAGGAAAGGCATGAAGTGCTCTGGCCCCAAATTTAACTTTTGTATGATACCAGAAACAAGAGCAAAAGACAAATCACAGTCTGGGATTAAGAAAAAAAAACTGCAATAGATATTATATGTGTGTAACAGATAAAGGAGCTCCCACATACTGATTATAAAAGGCAACACAACTGAAAAATGGGCAAAGGCTATAAACAGGCACGTCAGCGGAGAAATATATAGCTGATTATCACAAAGTTGCTAGACTCAGTTTGACCTGGACTTGCAAGGGACATAAGCAAGAAGAAAATGCAAAGTAAGATGAGATTTCTCCACAATAGCAAAAACAAAAAAGATTGTTCTCAGGTGTTGAGATATAAACACCCTCTGACCCAGTAATTTCACTTTTAGAAGTCTATCTCCGTAAATACACGTGCAAAGAGATGTACATGTGTATATTTAAGGTGCACACTAGAGCATTGTTGGCAATAGTGTGAAATTGGAAGACACTTGGATGTCTACTGGAGGAGTGGTTATGTTACGGCCTACCTATGCTGTAAAACACCACGCCGCCAGAAAGAGGATCAATAAGCAATATGTGTGCTGATAGGAAAAGGTCTGATTCCCAAATGCATGGAGACCCCTGGGGTGGTTCCCAAATGCATGGAGACACCTGGGGTGGCTCTATAGACTCAGGCTACAGCCTATTTCATTATCAAGATTTCATTTTGAGAGTAGTTCACAGTTTCAACATCAGGTCATACTACACATTCAGTGAGGTCAGATCTTTGCAAAGTTGGACCTGGGCAGTTGTTGAATAAAAAGCAAATACTGGGGCAGCCTGGGTGGCTCAGCGGTTTAGCGCCTGCCTTCGGCCCAGGGCCTGATCCTGGAGTCCCGGGATCCAGTCCGCATCAGGCTCCCTGCATGGAGCCTGCTTCTCCCTCTGCCTGTGTCTCTGCCTCTCTCTCTCTCTCTCATGAATAAATAAAATCCTTTAAAAAAAAAAATACTGTACAAAAGCTAATGTTGAACAGGAAATGAGGGTGGCAGTGTGCAATCTGATTCCCAGATAAGAATTTTATGTGGTGCCCTGTAGGCACACACATCTCACTTGTAAATGTAACATAATGTATATGTGTAGTTGTAAATTAAAAAATATTCGGGACACCTGGGTGGCTCAGCGGTTTGGCACCTGCCTTTGGCCCAGGACATGATCCTGGAGACCCAGGATCAAGCCCCACGTCAGGCTCCCTGCATGAAGCCTGCTTATCTCTCTCTCTGCCTCTCTCTCTGTATCTCTCATGAATAAATAAAATCTTTAAAAAAAGAATAGGCATGCCTCACTAACTCGGTTGAGCACGTGACTCTCAATTTCAAGGCCGTGAGTTCGAGCCCTATGTGGAGTGTGGAGCTTACTTAAAATAAAAATAAATAAAATATTTAAAAGAATTAAATAAAAATTTTTCTTTTAATTTCCTTCTGGCCTAGATAAGAGCAACAGGAAAAAATTACTGGCACACTTGAGACTGCTATGTACCAAAAAAGTTTTGGAGCCTCTGTCATTAGGTGAATAAAGCAATCTGGGGATGCCTGGCTGGCTCAGTGGTTGAGCATCGGCCTTCAGCTCAGGTCATGATTCTGGGGTCCTGGAACAGAGTCCCACATCAGGCTCCCTGCAGGGAGCCTTCTTCTCCCTCTGCCTATGTCTCTGCCTCTCTCTCTGTGTGCCTCTCATGAATAAATTAATTTTTAAAATCTAAAAAAATTAAAGCAATATGTGGGGCAGTTAAGAGCCTGGCTGATAAACAATCTTATTATTATAATACTTTGGTTTTACCCAAATGGGACCATACTTTAATGATATCTTACCATGCATTTTTTTTTTTTAAGATTTTATTTATTCAGAGAGAGAGACAGAGACAGAGACACAGGCAGAGGGAGAAGCAGGCTCCATGCAGGGAGCCCGACATGGGACTCGATCCCAGGTCTCCAGGCGGTGCTAAACTGCTGCACCACTGGGGCTGCCTTTACCATGCATTTATATCAATATACAGAATGTGGATAAAAGATGCACACTCTCAAAGTTAACAATGATTAACAATGATTACCTCTAGTTATAAGAATTAAAGAACAGGGAAATGAGGTATTTTAACTGCTCTCTATATTTCTGTATTGATGAGATCTTTTACTACCAGAAAGTATCCTTAGGGCAACTGCCATTTATACTGTAAATCAGGTTTTTAATTTTCTATTGTGTCTCTTCCCACATGGAAGCCCGTAACAAAACATTTGGTAAAAGAATTTAAAAAAAAAGTGCAACATGGTTTTCTACACAGCTTTGCATAATAAAGTTCAAAAAAGGTCCTGAGATTCCTGGCAGTCAAAGGAAAAAGGAAAAAAATTATTAAGTTCCAGAATTTTCATTCAGAAAGAAATGGTAAATGTGAATTCTTCAAGGGAAACCAGACTAAAAGGTAGGAGGGATACTAATATTTCTTTACTCCACGGGCGCTTTGCATGCGTTATGGTCTTTCAACAAACCCTTTAAGGGAGGGATTAGTTCAATGTTACACAGGAAAAAATGGCAGGCAAGCAAGTGGAAAAGTGAATGCTTGAATTGGGCCTCTTTTCCCATAAATCCTATGGTCTTTACAAGATAGTACAATATAATTTAAGGCAAAGAGTGTGGTCGTCCCTATCTATGGAGATTTACTTCTATTAAGACAACTGAAGTGACTAACTTATTTTTCTTTCTTTTTTTTCCTAAGTAAACTCTACTCTCAACGTGGTGCTCCAGTTCATGACCCCATGATCAAGAGTTACATGTTCCACCAGCTGAGCCAGATGGGTGCCCACTGACTGTTTAACTTACAAAAATACTAATAACAAATTTACTTTTACATTTATAATTTCTTATGGTTAAAAAAATCAAGCTGTACACAAAGGGAAAAAGTCAGTGTGGGGATCCCTGGGTGCTCAGCAGTTTGTTTAGCTCCTGCCTTTGGCCCAGGGTGTGATCCTAGAGTCTCAAGATCAAGTCCCATGTCGGGCTCCCTGCATGGAGCCTGCTTCTCCCTCTGCCTGTGTCTCTGCCTCTGTGTGTGTGTGTCTCATGAATAAATAAATAAAATCTTAAAAAAAAAAAAGAAAAAGTCAGTGTTTCTATCCCTGTTCTCATTCCCACTCATTAGAGATAACGTATTTTGTCATTCTAGAAATTTCCTATGCATTTATATACAGAATAGAAAAGTATTTACCCAAATGGGATCATACTGTTACACAACGTTTTCCCCCATCTAATAGAATTTGGATTCTTTGCATCTCAGCTGCACAGAATTCCACTACATGTGTGAACAATTAGGTAAGCCCTCACTGATAAACACTTAAGTTTCCTCTTTTGCTTTTTACTAGCAATGCTACACCAACTATCTCACTGGTCTTCTAAAATCTACTTCATTTTAAATTGATACTTTGAGGTAGAAAATTATACATAGCAAAGCCCTCATTTCATTTTAGTCTAACATTGCATTTTCCATAACAGATATATGTTTCCTTTCTCTAATAGACTAAGTTCTTAGAGAAGAGAGTTTGTATTACATCTGAATCCCCAAGACAAGTGTCCTGTTCATGATAGATATCCAATAAATGTCTTAATTTGGCTAACACTGGGAGACAAGCTAGAAAAAAGAACATTTTCCCTCCCTCTTGTCTTTTTTTTTTCCCTCTTGTCTTATAGCCTTCCTATTATTTATACTTTCTACTCTAAATAATACAGTAAATACAACTCACTCTTTAATCATTAAAACCACTAATGTTTCAAAAATAATAATTACTTACTTGTATTCACAAACTGGGAAGAGCACCTTTAAGATGGTTATTACCACAGCTGCTCCTATAATTCCAACCACCATGACATTCAGGAACATAAAAAATACTGGAAAAACACTGCTCCAGAACCGACACAGATCTTTTCTGAACTTTTCCATCCACTGACACATCACCTAAAAAAGGAGTTTTGATTAGATAAATCAAGGATCATTTAATCTCTAAGAGGCTTTAAAAATTATGTTTTAGTTTTGGGTGATGATAAAATTCTGTATCTTGACTGTTGCTGGTTAGACAGATGTCTACATTTATCAAAACTTACCTAACTACACATTTTATTTTTAAAATTTATTTAAATATTTTAAATTCAATTTTCCAGCATACAACACCTAGTGCTCATTGCATCATGTGCCCTCCTTAGTGCCCTTCACCCAGTTACCCATCCTCCGACCGTCCTCCCCTCCTGCAACCCTTTGTTTCCCAGAGTTAGCAGTCTCTCATGGTTTGTCTTCCTCTCTAATTTTTCCCCATTCAGTTTTCCTCTTTCCCTTATAGTACCCCCCCCTTTTTTTAAAGATTTTATTTATTTATTCATGAGAGACAGAGAAGCAGAGACACAGGCAAAGGGAGAAGCAGGCTCCATGCAGGAAGCCCGATGTGGCACTCGATCCCAGGACTCCAGGATCACGCCCTGGGCTGAAGGCAGACTCAACCACTGAGCCACCCAGGCATCCCTCCCTTACAGTCCTTTTCACTATTTCTTATATTATACATATGAGTAAGACCATATATGATAATTGTCTTTCTCTGACTGACTTATTTCACTCAGCATAATACCCTCCAGCAGTTCCATCATATCAAAGTAAGGATTCATCCTTTCTAATGGCTGAGTAATATTCCATTATGTATATATACACCACATCTTCTTTACCCATTCATCTGTCAAAGGACTATTTTTAAATTATTAAAGATTTTATTTATTTGAGAGAAAGCACATGCAGGGGGAGTGGCAGAGGAAAAGGGAGAAGCCGACTCCCCACTGAGCAGGGAGCCTGACATAGGGCTTGATCCCAGGACGCCAGGACCATGACTTGACCCGAAGGCAGACGCTTAACCAACGAGCCACCCAGGTGCCCCCTAACTATATTTTAAATGGGTGCATTTCATTTTTTTTTAATTTTTTTTAATTTTTTAAGATTTTTTATTTTTTTATTCATAGAGATGCAGAGAGAGAGAGAGGCAGAGGGAGAAGCAGACTCCATGCAGAGCCTGACGTGGGACTCGATCCAGGGTCTCCAGGATCACACCCTGGGCTGCAGGCAGCACTAAACCGCTGCACCACTGGGGCTGCCCTGCATTTCATTTTAAAATGTACCTTGATAAGTTCTGTAAATGTATCTTTAAAAATTATATCCTAATAATACAGGCATAGGAATGTTGCTTCATTATCCTTTACAGTTATTTATACTATTATCTATAAATTAAGTGAAAGTTATTGCTAAATGGTAAGAGGTTCAGCTAGTCTACTTTATGCAAAACAGACCAGAGGCAACTATGTGTTTCTAATAGTTGGCGGACAAGAGCAGGAGAAAAAGACAAACATATTAGTGGCTTCTGGCCCAAATGGGGAGTTCACAGTGCACAAAATATGTTCCTATACTTAGAGAGTCAGAGGAGACGCTAAGGTGCATGGATGGCATGGGCTGCCTTGCTCTGAGGGAGGCAGGCAGGCAGGGGAAGGGTGCTGGCGTTTCAGCCAGCCAAAGGTGACTGGAGTTTTTCCAGCAACCCCAAATAAGCAATCCCAACCTTCAGCGGGAACTTCAAAGAAACCTCCAGAATCTTTTGAGACTAACCACAGACCTTGCTCACTTAAATAGAAATTATTAAAAAAAAAAAATTATTTTGAGTAAGAGGCCTTAGCTAATATGTATAAAGATATCAAGATACTCAGTCTGAACCCAAATATATGGCCAGGCAACCATATGATGCCCTTAGTAATTTAGGAATACTTAACAAATGGAAATACATTCTTACGTTTGTATCCAGGTTATTTAATCCTGGTAACAACTGCGTGATTTTATAGATTAAAGTGGATGCTCCATTGTACAGATAAAGAAACAGAGGTTAGAGAGACTAGGAGCTTGTCCAAGATCACACAACGAGTAAGTGGCAGAACCAGGATTCAAACCTACGTGTTCCTGACTGCACTCTTGACCACATGTGCTTGGTCACTGTTCAAGATCCTGAGGGCACCACGCATGTGTGTGTGCACCAGGCAGCAGCACAGAATAAATAAATAGGAATAAGGATGGGAATGACTCTGGAACTGAAAACTGCCCCAAAATGGAATCCAATGACTTGATAATGATTATCTAACTATTATTAAATGAAACTTGAACATGGGAATACCTGGAAACATCATACTACAACAGTGAGGAGTCCACTATTAACAGTGTTTCACACTTCCAATCCTCATGGTTTCCACCTCATCTGAAATGCTATTTTCTTCAAAAAATGTTTGTAATATAAAGATAATCCAAAATATTTGATTTACCTTGTATGAAGAAGGAGGCTCTGCTCTGAGAGGAGTCTCAGGTAGTTTGCCAGGTAAAGCGTCTTCATCTACAGTGGTTTCCACATTCCTGATAGGATACTGGCTGGTGGTCTGCAATGAGCTAACACTTTCTACTGAGAAGGAAGAGCCAAGTTACCAAAACGCTAGGTGCATTCTGGTGTGTCTCTTACTAGTTCCATCATTATTATACCAAAAACATGTAGGATACTAAGAATTTACTTTGCCACAGGAGAAAAACAGTAACATTTGATTGTTCATATTTAAATGCCAGAAAGGAGCCATAACCTAGACAGTCATAAGGAGCTAGACCAGTTATGATCCTATCATCACGCAGAATGCACAAAGTCAAATCTTCAAAAAGTTCCATGTTTCGATGGAAAAAAAATGAATAGTTCTTTCTCGAAAAGAACCTAAACACTATTCTTATCATGTATTTTGTGATGACTGCCCAGAATAAGGGTAGATAATTACCATAAAATATCACCAAGCAGCCATGACTGATCACTTTTTGTTTCAGTTATTCTCTATTAAGACTCCAGATAGGTTCCTAGAGTTCTTAAATGGACATATAAAGTAACAGGTGTTATAAAGCATTTCTGAAAGAAACCTACTACCAAACATATTAACTACGATTAGAAAGCTACCCACTAAAGAAATAATTTCCTTGATACCCTAAGTAACAGTCTTTTAAAGTACCTTTTTTGGAGAGGTTAGGAAGGGTAAATAAAATGTCACTATCTCGGGAAATAGAATACAGCATGCTTTCCTCCAAAGGTAGGGTGTAGTTTGAATGTCTGAGTATTCCCTGGTTCTTAACTAAAATATCAATTTCAGTAACATCCTTTTGTTGAGCCTATGAAAGAAAAAATAAGCAATTATTCTTTATTTTAAATAATGGATCTATAAGAATCTAAAACTAACTTTTCCTTTTTGTTCTCTTTAACTAAAACACTTATCCTATTCACAATTACTCTTTATTCCCCATACTTTGAGGCATTTAATTAACAACTTTAATCTGAGTGTTTTAGAATTCAGTATCATAAGCTTGTTCTCTGTTCCATTTCATTTACTCAGCCAGAACAAAAGTTGCAGAGTTATGAACGAAATTCAATCTCTTCACTCAATTTACTAATGTTTGTAATATTTTAAAGCTATAAAAACATGTATAAATATGAATTTTTTAAAACTTAAGACTTTGAATGCTAAGTCTTCAAATGCTAAGCAAATGTTAAAACAAGTAAAAAGTCCTAAAAGATTGGATACAGGCAACATTAGGATACCATTTTTCCTTATCAAGTCAGAAATAAATAAAATAATGCAACACATGCATAACACCCAGCACTAATCTTTACATTTTAATTCCCAATTAATAATCATACTATCTTACTTGTTTCCCATCGATTTCTACTACCTCTTCTTGAATGACAATTAGTTGCAAACTGGAACCAGAGGTCATAGGCCACTCATGAACTAAAACCCTTACACTGACAATTCCAAAATATTCTTTTTCCTCCGAATTTTCAAGATTTTCATTCTTCACTATAAAACAAAACAAAACAAAAAACAGCTTTGAACAAAACAAATGCCACCCAATCTATTACTGAATCTGATTATTTCAACATTTACATGGAACAAGACAATTACATAACAATTTCTTGGCCTTTTTTAATCTCCAACTTCACTGATGTTACAGAATTTATAAAAACAGAGACAACCTGACAAATCCTCAAAATGCTTATAGTCATTTGAAAAGGGAAAAGTGTTCAATGGTCTTTTTAAAATTTAATTTGATTTTTTAAGACTTTATTTATTTATTCTTGAGAGACACAGAGAGGCAGAGACATAGGCAGAGGGAGAAGCAGGCTCCCTGCAGGGAGCCTGATATGGGACTCAATCCCAGGACCCTGGGATCATGACCTGAGCCAAAGGCAGATGCTCAACCACTGAGCCACCCAGGTGCTCCTCGATGGTCTTTACCACACTAGCAACATCATTCCCATTCTTTTACATAGTTTGTCAAGGAGGAACGAACGGGGCATAACTACTTACGAAGCAGGCCAGAAGACACAGCCCATCAATCTCATGTTTTAGTAAAGCAAGCACATTCATTCATCTGTTCTCTCATTCACAAAATCCAGGGACATAATGGCCCAAGAAGAAAGGACACGGAGTTGTTTTCTCAACACTTTCTCCAATAAGTGACTCGCTGCTGTTGGAGAGGACAGGAATGGGGCAGAGGACAGGACTGCCCTGTGATTGGCACACTAATGGATGAGGGGAGGATTAGCTGCTGGCCCTACTTCTCTCTAGTGAAGAACCCCCTCACCGTGGGAGCCAGTGGCTACCTATGAAGGCAGAAAACAGTACAGAAAAAGATAAATCAATATAAATCAATGAGACCAGTGCAAAAGGAACACTTAGTTTCTCAAATGTTAGTCCCTCAAATGTTACCGTATGAGGATTATTCGCTAAAAAGGAACCCAGATGGATATTCTGCATGCAGACCCAGCTGTTTTAAATTGATTCTGTGCCTTTATAGGCCTATTCCCTTCCCTTTATCTGGAATGTCCTCTACTCTCCACTTTCTCCTCATCCATTTTTTTTTTTTGAGATTTTATTAATTTATTTGAGAGTGAGAGAGAGAGAGAGAGAGAGAGAGAGAGCATGAGCAGGGATAGGGGCAGAAGGAGAAGCAGACTCCCCACTGAGCGGGGAGCCCGATGTGGAGCTTGATCCTGGGACTCTGGGATCATGACCTTAGAAGAAGGCAGACACCCAATCGACTGAGCCACCCAGGCGCCCCATTCTCATCCATTTTTAATAAATTCCTACTTAGGCAGTTCTATCTACTGTATCCCTACATTGCTAAGTTCACACCTTTTTTTAAGCAATAGCTTTTTTGTAATGTAGCTCTTTGTTCATAAACCTATCTCCTTGACCAGGCAGCGTTCCCTTGACAGAATGCATCAGGTTTCTTATTCTATGGCTTTTGTTCAGCAGTGATTCCATCCAGAATTACAAATACATAATTTAAAATAATATGCCATCGTAAGTTATCGATACTGTTCAAACGCCTGGTCTGGTGGTTCTAAATCGTAATTAGGCATCAAAACCAACTGGGAAATAGTACAGATGCCAGAGTCTGATCCCAATCTCTGTAAGTCAAAATCTCTGGGAGGCAAAGCCTAACTTTTCTCACTTTTTTAAATAGGTACAGACGTTTCCATTGAGAACAAAGTCTTCACAAAAAGGTTCCTCCTTGACTTCCCTATTTCTATAAATAAGTCCACCCTTCTCCAAACTAGCAAGGACAAAAGTTAGCAGGTTACATTTGACTTCCTCACCCTCCTTCCCTATCCAATTAGTTAGTTGCTTCCTTTGGGCCATTCCAGGTCCAGTTTCTCTTAAAGTTTGTCCTTCTCATCTCCACCTACCTCCCCACCCAATACGGAGTTCATTAACTACTCGCCATTATAATAGTTACCTAACTAGTCCCTTCTTTCAAACCATCCACACAGCAGTGCCAGATTAACCTTCCATGACAGAGTTTTGATTATACAGCCGCCTTGCTCAAACACCACCAGCAGCATCCCTGTGACTCTTTGGGGGTTCCCTGAATGGTCCTTCTTCAGGGGGAGCACCTGCTGCTCCTCCCTCTCTAATCTGCCTAACCTCTCTCCCATCCTCCAAGCTCCTCCCTTCTCCTGTGGTCCACCTGAGCATGTGTTCCCTGTTTGCCCATCGGTCTTGCTCACAAAACAGTAGGCTTCTTGGCAGTCCATCTGTCTGTCCAAAGGCTGGTACACTAGGCAAAAGAGTGTCGATGGATGAGAAAATGCAGGCCTATAAATACATCAAATTTGGTCCCTAAATCTGGCACCCCTGCTGTAGAACAAAATAAAATTAAACACACAAAAAAGCCCTTGATATTCTGACTTTTCTGACTATGGTAGGTAGCTTTAAAATGGCTCTAAGGGCAGCCCCGGTGGCTCCGCGGTTTAGTGCCACCTTCAACCCAGGGAGTGATCCTGGAGACCCGGCTCCCTCCAGGGGGCCTGCCCCCTCTCTCTGTCTCTCTCTCTGTGTATCTCTCATGAATAAATAAATAAAATCTTTAAAAAAAAAATGGCTCTCAATGACCCATGACCTCCCACGAAATGTGGGCTGGACCCAGTGACTTGTTTCTAACAAACAGAATAAAGTAAAAATGATGGCAAGTCACTTCTATGATTAGATTATAAAGGCTGTGACTTCATCATGCTAGACTCTTGCTCTTGCTGACAGGCTCCCTTGTCCTGTTACCGATACAGCCAGCTGCCATCTTGTGAGATGCCCTATGAGGTCCATGCAGCAAGGGAATGAGTGAGGCCTCTGGCCAACCTCTTGCAAGGAACTGAGGCCTCAGTCCAACAGTTCACAAGAACTAAATCCTGTCAACAATCATGAGTGAGCCAGGAAGCAGCCCCAGCAGCGACTTGAGATGACTATATCCTTACCAGAGAGCCAGAGCCACAGGTCCTAGCTAAGCCAAGCTCAGACTCCTGACCTACAAAAACCATGAGATAATATTGTTGTCGGCTACTAAGAATTAAATTGTGACACAGCAACAACTAATACACCTCCCAAATAAGTTTGTTAAAGAATTAAGGAAAGAGGGCTTTTTGTTGTTGTTATATTTGTTTTGAGGATTCTTCGAACTAATAGGATGGGCATTTACTACAGTTATCAAAGAAACTCAATGCAACAACTGGGATGACCAGCAAGGTGACTGTAATATAGTAATACAGACAGCAGCCAGGTCACACTCCACGGGAAATTCCTAATGTGTATGTCATCAATGGAATTATTGCTTATACCAATAACGGCACTTCTTTTCCTAACTATGAAGAATTAGCTTGCTGTATACCAACCTTCTCACTGAGAGCCACTAGTAAAGATGTAAACACACACATATACAATCAAAACCCACAGGGGTCTAGAGGCACCAGAGAGCTGAAAAGTCAGTCAGCATCCCAAAGGCATTTACTGATGCCCAAGCTGAACAGGTAGAGAGGCTGGAGAGCTCAACAGAAAGTAATGACTAAGAGGCCAAGAAGCTAAACAGAGCTAAACGGGCAGATTTTGGCAGTCTCATGTAGAGGGGCGTAATAGACGGATTATGGCTACAAAGGTATCCAGGACTTGTGACAAGATCCTAGAGTGAAGGAAGAATAAAAGTAAGCTAATACTCTATGCAGTCGCCTCCCTGCCCCCCAAAACATTTGCTGACTACTAACTCAGGCTGGGCTAAAAAACTGAGCATCTACCTAAGACACTATGAGGTTAAGCAAAAACTCTGGCAGGCTCATGACAGTGAGGAGCAATGGGACCCACAAAAGGATGGGCCCCCATAAACACCCCAAGTTTTCACGTAGGGCGAATGATGAGCTCCATCTGAGGAATAATAGTTACTAAGAAATAGACTACGGCTCACAAAGATGAGAATCGAGCCTTCCATCAGCCCAATCCTCAATTTAAAAATTAAGGTATTCTGTCCCTTATTATCATGACTGTCAGGGATTAAAGTAAATCCCCTTTGGAGCAAGATAATACTATCCAGACACTTTTTAACTTTTCATATACAGTATCAAAAATAACAACACATACTGAAGGAGAAGGATCAAAAGAAAAAACAAAACACATCCAGAATGACTCGAAAAATTAGAGGGGGCAGACATGAACTTTAAAGTTACTGAAAGTGATAGGTTCAAGAAAATAGATGATAGGGCATCTGGGTGGCTCAGTCAGTTAAGTATCTGCCTTTGGCTCAGGTCATGATCTCAGAGTCCTCGGACTGAGCCCCACATTGGGATCCCTGCTCAGCAGAGAACCCGTTTCTCCCTCTTTCCCTGCTTGCAATCTCTCTCTCAAATAAATAAATAAAATCTTAAAAAAAAAAAAAAAAAAGAAAAGAAAAGAAAATAGGGGCACTTGGCACAGTCTGTTAGGCATCCAACTTTTGGTTTTGGCTCAGGTCATGGGATTGAGCCCCACGGTGGACTCACGCACGGCACAAAGTCAGCTTGAGATTCTCCGCCTCACCCCCCTGCCCCTCCCCTGGCTGCTCGTGCTCTCTCTCTAAAATAAATAAATCTTTTTTTTTTATTTTTAAGATTTTATTTATTCATTCATGAGAGACACGGAGGCACAGGCAGAGGGAGAAGCAGACTCCATGCAGGGAGCCCGACGGGGGACTTGATTCCGGGTCTTCAGGATCACACCCTGGGCTGCAGGCGGCGCTAAACCACTGCGCCACTGGGGCTGCCCTGCCCATAAATCTTAAAAAAAAAAAAAGAAAATAGATGATAAAATGGAGAATTTCACCAGATAAGTGTAAACTATTAAAATCAAAATTGCAAATATAAAATAAAATTTTTTTAAAGAGGTGGGCTGGTATCCAGGGCCCAAGAAGGAGATGAAAAAAAAGAAAAAAGAAAAAAGAAAAAATTTAAAAAGAATAAAACGGGGTACCTGGGTGGGTCTGGTCATGATCTCAGGGTCCTGGGATCAAGCCCCTTCTCAGGCTCCCTGCTCAGCAAGGAGCCTGCTTCTTCCTCTCCTCCTCACTCATGCTCTATCTCTCTCTTTCTCTCTCAAATAAATAAATAAAATATTTAACAAAAAAACTTACTTAAAATAAATAAAATAAAAAAGAATAAAATGGACATCCTAGAAGTAAAGTCCAGTAAATGAAATTAACTCAATTAGGCAGAGCTGATGAATTTCTGTGCGGGAAGGATGAAAAAAAAAAAGGATTAAGAAAGCACTAAACAGTGCAAAATCTATATGGAAGCCTAGGAAAGGGTCAAACATACATGTAAATGAAAAGCAAGAAGGGAATAAGAAAGAGGACTTATAACACTTTTTGAAAAGATAACGGTCAAAAATTTTCCCCAAAAGACATCAAGCCACAGATTAAAGAACCCTACACCTGGGGACATCACAGTACAACTACTAAAAACCTAAGACTAAGAAAAAAAATCAAGGGCAACAAGAAAAAGAAAAAACAAAAACCCTATTATCCTCCCTGTAGCAATGAGCCTAACACTGATTCTCAATAGAAACTACAGAAGTTAGAAGACCATGAAATTGGTCTTTAAAATGATGCCTGTGTGGATCAGCGGTTTGGTGCCTGCCTGCGGCCAAGGGCACAATCCTGGAGTCCTGGGATGGAGTCCCACATCGGGCTCCCTGCATGGACCCTGCTTCTCTCTCTGCCTGTGTCTCTGCCTCTCTCTCCCTTTGTCTCTCATGAATAAATAAATAAATCTTTAAAAACAAAACAAAATAAAATGCTAACCTGTCTTTCCCTATCTATAAAAAGATCCTCCAAAATGAAGGCAAAATAAAGATGTTTTCAAACAAAAGCTCACATAATTCACGGCATACACATCTGCATTTAGGGGATTTCTTGATCTCTTACTCAGGGGAACTTTTTAGGCAGGGGGAAAATGCGGCCCAAGGGGAACACAGATATTCAGGAAGGAACGAAGAGCAATGGAAAGGGCAACCATTACGGTAAACATAGATGAGTACTGGACTACACAAAATAGTAAAAACAATTATGTAGCATAATTATGGGTAGTACTAGGATTTAATAACACAAAGAGTTAAAATGTATGACAGTAACAATACAAAAGCAGAAAGGGAATAATGGAGTTTATATTTTCTGAGGTTCTTGCATTGTTTGGGAAGTGATAAAAATTCCCAGTTTACTGAGCTCAGCAGTAATTATTAAAAGAATAGGAAAATAATTTAAAAACCAAAAGATAGAGGGGGAATGATCAAAGAAAAAATAAAAAAGCCAGGAGAGGGCCAAAAGGGAAAGAAAAAGGGACATGGAACAGATGGGACACAAATGGGAAACACATAATTCAAATTAAAGATTTAAATCCAAATATATTAGTTATTACATTAATGTAAATAAATCAAAACCCCAATTAAAAGACAGATTGACAGACTGATTTTAAATAAGACCCACCAGTATATGTTGCTTATAAGAGATTCACCTTAATTATAAGGACCCAGAGAGACTGAAAGAAAACAGCAAGATACCACACAACAATCTCCCTCTTTCCCACTTGCCCCGGCCAAAAAGCAATTACCATTAAAATAATATAGATAAAATTGACGTTAAGGCAAAAATATCACTAGAGATAAAGAAGAGCATATCATAATAAAAAAAAGTCCATCTACAAAGAAGACAGAACAGTAAATCTGTGTGAAATTGGTAATATTGTGCCAAAACATAGCAAAAATGAACAAAGCTGGAAAAAAAGACAAATCTACATAGTGGAGATTTTAACATACCATTCTCAGGAACTGATAGAGCAAGAAAGCAAACAAACAAATCAGTACTTCCATAACAGACTGAACAATATGATTAACAAAAAATTTTACCTGACACATATAGAACATCATATCCAACTAATCACATGATGTACTTTCTTTTTGAGGGCACACAGACATCTGCATTTCCTAAAACTGACCATCTGCTAAGCCACAAAGCAAGTCTCTAATTTCAGGAGTTAAATTTATACCCAGTGTAGCTCTGATGATAGAGGTGGAAACAGTAAAAAACGAAAGTTCCAAAATTTTTTAAAATTAAGCACCTTAACTTCTAAATGACCCACAGGACAAGAGATTGCACAACAAATAACTGGAAAACACTATGAACTGAATAACAATGAAAGTATGGAATAAATCAAGTACAGGGTACAACTGTTTAGAGAAAAATTCACTGCTTTAAATGTATATGTTAAAACAGATGGTAAGAAGACTATACATATTTCTCATATTCTTTATTTCTTTCAAATACTGTGGTACAACATAACATATTTGCTTGTCTTTAAATAACTCAAGATTTTTTTTTTTTTAAGATTTTATTTATTCATGAGAGATACACACAGAGAGAGAGGCAGAGACACAGGCAGAGGGAGAAGCAGGCTCCATGCAGGGAACCGGATGTGGGACTCAATCCCGGGTCCCCAGGATCAGGCCTTGGGCTGAAGGCGGCACTAAACAGCTGAGCCCCCCGGGCTGCCCAACTCAAGATTTATTTATTTTTTTAAAATATTTTATTTATTTATTCATGAGAGGCAGAGAGAGAGAGCGAGAGAGAGAGAGAGAGAGAGACAGGCAGAGGGAGACGCAGCCTCCATGCAGGGAGCCCGACATGGGACTCGATTCCGGATCCTGGGATCACGCCTTGAGCCAAAGGCACTGAGCCACCCAGGCGACCCCCAACTCAAGATTTTAAAAGGTTAAAAAGAATGTTATCTGAGGCACCTGGGGGCCTCAGTTGGTTGAGTGTCTGCCTTTAGCTCAGGTCATGATCCCAGGGCCCTGATCCAGACCCGCATCAGGCTGCCTCCTCAGTGGGGAACCTGCGCCTGCTCCAGCTTCTCCCTCTCTCTTCCCCTCTCCTTCTGCCCCTGCTTGTGTGCTCTCTCTCACTCACTCTCAAATAAATAAATAAAATCTTTAAAAAAAAAAAAAGTGTCGGGCTCCCTGGGTGGCTCAGCGGTTTGGTGCCTGCCTTTGGCCCAGGGCATGATCCTGGAGTCCTGGGATCGAGTCCCATATCGGGCTCCCTGCATGGAGCCTGCGTCTCCCTCTGCCTATGTTTCTGCCCTCCCACCCACCCACCCCCCGCCTCTGTGTCTCTCATGAATAAATAAATAAAATCTTAAAAAAGAAAAAAAGTGTCATCTGGATATAAGGATAGAAGAAACAGAAAACCAGAGAATTAGGCCAATAGCTTATTTTCCTCTTTATTTTTTTATAATTGTGATAAGTACTCCTCCAAGATTTTGTCTCTTACTTGTAAATCTCCCTTATTACCTCTCTGTACATTCTTACATTGATTTCAACCTACCAGAAATGCAGCTCTCATCAATGCCAATCTCACAAGAAAGAAATAGGAATATGCTAGGAATAACCAATATAAAGTAGGATTTGAATTTTAAACACAGTCGTATTAGTATACACTCCAGTAATGATGTATAGTACTAACTTAAAATGGAAATTCATCACATAAAGAACCGTGTTTCACAAATTTAGTATTACTAAAAACAGAACAATTACAGAAATAATTTAATAGTACTCACCTATCAAAGTCTGACAGCTTATTCGCGTTACACCACTATTTACAGGGAAGTCATTTACATATACCTGTCCATTCTCATAGGTTATGTTAAGAACAACCTTAAAATAAAGCAGCATATACGTTAATTCCAATGGTTTAAAAATGATGACAAATTCTTCATGTCAAAAATACATTACCTAAGTAAAATAGATTTGTGGGGGAAAATAACATAGGCTGCCTAATACTTAGCTAAGTTATATATTAAAAACATAATCAAAAGTAGACAAACCTGTTCTTTAGATACCTCCCCATCATCTTTCAGGGTAGTTACATTAATTCTGATGCTGTCCTGCAAAACATATAAATTGGATAGGTATGCATTTCACTAAGTAAGAATAACTCAGTTTTTTCTTTTCCCCTCAATTATATTTATTGTATAATCACTTATAACAGCAAAAGAGCATTTTTAAAAACCCAGCATTTTAATTTTACAGTCTTTTTTATGCCCTCATTCATAATTCCAACTTTTCATAATGTGTTTTTTCTTAGTTATGAAATATATCACATTTATGAGCATATAATATGCAAATGTAGGACTTGAAAGAAAAAATTAACACTCATGTACCTACTCCCTAGGTTAAAAACTAGGGTATTGTCCACACCTTAGAAGTCCCGGGTATAACCCTCTCTGTCTTGTTCTCCTCCTTTCCCTCAGAAGAAATATCTATAGTCTTCAATGTTAATCATTTCTTACTTTTCTTTATACTTTTACTGTGTGCCATTCTAAACAATAAGTTGTTTAGTTTTATCTGTTTCTGTGCTTTATATAAGTGGAACAATTTTGCATGTATTCTTCTGGAACTTCTTTTATTTAAAACTGTTGATGCAACCAGCTGAAGACATTTATTTACAGTGCTGTATAAAACCCATCAAATGATTACCAATTTACTTATTTCTCCACTATCAATGGACATTGGAATAGTTTCCAACTTTTTTGTTTTCTTTGAACAAGACTGCTCTAACCTTTTTTTTTTTTTAAGTTTATTGATTTTCCTAGTAATCTCTACACCCAATATGAGGCTTGAACTCAATAGTCACATGTTCCTCTGACTGAGCTAGCCAAGCACCCCTGGTCTAACCCTTCTTAAGTATGTCCCATAGGGTCTGTGGACAAGTATGTATTGTGCACAGTTTTAGTGTCTCTCAAGGTATGCTCAAAAGCAGTTACTCAAATACTTAAATTTATTAATGACACACCTTCTAAAGAGAAGAAAACACTGTTAAGAAGTATTCACCAAAAAAAAAAAAAAAAAGAAGTATTCACCAATATTTCTAAGAGGAATTACAGTTTGTCATTTGTAAAGCAAATCCTTACCTAAGTTTATTCACAATTAGATACTGTTATCCTAGAATAAAAAAGTTTTTTTTCCTTGGAGGTATTTTTAACTTTGAAAATAGGAAAATTATTCATAATCAAAATAATATACAGGGGATCCCTGGGTGGCTCAACAGTTTAGCACCTGCTTTTGGCCCAGGGCTTGGTCTTGGAGTCCCAGGATCGAGTCCCACATCAGGCTCCCTACATGGGGCCTCCTTCTCCCTCTGCCTGTGTCTCTGCTTCTCTCTCTCTCTCTCTCATGAATAAATAAATAAAATCTTAAAAAAAATAATATACAAGTGGATCTCTTAGCACTGTGACTATCTCCAATACTTTATATATTTCCAACAAATGAGAAAAAGACTGAAGTGATTTTATGAGACTGAGATGATGCTATTCAAGGAACAGGACTCTAATATGGAAAGCCTGTATTATACATTTGGTACACTTGCCAACTTGCATGGGGGCTTAGGAAGCTTCAGAACCAGTCTGGCTTTCTCCTGGTCCACCCTAATCTAGAATGAAGCATGAGCTAGAACCAATACACTCATCTCTAGAACAAACCAACATTCAGTAAGTCATCAAACTGGTGGTTATATTTTTTTGTGTTCTAATTCCAGCCAAGAATTCCTCTTTTCACTATATTGTTCTTCTAACAGCTCAGAGATAACCCTACAATGATGGCATTCCAAGAAACCTTTTCACACCTTCAGCCTTTCAGTAGTGAACATACGCTATACTGTTGTATACTTACTGCACTTACATATATCACTTGCATAGTGAAATCTGGGGTTTGTAAAAGACAGCAGACACTATCCTGCTGTATTTTGTAGAGAACCAAATTCAATTAAACTTTTTGCTCCTTCCGAATGATTTCATTTCAAAAGAGACCTTAATCCCTTACTGCCCCCTGGGCTCAAGTTCAGAGATAGGTCATATTTCTTGCTATTCCTGAGAGCCTCTGACTGAACTGGAAGTTCAAGCTTGGGAGCCAGAGTGGCGGATACTCAAAGAGTGGGTGGCAGAACTGAAGTTTCTACCCACCCATTTTCAATCCCTCCTCTAATTCCTTCACTCACAAGATGCCCAGCTGGTACACATGGCTTCCTAAGGACAAAGGTAATAAATACCTCATTTAAAATAAATGAATTAAGTTTCAGGGAAGTATATCAAATAAATACACATATAAGAAAATATGTGGGGACGCCTGAGTGGTCCAGCAGTTGGGCACCTGCCTTTGGCCCAGGGTGTGATCCTGGAGCCCCAGGATCTAGTCCCGCATCGGGCTCCCTGCATGGGGCCTGCTTCTCCCTCTGCCTCTCTCTGTGTGTCTCTCGTGAATAAATAAAACCTTAAAAAAAGAAAAGAAAAGAAAAGAAAATATGTGTCCTCTGGATGTCTTTCTTTGATGAGCAAGTTATTTTAATATTAGAAGAATGTACTACAAAAATTTGCGTTATTTTACAATGTGGGGTAACCTCAACTTCTAACAGTTGCACATGTAAACAAAACAGAAAAATGCCTATAGTCCAGTAGATCTGCATCACTGAGGGGATATGGAGAGAATTTTCTTGACTTCAATCAGTTTTCTTACTAAAAGATCAAGTTAGATACAAAAATGAACAGGTAAACAGATGTCATAAAGCATAAAGCCAGTATAGTAAAATATTAATGGTGGTCTAAGTTTGCGCTATTCAATATGGTACCCACTAACCACATGGGTCATTTATATTTAAATTAATTAAAATTAAATAAATAAAAGTTTAAAAACTCAGCTCCTCTGTTGCCCTGGTCAGCCATTATTTCAAGCACTCAATAATTACAGCAGTCTGGTGACTACTGTAATGGAGAGAGCAAACAAACACCATCACTACATGGAAGTCAGTAGATGACATTTATCTAACATGGTGACCACTGTGACATTCTTTCAAATGTTCTGTACATTTGAAAAATTTCAAAATAGGAGTGCTTGGGTGGCTCAGTCGGTTAAGCATCCAATTCTTGATCCTGGCTAAGGGCTTGATCTCAGTCAAGGTTTTGAGTTCAAGCTCCTTAATGGGCTCTATGCTGGGCATGGAGCCTACTTAAAAAAAAAGAAAAATTTCAAGATAAAACATTGAACAATTTAGATCAAGAGGCTTCAGCTTCCCATGTAAACATTTCCAAGGAATGAGATGCTCCCTCTCTCTGCTCAGCATTCTTTCATCTATGAAATTCTGAGGGTTTTTTTTTTAATATTGACTTATTTGATTTTTTTTTTTACTTATTTAAGATTTTACTTTATTTATTCACGAGAGACACACAAGAGAGAGGCATAAACACAAGCAGAGGGACAAGCAGGCTCCACACAGGGAGCCCGATGCAGGACTTGATCCCAGAACCGGGATCACGCCCTAAGCCGAAGGCAGACGCTCAACCGCTGAGCCACCCAGGCGTCCCTATTTATTTGAGAGAGAGAGAGAGCACCAGAGGTGCGGAAAGGCAGAGGGAGAAGCAGACTTTCCACTACGTAGGGAGCCCAAAGTGAGGCTCCATCCCAAGATCCTGAGATCACCACAGCCCAAGGCAGATGCTTAACTGACTGAGCCACCCAGGTGTCCCTGAAATTCTGAGTTTAGATCTGGACTTTCCAAAAGTGGAAGGAAGGCATTAAAAGGCAGAACTGAAATGACAACCTCAATGACCTCATTAAGCCCACAGTGCAGTACTTTCAGTTTGCAGTCAAAATGCATTTTTCTCAGACTATAGGGGCAGACTCAAATGTCTTTGGATTCACTAGTTGATGATCATGAATCTTTAAAATTTAGAAAATAGTGAATTTCCAGAACTTTAAAAATCATTTCATTTTTATCTGGTCTCTTGGTGCTGGCCAATCACATTCCTATTTTTAACCAGTTGCAACTGTGGTCCACATACAATTTCAGATACAAGGGGTTCTTTAGGCTTTCAAAAGTGGTTTTTTCTTTTTTTAATTTACTTACTCATGAGAGATAGTGAGATAGAGAAAGAGAGAGAGAGAGAGAGAGAGGCAGAGACACAGGTAGAGGGAGAAGCTGGCTCCATGCAGGGAGCCCGATGTGGGACTCGATCCCAGGTCTCCAGGATCAGGCCCTGGGCGGAAGGCGGCGCTAAACCGCTGAGCCACCGGGGCTGCCCTGTTGTGGTTTCTTGAAATGCCCCAGTAGGGGCACCTGGATGGCTGAGTGGTTAAGTCTGCCTTTGGCTCAGGTCCCCATCTGGGGGTTCTGGGATCAAGTCCTGCCTGCATCAGGCTCCTTGTAGAGAGCCTGCTTCTCTCCCTGCGTCTCTCTGTGTGTCTATCATGAATAAATAAAATCTTAGAAAAAAAAAATACTGAAATGCATAGCAGAACTGAAACTGAGATATGTTGGTTATTTCTCTTCTCGGAGAAAGTAGTGTTATTAAAAGTTTAGGGACGCCTGGGTGGCTCAGCGGTTGAGCGTCTGCCTTGGGCCCAGGGTGTAATCCTGGAGTCCTGGGATCAAGTCCCACATCAGGCTCCCTGCCTGTGTCTCTGCCTGTGTCTCTGCCTCTCTCTCTCTCTCTCTCTCTCTGTCTCTCATGAATAAATAAATAAAATCTTTTTTTTTTAAAGTGTTTTTAGAAAAAAAGTGATACGGTGTTAAGTCACCCCTGAATTTAGAGTATTCAAGTCTTGACCAGTAAGGAACAGTATACCTATACTGTCTCTCTTCATTCTGGGGAAAGTCCCCTTTTTAAAATCTTCAAACTTTTCCCAATCATACATTCAATCGATGAATGGCAAATACTGGTTTATTTCAGCATGACTCCCGGCAAAAGCGGTTAAGAACCGGCCGCCCTGCAGCCCAGGGGCGCAGGGGTGCCCCAACTCTGGCCGGCAGAAGCCCCTGGGGCGGAGGGCCTGCTGACACCCACGGTCGGGCCCCACCCCCAGAGCGCCGGGTTGGTGCGCTTCCCGCAGGTTCCCAGGCGGCGCGGTGGGGCTGGGCTGGTCCCGCCACCTCCAAGAGCCGCTCCCGCTAACCTAAGCGTCGGGTCTCGGGCCTCTCCGCGTGCGGCGCCGTCGGCCCCGAGCCGCGCACGCCCCGCTCGCGGGGGGGGGGGGGGGGGCAGTGCTTCCCGCCGCCGCCGGGCAGACAGGTGGCCTGGGATCGCTCCCCTTCGCTCACCGAGAACACTTCCCGAGCACAGAGGGCACGGACACTGCCTGGCCCCGGGGCCGGGGCATCCCCGGGAAGGCGCCATTACCACTAGTGATCGTCCTTCCGACGGCAAAACCCCCTCCGGCTGGCCACGGCGGGACGGCCCTAAGGACCCCGACTTGGGCTGCACGAGGCGCAACCGCACACCAAGGGCCCCTTTTCGCTCTCCCGCCTCCCCCTCCCCGGCTGCCCAAGTCCTTGGGGATGCTCCCCGCCCCTCTCCTGGGCACCCGGACCCCGCCCCTGGCCCGCCGGCCGGTGGCAACAAACATACGGACGCCGAAGTCCCGCGACTCCCGCCCGGGCCTCCCCGGAGGCTGGGGGCGGAGGAGCGGCCGAGCGGCGCCCGCCCTGCCCTACCTTCAGGGCCCGGGATCGCAGTGGCAGCTCTTGGGTAACCGTCACCAGCCACCCGGCGGCCGGGAGCGCCGCGAGCAGGAGCAGCCGGAGGGCAAACGGCGCCGGCGGAGAGCCCTCCATCTTGGACAGGCCGGCGACGGCGGACGGCCGGGAGCCGAGGGCCGAGCCCGCCGGGGGGGCGGGGACGGGGGCGGGGCGAGCCTGTCGGGGGGCGGGACCCCGAGTGAGGGGGCGGGCCGGGCCCGGGAAGGAGCCAATGGTAGGGACGGCTCCGCTCCGGGAAAGGCGGACTGCGCATGCGCGCCACCGCCCAAGGTGGGGGCGGAGTCAAGCCGGGGCCGGTCCGATTTCGTCATTAGACTGGCGGTCTGGATTGGAGAGAGCGGCCAACCCTAGGAGGGAGGATGTTTTCGTTGACATTACTTTGAAATTAGTGTATACTAACAGAACTAGTATAGGTACGTATGCACATAGCTATATCTCTGTGTGTATACATTTTACATGTGCATAAAATGAGAATAATGGTAATATCAAAGAAAACTACATTATAGGCAGAATATGTCACGTTTAGAGGGGGAATTTTATTAAATCGGTAGTTCTCACCCTTGGCTGCTCCTGGGAATTGCCTGGGCGGTTTTAAAAATTACTGGTTCGGGGCACCTGGGTGGCTCAGTGGTTGAACACCTGCCTTCCCCTGAGGTCGTGATCCCAGAGTCGAGGCCGGTCCCTGCAGGGAGCCCCTGCTCTCCCTCTGCCTAGGTATGTCCCTGCCTCTCTCTCTCTATCTCTCATGAATAAATAAAATCTTTTAAAATAAATAATAAAAATGACTGTTCTGGGGTCTTAGGGCAGCCTAGTTTCTGGTTTAGTCTGGGACGCTATTCCCCCGTGTTTATTGCACCAGGGCTGAGGATAAGCCGCGCATCCAATGTTCAACCCTCAGTGGATCACTGTAGGCGCCTTGGGAACAATACTCCAGGCAGGAAGCTACTCCACCTGCCCTCTGGGCTCTTTTCTAGTCAGTCTCTTAATCTACAAAATGAAGATGATAGACTTCTCTCCTCCCCCCTCACCTTTTTTTAAAAAAAGATTTTATTTATTTATGAAAGACACAGAGAGGCAGAGACACAGGCAAGGGAGAAGCAGGCTCCATGCAGGGAGCCCGACGTGGGACTGGATCCTGGCACTCCAGGATCACTCCCTGAGTCAAAGACAGACACTCAACCACTGAGCCACCCAGGCGTCCCTCTTTCCTCTTTCATATTTAAAAATAAAATATTTTATGAAACTTTAAAGCAGAGAATACCAGGAAAGTCAGGCATTTCAGATTAATATTGAATATTGATTGAGAACTTGGAGACACTGCCATTCGAGGCAGAATTAGAAACATTTAGTTTTCTTCTTAACTTTGACATGGAAAGAACACAAGTCTGTTTCACATTTAGTCCTTTATATCAACCCCTCTCCCAATAAAATCTTGGTAGGGTATACTAAAAAATCATTCAACTAACTCCTCGCCTGCAGTAAGATATGCAACAACAGTATCAACTTGCAAGTGGTTTCTGCAGTGAAGTCCCACTCACTCTTGGGTTCCAACTGCAACCACCTGGTTTTTCACTCTATTTCAGACTGCTGGGATCAAAAACAAATCTGGAGATCAGAACACATTACATGAAAAAGTAGACATGGAAAGTGAAGTAGTCTGTTTCCCAACAGATCCCTTCCCATAGTCTGACAATTCATTATCTTTCTACTTTTTTGTCTCCATAGCTAGCTCTGAGCTCTAGGAAGGCTGCTAGAGGGATACCTGGGTGGCTCGGTCAGTTAAGTGTCTGCCTTCAGCTCAGGTCATGATCTCAGGGTTCTGGGATAGAGCCCAGAGTTGAGCTCCCCACTCAGCAGGAAGCCTGCTTCTCCCTCACCATCTGCTACTCCTTGTGCTCGCTCTTTCTCTCAGATAAATGAATTAAAAAAAAAAAAAAAAAGAGGGCCTGGGTGGCTCAGTAAGTTGGGTGTCTGCCTTCCGCTGGGGTCATGATCCCAGGGTCTTGATATCCAGTCTCAAGTCTGGCTCCCTGCTCAGCGGGGAGCCTGCTCCTCCCTCTCCCAGTCCCCCTGCTTGTCCTCTCTCTTTCCCTGTCAAAATCTTAAAAACAAAACAAAACAAAACAAAACAAAAAAACCCAAAAAACAAAAGAAGAAGCCTGCTAGAGTTGGAGTTTATTGGAGGTTTTGGCACACACCAATAGGCAATTCTCTGCCACGCCGGCTAAATGTCCTACAATTTAATTCAGTTCTGATAGTATCTACTTAGAGATTACATCAGATTCCACAGGAAAATGGCTCTGTCCACCAAGACAGCCACAGACTCCTCTCACCCACACACACTACAGATGCTAACTGCAAGCCAGGTTATTACCTGCGCTTCTGACCAATCAGCTACAGAGCAGAGGTTCCAATGCCACGCCCCTCACCCCCCACGCCCACCCCATGGATTATTTTGCTAGAGCGACTCACAGAACTCAGGGAAACACTTGTGTTTACCAGTTAATTAAAAGAGTACAGATGAACAGCCTGGTGCAAAGAGATGCATAGAGTAAGGTATGTAGAGTAAAGGAAGGGGTGGAGCTTTCGTGCCCTCTCCAGGCAGGCCATACTCCTTGCTTCTCCCCCTGTTCACCAAACTTAAAGCTCTCTGAACCCTGTACTTATGAGATTTTAATGGAGGCATCATCAATCATTAACTCCATTTTCAGCCCTTGTCTCACCTCAAGAGAATGAGGGGCAGGGCTGAAAATTCTAAGCTTCCACTCACATCTTGGTCTTTCTGGTGACCAGCCCTCATCCAGGAGCCCGCCAGAAGCCCACCCAGAGTTACCTCACTAGAACAAAAGACACTCTTATCACCCAGGAAATTGCAAGGGTTTCGGGGCTCTGTGTCAGGAATAGAGTCAAAGACCAGTATTAGGGGCAACCTGACTGGTTCAGTTGGTAGAGCATGTGACTCTCAATCTTGGTGGGGTATGAGTTCAAGCCCTACACTGGGCCTGGAGCTTACCTCAAAAACAGAGAGAGAGGGACACCAATCTTAGAACAAGGGATGCTCCTAGTATTCTTATCACTCAGGAAATTACAAGGTTTCAGAAGCTCCATGCCAGGAACCGAGGGCAAAGACCAATATGTATTTTCTATTAATTTACCTTTTATAGGCAACAACCGATCCAGAGCCCATATTCTAAATCCCCTCCTCTATCAGGCTTTTAAGGTCCAGGAGGCAATATTCCTCTGTCCTAATCATCCTAGGGCCAGGTACCAAACAACTAGAGATAGATTTTATTTTTTTATTTTTTTAAAGATTTTATGTATTCATGAGAGACGGAGAGAGAAAGAGGCAGAGACACAGGCAGAGGGAGAAGTGGGCTCTCCTCTAGAGCCTGACATGGGACTTAATTCCGGACCCCAGGATCACGCCCCAAGTCAAAGACAGACACTCAACTGCTGAGTCACCCAGGCATCCCTAGAGATAGCTTTTATACTCCAGAGACTGCTGAAATTATTCAAACTAGCAGTTTCTAAGCCTGTTTATCCTACTTTGTCTCACCTTCTCCAGGGAACCACAATAAGGACTCCTGCCTATAGTTTCCTCTGGGCTCCTTCCACCCCTCCTGACCAACCCTGGTATTTTTCTCTTTGGCCTTGCATGGCATGGTGTGCCTCCTCTCTGTCCCCCCACCCCTTACCCCTTTGAAAATTGTAACTATCTTTTCAATGGCAATCATGTCCTGATCTGTTGGCTTCATCATTCATGAATAATAACAAAACCTACATTTTTAAAAAAGATTTTATTTATTCATAGATACACGAGAGAGAGAGAGAGAGAGAGAGAGAGAGAGAGAGAGAGAGAGAGAGAGGCAGAGACACAGGCAGAGGGAGAAGAGAAGCAGGCTCCATGCAGAGAGCCTGACGTGGGACTTGATCCAGGGTCTCCAGGATCACACCCTGGGCTGCAGGCGGTGCTAAACCGCTGCAGCACTGGGGCTGCCCAAACCTACATTTTTAAACACCATACTAATATCTACTGAAACGGTTAATGATAAAATAATCACAACAAAGAAAAGGCAGTTAAAGTTCTTGACAAGGACAGGCAAATGAAGAAACAGGTAAAGATTGCCTCCAAAGAGGCAAAACGTCCTGCTTTCCAGCCAGCCAAAAATGTTCTCAAACCCCTGTCCCAGACTACCACTGTCCCAGATATATTACTGTAAATGTTATGACGTGACTGGGATGAATCTCAGTTCACCCAACTAAGATTCCTCAGGGTGTGGGGAAAAGCTGGACAAGGAACAGAAGGTGAATAAAGAAAATCGTGCTAGACTTGCCAAACACAGGAATACTTCTGCACCACATATGATCATAAATATGTGTTTTTTTGTTCATGCATTTAGCCATTTAATATCAGGATTTTACTTTTGGCGATTTTAGTAAGGCTGAAGACATTTGAATGTGGTTGTTCAGATTAACTATATAAAGTGATGTCAACAGAGAAATTAGTTATGATGGTTGATGATGTTGATATTTAGAAGGGAATACAGATCTACTAATCTTTTCTCTAGACTAAATCTACCTTAGTAGTTACATTTGGTAGAATTCTGAAGGATATCTCATTTTTTAAATAAGATTTTATTTATTTATTTGAGAGAGAGCACAAGCAGTAGGGAGAGGCTGAGAGAGAGGGAGGGGCCGAGGGAAAGGGAGGAGCAGATTCGAGGCTGAGCAAGGAGCTGGATGGGGGGACTCCATCTCAGGACCCTGAGATCATGACCTGAGCAGAAGGCAGATGCTTAATCAACTGAGCTACCCAGGTGCCCATGGATATCTCATTTCTTTTCACCTATGTATCTACTATATAAACCACTTTAAGTATTTATACCATTAGAGTTCTAAGTGTATAAGATGCTGACAAGCATAAATTATATAACATCATGAAATAATATTTTCCCTACGAAGGTAGAATATTTGATAGTGATATATCAATGTGTATATGTATATATAAGTATATATGTATATATATATAGTAGAGCATAACTTAAAGATATAGCAAATTACACACTGAACAATAAATAAGGTATTTTTTTTAAAGATTTTATTTATTTACTCATGAGAGACACAGAGGGAAAGGCAGAGACACAGGCAGAGGGAGAAGCAGGCTCCATGCAGGGAGCCCGATATTGGACTTGATCCGGGGACTCCAGGATCACCCCCTGAGCAGAAAGCAGATGCGCTCAACTGCTGAGCCACCCAGGCGTCCCCATTCCTCATATTTATTATGTAAATTTCTAATTATTTGAATAATCCAAGTTTTCTTTAAAAATCATTTAATTTTTCCAAATCCTTTTTTTTCTTGATCTATTTCTTTTAAGCATACATACACAGAAGTTTACCAAATATTACCCTTTAATCTCTAGTCTTAGTATTAAAATTATACTGGGAAAAGATTAGTATACGTGCTGCAGAAGCAAGCACTAAATTGGGAAAAGATTACATGAGTTTTATACAGTGTCCAAAATACTTGTACTGGGGATCCCTGGGCGGCTCAGCAGTTTAACACCTGCCTTTGGCCCAGGGTGTGATCCTGGAGTCCTGGGATCAAGCCCCGCATGGGGCCTGCTTCTCCCTCTGCCTGTGTCTCTGCCTCTCTCTCTCTGCGTCTATCATGAATAAATAAAAAATAAAATCTTAAAAAAAATAGTTGTACCATTTTACATTCCCATCAACAGTTTCATTGTTATTTTCATTTGCATTTCTTTGTCAATATTCATTCACTCAACTATTATTTATTATCCATTGTGTGGCACACTGTCATGGCACTGGGGATACAGCAGTAAACAAAACAGGCAGAAAAGGCTATAGCCTTCTAGAGCTTACATTTTATTTTGTTTTAAGATTTTATTTATTCACGAGAGACAGAGAGAAGGGCAGAGACACAGGCAGAGGGAGAAGCAGGCTCCATGCAGGGAGCCCGACGTGGGACTCGATTCCAGGTCTCCAGGATCACACCCCGGGCTGAAGCCACCCAGGCGCCCCTAGAGCTAATGTTTTAGTAACAATATAAACATAAATTCATATTTATCGTAAACAAATTCATAAATAGCATGTTAGACAGTAAAAAAGCGCCATAGGGAAAAAGCCTTACGGAGAAAAACAAGTGTATGTCTGTGGGCTTAATTATGGGAGGCTTCACTCAGAGGTGACAAGTGAGCAGGAGGCCTGAAGGAGGTGAAGGAGAACCATGCAGGTGGAGGCGGGTTCTAACCAGCGTGGGAAGCAAGCCTAAAGACCCAGAGGCAGTAAGGCCAACAGTGTCCAAAGAGTCTTGCAAAAGTCTAGTGTGGCTTCAGAATAAGAGAGGAGACAGGTAGGCACGGCAGCAGAGTACCACGGAAGGCCTTGAGGGCCGTTATGAAAACGTTGGCTTTTACTTAAATGTTCAACTAGAAGCTCTGAGTATGTATAAAATGGTATAAAAGTGGCCGATCTGTTTGGTCAGGAGGCTTTGGGGAATAAACTTGGCATGGAAACCCTCAACAGAGGCCAAAAGTCATTTTCTAAGTCTCCAAAGTAAAATATTATTGATAAAACCAGTAGTGATCTGGTCTGGGGCTGAGGCGACTGTTTCTCAGCTTGTCGCACTAAGGACCAGTCACTGTTAACACAGCTTCCGTCCTAGGCACGATGAGCCAAGGAAGAACTCCTCGGTAACCCCCTTTCGGGGCCACAAGCTGTACATTGGAGGATTCAGGACAACGAGGAGACACTGATCAGGAACCCCCCAGGAGGGCAGCCCGGGTGGCCCAGCAGTTTAGCGCCGCCTTCAGCCCAGGGCGTGATCCTGGAGACCCGGGATTGAGTCTCACGCCGGGCTCCAGGCATGGAGCCTGCTTCTCCCCTGCCTGTGTCTCTGCCTCTCTCTGTGTCTCACATAAATAAACAAAAATCTTAAAAAAAAAAAAAAAAAAAAAAAAAAAAGGAAACCCCCAACAAGAAAGATTGTGGGAGAAGCTGGCGCCGTAGTCACTCTTGATGCTTCCGGAGGAACAGAGAAGAAAGGGGCCCCTCCAAGGCCCGCCCCGTTGTTGAGATGGACACAAAGGAGGCACAAAAACCTTTACCAAAGTCCTCATGAGAGACAGGCTTCAGCGCCGGGCGCCCTGGAAGAAACAGGATTTCCACAACGGCGGCGGGAACCCCCGGCGGCATCACCCCCTGTGTGGGCGGGCCGGGCACTGACCAGGCGGGCCGCGCCGAGGGGAGGGGGGCGTCGCCGGAGCGATGACGTACAGAGGCGTCGCGCCGAGAGTGACGCGTGGCGTAGACCACGACGGGCTGCGCCTGTCACACCCCGCGGCTTGTTGCGGAGGAGGAGCGGGCGCCATGGCGGTTCTGCTGGAAACCACTTTAGGCGACGTCGTCATCGATCTGTACACCGAGGAGCGGCCGCGCGGTGAGCCCCTGGCCCGGCTCGCACCTCGCCGGGGCCGCTATCTCCTTTCCCCAGTTGTCCCTTCGCTGCCCGGTCCCCCTGACTGGGTTCGAGCTTCCGGGCTCCTGGTGCCCACGACTGGGCTGTTTTATTAGCGGGCCGTGGTTCGAAAAGTTTTGTGAGGAGCAGCCCCCCTCCGGTGTCTGAGGCTGGCCGTTCCGCTGGCGGGCGCTTGTGGCATCGTGTGTGTGTGTGTCGCAGGCTGCACGTACCATGCCCATAGCTTTTGTGACTTTACTCGGGAGAGGAGCACAACCTGTATTCCTTGGTGTGTAATCGGGGGGTCCCGATGGAAGCCGAAGGGATGTGTTTGGAGCAGTGAGCGTGAGCATCCCGCCTGGGTGGAGGAAGGGCTGTGCGGAGATGGGCTCGGCGCCCTGGCGAACACTCACGGGTCGCTGCGGTGCCGCGCTGTGGCAAGCCCTGGGACAGGCGTCGTGCCCTTGAGGGTCTGATTTTCCCCTGGGAGAAACAGACGTGGGAGTCCCTTTAAGTGTTGTCTTACAACCCATTGTAAGCGTTGTAGTCGGAGAGTGTGTAAGTTGCCATGGAAACCAGAGCAGGGAGTAATTCTTCCCGGTTGGGGGCGGGGAGAAGCGAAGAAAGCGAAGAAAGTAGAACACTTGAACCAGCTCTTTCAGAGATGAGCCGGGAGTGAGGGTGTTCTTTTTTGTTTTGTTTTTTGTTTTTAAGTTTTGCTTGGAATTTTTCTGGAAACAGCAAATGGTTTGGTATGGCTTGAAGGGATGATATGTGACGTGGAACGGCAGACTAGGAGTCTGATGGTATAGGTTATATCTGCTAGGTCAGATGTGAATAGTCTTGGGTGCCCTACTGAGGAGTAGGGTCTTTGAAGGTTTTAAAAGCAGGATTGAGGCGTAGCAAACTTGTTTTAGGAAGATAACAGGCAACAGCGTGGAGAATGTAGCAAAGCAGGGAGAAGCTAGAGGCCAAAGAGATTAGTTACAATCAGGATCTTGTGCCCTTGGAATGCAGTTTATCAAAGAGGATGAAACAAGGTACAGTACAAACTGTAAGTCCTTCCTGCATGTTACACTCTATCCCACACTCCGTTGTACCCCCCCACGCCCACTTGGCTACATTACAGGCTCAGTCATGCATCCATGTCTTTCTTAGGCTGTTGCTTCTACTCCCACATTATCTCTGCTGTTGTGCTTTTGGCAAACATCTGTTTATTATTCAAACCTTGGATCAAGAATGATTTCTTCTGTGAAGCTCTCCTTTGTCCCTAAGCCGAGTTAGATCTGTTTCTTCTGCTCCGAGATCTTTTTAAAACAGCATGTAACACATTTTGTTGTGTCATTTACCTGTTATCCTGGAATTGTTTGCAAATCTTGTCTCCTCTCAAGGATGTAAACTAGGAAGAGAGCTGCGACTGTGGCTTCCTTGTCTTTCTATCCTAAGCACCTAGTGCAATGCTTGCCACTTTGCACACACTAAAGGCCCATTACGGTGACTAGTGTGTGTGTGTGTGTGTGTGTGTGTGTGTGTGTGTATTTATTTATTCATGAGAGACAGAGAGGCAGAGACACAGGCAGAGGGAGAAGCAGGCTCCATGCAGGGAGCCTGACGTGGGACTTGATCCCCAGTCTACAGGATCACCCCTGGGCTGAAGGCAGCGCTAAACCGCTGAGCCACCCAGGCGTCCCCCTTATCGATTTTTAGTAAACATATATCCAAACTTATTTTTCTTCCTTTTTTCCTCCCTCTTTCCCTTCCATTTCTTTCCTTTTTTTACTTTTTGTTATAGAAAACTTACATATAGAAATAGTCACAAAAATGAGCCCTCATTTGCAAGTGACCAATTAACAGTTGTCAACACATAACCAATATTGTTTAATTTAACTGGATTTTTTGTATCCGTTACATGGGATTTATTTAATTTGAAGTTACTTCCATTTATATTTCTTTTTTTTTAAAAGATTTTATTTATTTATTCATGAGAGACACAGAGAAAGAGAGAGGCAGAGACACAGGCAGAGGGAGAAGCAGGCTCCCTAAAGGGAGCCCGACATGGGACTCGATCCCAGGTCTCCAGGATCAGGCCCTGGGCTGCAGGCGGCGCTAAACCACTGAGCCACCCGGGCTGCCTTCCATTTATATTTCTAAAATGTGATTAAAAAATAACCCCCAATCATTAATCACATCTGAAAAAATTAACTTTTTTTGTACCGTTCATATTTTTGTTTTGTCTTATCAGTGTCTAAAACATATTTGATAATTTGGGATGCCTGGGTTGCTCAGTGGTGAGTGTCTGCCTTTGGCTCAGGGTGTGATCCTCGAGTTCTGGGATCGAGTCTCCCATTGGGTTCTCTCTGCCTATGTCTCTGCCTATGTCTGTCATGTGTCTCATGAATAAATAAATAAAATCTTAAAAATATATATTTGGTAATTTAAGGATCCAAACAAGGTTTATTTATTGTATCGGCCGATATATCTCTTAAACATCTTTTAATCTATAGGTTTTCCTTCTTCCCTTTTTATTTTTTTATTTTTTATTTTTTTAATTTTTTTTTTAATTTTTATTTATGATAGTCACAGAGAGAGAGAGAGAGGCAGAGACATAGGCAGAGGGAGAAGCAGGCTCCATGCACTGGGAGCCTGATGTGGGATTCGATCCTGGGTCTCCAGGATCGTGCCCTGGGCCAAAGGCAGGCGCCAAACCGCTGCGCCACCCAGGGATCCCCCTTCTTCCCTTTTTAAAAAAATTTTTTTTTATTTGAGTTAGTTTTCACATGTACATTAGTTTCAGGTTCAACATAGTGATTCAACTCCTCTATACATTATGCTATGTTTACCACCCCCCTTGCCTATTTTTAAAGACTTTACTTTTTTAGAGCAATTAAAATATATAGCAAAACTGAGGGGAAGGAATAGAGAGATTGCTGTATGCACAGCCTCCCCCATTTTCAGTATCTCCCACCAGAGTGTATATTTGTTGTATGTTTGTACCGTTTGCACTATGTAACATTGTACACTTGTTATTACAGTGGTACATTTGATGAACCTACATTGATATATCATAATCCATTGTTTACATCCAGGCATGCTCTTGGTGTTACACATTCTGTGGGTTTGGACAAATGTATAATACACATATCCAGCATTACAGTATCCTACAGAAAAATCATGCCCTAAAAATCCTCTGTGCTCTGCCTATTTATTTGCACCCCTCTCCTCAACTCCTGGCAACCAGTGGTCTTTTACTGTATCCATAGATTTGTTTTTTCCAGAATGTTGTATGGATGGAATCATACAGCATATGATCCTTACGGCTTGGTTCTCTCAATGTGTTTTTTTTTTTTTTTTTTTTTTTTTTTTTTATTTATGATAGTCACACAGGGAGAGAGAGAGAGAGAGAGGCAGAGATACAGGCAGAGGGAGAAGCAGGCTCCATGCACCGGGAGCCCGACGTGGGATTCAATCCCGGGTCTCCAGGATCGCGCCCTGGGCCAAAGGCAGGCGCCAAACCGCTGTGCCACCCAGGGATCCCATCAATGTGTTAAATGTATTTAAGATTCCTCCATGTCTTCATGGATTGATAGCTCATTTCTTCTTAGTAGCAAATAATAATACTCCATTGTCTGGATGTACCACATGTTATTTATTCACCTACTGAAAGGACATCTTGGTTGTTTCCATATTTTGGCAATTGTGAATTAACCTGCTATAAACGTGTGTGCAGGTTTTCGTGTGAACATACATTTTCATCTCCTTTGAGTAAATACCAAGAGGTGTGATTGCTAGATTTATGGTGAGAATGTATTCAGTTTTGGGGATCCCTGGGTGGCGCAGTGGTTTAGCGCCTGCCTTTGGCCCAGGGCGCAATCCTGGAGACCCAGGATCGAATCCCACGCCGGGCTCCCGGTGCATGAAGCCTGCTTCTCCCTCTGCCTATGTCTCTGCCTCTCCCTCTCTCTCTCTCTCTCTCTCTCACTGTGTGCCTATCATAAATAAATAAAATAAAATAAAAAATTTTAAAAAAGAATGTATTCAGTTTTGTAAGAAACTGCCAAAGTCCATATGTTATATTGGTTGCTATCTTTTAATGTATAGGTCCCCCACTTTTTCCCTTAACAACTTTTTTTTTTTTTAAAGATTTTACTTGTTTGAGAGTGAGAGGGGGGAGAGTATGAGCAGGGGAGGAGCAGAGAGAGAGGGACAAGTGACTCTGCATGGAAGCGTCTTGGGGCTCTATCCCGGCACCTGAGCAGAAATCAAGTCAGAGGCTTAACTGAGCCACCCAGGCACTTCTACCTTAACAACCTTTTTTTTTTAAATTCATGAGAGACAGAGAAAGAAGCAGAGACAGGTAAAGGGAGAAGCAGACCGATGTGGGACTCGATCCCAGAACCCCAGGATCATACCCTGAGCCAAAGACAGATGGTCAATTGCTGAGCCACCCAGGCGTCCCTACCTTAACAACTTTTTGAGAAGGAATCTGAGTCATTTGTTTTATAGAATTTCCCTTGTTTTGGATTTGACTGACTTTATCCTTGTGTCTTTAAATATATTTTTCTCTCTTCTGTTTCTCATAAATTGCCACTTAGAGTTAGAGGCTTGATCAGCTGTAGGTTTAATGTTTTTGGCAAGAATATTTTCATTTCTTTTCTTTTTAAAGATTATTTATTTATTTATTCATGAGAGACACAAAGAAAGGCAGAAGCACAGGTAGAGAGAAGCAGGCTTCATGCAGGGAGCCCGATGTGGCACTCGATCCGGGGACTCCATGATCACGTCCTGGGTGGAAGTCAGGTGCTCAACCACTGAGCCATCCAGGCATCCCAAGAATATTTTCATATAAGGTAGTCTGCACTTCAGCGGCATCACGTTCAGGAAACACTTGACGTCTGGTTGGTTCTTTCTGCGAAGTTAAAATTGGTCCGTGGGTTCAGGCTTGTCTATCTGATGTATGTTGCAGCATCCCCATTAGCTTTCACCTAAAGATTTTGGCAGCCGGGGCGCCCAGGTGGCTCAGCGGTTGAGGTCTCCCTTTGGCCTGGGTCATGATCCTGTGGTCCCGGGATCGGGTTCCGTGTCAGGCTCCCTGCATGGAGCCTGCTTCTCCCTCTGCCTGTGACTCTGCCTCTGTGTGTGTGTGTGTGTGTGTGTGTGTGTGTGTCTCATGAATAAATAATAAAATCCTTTAAAAAAAAAAAAAAGATTTTGGCAGCCATTGATGACACTGCCTAGATCCATTATTTTTGTTTTCTAGTTAAAGGACTGCTCTTTTGTACTTAACAGTAATCCCAGGAATATATTTTTCTAGAAAAACTATCAAAATCCTGATATTCAAGACCTTTCAATATCTTGGCCCCATCTTACCCCTCTGGTCTGTTTACCCTCTATTACTCTTATTACTAGAGTGTTACAGAACTTAGACTGGGCTTTTGGACCCTTCAAAAAAGATTTATATTTGCACTTCCAGACTTATTCATACTGTCTTCCCAGCTTGAAATGCTCACTTTCAACTCTTTGCCTGTCTAGTTCTTTTAATGTCAACCATTAGCCTCTGTGAGGTGTTCTATTTTCCTTGGCCAGAAACAGTCCTCTTTTGAACTCTAGTGGTTTTTTTTTAAAACCACTTAAAAAAGAAAATATTTTATTTATTTATTTGAGAGAGAGAGACAGCATAAGAGTGGGAGAGGAGGAGCAGGGGGGAAGGGCTGAGGGAGAAACAGACTTCCCACTGAGCAGGGGGCCTGATGTGGGGCTTGATCCCAGGACCCTGAGATCATGACCTGAGCTGAAGGCAGACACTTAACCAACTGAGCCACCCAGGTGCCCCTAAAACCAGTTTTTACCATTTTACTATATAAATGGCATGATGGTATTAACAGATGTATCCAGTATTGATACATCTATATAGTAACTATTTTTATTCAGGTATAAGGACCCTGGAGAGCCTCATATGTCTTTCTCTGTGTTTTCTAGCTTGATGTCTAACTAGACTATGAACTTGAAGGGAGGGAGTATGGTTTTATGGCATTTGTGGTAGCAATGCCATGCACCTAGAAGATACTCCATAAATGTTTATTGAATAAATGAGTTCATTTATATGAGAAAGCTGGTATATGATAAGTATATGGACTTAAAAAAACATTTTAAAAAAGATTTTATTCATTTATTCATGAGAGACAGAGAGAGAGGGGAGCAGAGACACAGGCAGAGGGAGAAGCAGGCTCCATGCAGGGAGCCTGATTGGGACTTGATCCCAAGACTCCAGGATCATGCCTTGGGCCAAAGGCAGGCACTAAATAAACCACTGAGCCACCCAGGGATCCCCAGGACTTTTTTTTTTTTAGGATTTTATTTATTTATTCATGAGAGACACAGAGAGAGAGAGAGAGAGAGAGAGAGAGAGGAGAAAGGGGCAAAGACAGAAGCAGGCTCCATGCAGGGAGCCTGATGTGGGACTCGAGCCTGGGACTCCAGGATCACACCCTGAGCTGAAGGCAGACACTCAACTGCTGAGCCACCCAGGCATCCTACCATATGGAGTTTTTGAAGAGCTATTTAGTCATCATTTTAAAAATTGGTCTCAGATATTTAATTTTCTCTAATATATATAATTGTACCCATTTGCAGTTATTCTGATAGATTCTTTTTCATCATAGTATTTATTCTCTTTGGTTTTCTTTTTCCCTTGCAAAACTAATCCATTAATAAATGTTTGCCTACTCCAAATAAGCCTGTTTCCTGCATTAGCTCAGATGCCCTGAAAGTCCTAAGAAAAAGAAAATAAAGAGATAATTTAAAATAATTGCCTTTTTCTAGGCATACTGCCTTCTTTGTGACTTTGGATGTTTGACCATTGGGGAGTGTTTGTATGGTAATTTGAAATTAAATTATGCCAACAGAGCCTTTACTTGCTTAAAAATGTATTTCTGAACTACTGATAAATGTAGTATTTATTTTTCTTTCAGCCTGCTTGAATTTCCTAAAGTTGTGCAAGATAAAATATTATAATTATTGTCTTATTCACAATGTACAGGTGAGTTGGTGGTTATTAGTCATGTCCTTTATTATGGGAACCATTTAGCAACTGTGTGAATTAACAAAGTATCCTATTTATTATAGAGGGATTTTATCATACAAACAGGTGATCCCACAGGGACTGGCCGTGGAGGAGAGTCTGTTTTTGGGTGAGTTCTTTTATTTCTAAATGAGAAAAAATAGAATTGCCTCTTAACAGTGTTATCTAACATATCTCAATCTGCATTTTGAAATACAGTTCAAATATAGATTTTTTCCAAGTTCCCTAAATGTCTGTAGCAAATTTTAAAAAAACAAATATTTTGAATCATAGTGGCATTTCTATAAAGAAATGGTAATCCTGTTTGTTACTAGTACTTCTGTATTTCATGTTGAAAGTACTTCAGTTTTATAATTTTATTATGTGTACTTTTAGTCAACTGTATGGTGATCAAGCAAGCTTTTTTGAGGCTGAAAAAGTGCCAAGAATTAAGCACAAGAAGAAAGGCACTGTGTCCATGGTGAACAATGGAAGTGATCAACATGGATCTCAGGTTAGAAAATAAGTAAAAAGTTGAGTTTTATTTTAAAATGAAGGACTGGAAAGAGCCACAAGTTATCATTTTAAGCTATCCAATAAGAGGAGAATTTCAACGATATCTGTTAGAATAAAAATATTACACTGTGTTCTATATAAAAAAAATTATTTTGGGAGGTACCTGGCTGGCTTAGTCAGTAGAGCATTCAGCTCCTTAGGGTTGTGAGTTTGAGCCCTGTGTTTGGTATAGAGATTTCTTAAAAATAAAATCTTTATAAGAAACTACTTTGTTTTTAAAAATAAAATTATTTATTTATTTTTATTGGGGGGGGCAGACAGAGGGAGAGAGAGAATCTTAAGCAGACTTTACCCCCAGGGCAGAGCCTGACGTGGGGCTCAATCTCACAAGTGTGAGATTTTGACCTGAGCCAAAATCAAAAGTCAGATGCTTAACCACCTGAGCCACCCAGGCACCCCTGCTTTGTTTTTTTATTTTTTTATTTTTATTATTACTTTTTAATAATATTTTTTTAAGATTTATTTATTTATTCAGAGAGAGAGAGAGAGAGAGAGAGAGAGAGAAAGGCAGAGACACAGGCAGAGGGAGAAGCAGGCTCCATGCAGGAAGCCCGATGCGGAACTCGATCCCGGATCTCCAGGATCACACCCCAGGCTGCAGGAGGCGCCAAACCGCTGCGCCACTGGGGCTGCCCTGCTTTGTTTTTTTGAATTTGAGACATGTCCATTGTGAAGAATTCAGAAAATACAGAAAAGTACATGAAAGAAAAATAACATTATCCACAATCATACTATCCATGGATCATTGCTGTTCACGTTATGGTCTATTTCCTTCTGGTATTTATTACTTCAAAACATATCATGTTGAGAACCTTTCATTCATTTTCTTGTTTAATCCTTACAACAACCTAGTTTGGGGCAGATGCTTTTTTTCCCCTCATAACTCATATATGAAGAAACTGAACTTTGGTTTGTCCAAGTATTTAAACAACCAGGGAAGCCCTTGTGTATATAATGATATTTTATGTATAACCTTGTACTTTTTAATTCATACTAGTAACAAGTGGGTAAGATATCATGCAGTTAAATGTAGAGTATTGGTTTTGTGTGTTTTTTTGTCAGTCTGTAACCGATTCCAGTTGGAATTACAGATACATGTTTATATTTTTCTGTGTCTTTCTGTACAGTTTCTTATTACTACAGGAGATAATCTAGATTACCTTGATGGTGTTCATACAGTGTTTGGTGAGGTGACAGAAGGCATGGACATAATTAAGAAAATTAATGAGACTTTTGTTGACAAGGACTTTGTACCATATCAAGATATCAGGTGTGGTTGCTATCTCAGTATACTAGAATGTTTTAATCCTGTGGTGTTTGTGGAGATGGCAAGCATAGGACTGGTTTTTGGATAATTCCAAAATGTGAATTAATACAAAACTATATGAATCCATAAAGTAAAAAAGACTTTTTGTATTTTTATACTTGTGCTAATTATTTATAATTTCTTCTGTTGGGAAGAATTATTAATCTTTAATTTAGTTTTTTAAAATGTATATTATTGAGAAATTTGGTAAAAGTACTAAGATTTAGACAAACTAATATTAGATTTATTAAAGTAATACAGAGGGCAGCCCCGGTGGTGCAGTGGTTTAGCGCCGCCTGCAGCCTGGGTATGATCCTGGAGACCCTGGATCAAGTCCCATGTCAGGCTCTCTGCATGGAGCCTGCTTCTCCCTCTGCCTGTGTCTCTGCCTCTCTCTCTCTCTCTCTGTGTCTCTATGAATAAATAATTTTTAAAAAATCTTTAAAAAAATAAAATAAAGTAATACAGAGTAGTAAATTTTTTTTTTAAGATTTTATTTATTTATTCATGAGAGACACACAGAGAGGCAGAGACATACACAGAGGGAGAAACAGGTTCCTCAAGGGGAGCTTGATATGGGACTTGATCCCAGGATCCCTGGAATCATAATTTGAGCCCAAGGCAGATGGTCAACCATTGAGCCATGCAGGTGCCCCCAGAGTAATGAATCTGATATCAAACAATGAAAAACAGTAATATTAACTGTGAAAGAACACTCTAGTAATATATACTGGTGCATTAAAATTTAAGTGCCTATGATTTTTGGGCATTAGAGATACTACCGCTGCGCCACCCAGGGATCCCTTGAGACATTTGTTATCTTTATAAAAAGTAAAACACAGATTCTGAAATAATGTAAGTGTAACCTTTGACTTGAATTTATTTTGTAAGGATAAATCATACAGTGATTTTAGATGATCCGTTTGATGACCCTCCTGATTTATTAATTCCTGATCGATCACCAGAACCTACGAGGGAACAGCTAGATGTAAGTAGAGTCCTCTTGTGATTATACATGCATATTAATGCTTTGCATAGATTTTGCTTTTTAGTCTATTAAAACTTATTTCTTCAGAATGACTATCTTTCTTGATCAATTCTTCTAGAACAAGTTTAAAAATTCTTTTTCCCTTCCATAAAGATAACTCATTTTTCTAGCTGTCTTTTCATTTCCCTAATTTCCGTTCTTCAACTTCTGTTCCACTAGAGGAGCCTTAGCTCTGGAAACTTATATAAATACCTTGTGAAAATGTTTTTCTTATCTCCTAACTCTAGGAGTATAGCTTTAAAGCTCAGTTAAACTAACATCTTGTAAGGGAGGTTTTCAACTGGGAACACTTTGGAACCATGCTAGAACCCAGAAATTTTTGTAGAATAATGCAGACTTTTCCCTCAGATTTTTTTAAGGTATAAGTTTCTGTTTATGAAGCTTTCTCAAAGCTAAATTGGTCTTTATAGTTGGGATTTGGTGCTTAATTGTTAAGACCATTTCTTTTCTGCATTCAGCAGTAAGTTGGATACCAGATAGCTTCTTTATAATGTATATTTTGTTTTAACAATAAATTAGAAGCTTTGTCTAGCTCGCTCATATTATTAAATTAATTTATATCAATCTTCAGAGGCTTGTTTCAGTTTCTAACACATTTGATGGAGCTAAGGATAAATCATCATGTCTCCCATGTTTCTCAGATTTTTCAGTTCTTTTACTATATGTTTAAGTAACTTCTGCCTTACAGAGTGGTCGAATAGGAGCAGATGAAGAAATTGATGATTTCAAAGGAAGATCAGCTGAAGAAGTAGAAGAAATAAAGGCAGAAAAAGAGGCCAAAACTCAAGCCATTCTATTAGAAATGGTAAGATGATTATCTTTGTTAAGATAATGTTCTGCATTTTATTTAATATATAACTCATTGTGAGTTTATTTTTGGATTTTTTTATCTTTAAGATAGGGAGAGGGCAGGGCTAGGGAAGGAGAGGGAGAGAGAGTCTCAAGTAGGTTACACACTCAGCACAGCCCTATGTATTCTCACAACCCTGTGATCATGACCTGAGCCAAAATTAAGAGTTGGATGCTCATCCGACTGAGCCACCCAAACACCCCTATTTAGGCTCTTTGTTAGTCAAAATATTAAAAATTTAGCAAAGGGTTTTTTTCTAGATTAAATTTTATGTGACATAATACATGAAGGTAAACAAATTTGGTTCCATAATCAATATAGTGCCAAGTGCCTTTTTAAAAATGAACAGTGGATATACAATTTACAAATACTCATGTATATGTATTCATATATTCATTTTTTTAAAACTTTATTTTATTTTTAAGATTTTATTTATTAATGAAAGACAGAGAGAGAGAGAGAGAGAGAGAGAGAGGCAGAGACACACGTAGAGGGAGAAGCAGGCTCCATGGAGGAAGCCTGACATGGGACTCAATCCTGGGTCTCCAGGATCAGGCCCTGGGCTAGAGGCAGTGCTAAACTGCTGAGCCACCTGGACTGCCCTCATTTCATTTTTGAAGAGTGTTTATTTGACCAAATTTTATATATATTAAAGAATAATTCATTTTATAACTCAAGCACTGAGGTTATTACAGGATACAAGGAACCTGGGTTGAAATTGAGCACTCTAAAATATACTCCTTTGTATCACTAACAGTGTGAAGTCATTTGAAGTTCTTCAGTACTGATTAATTGATCTACTAGACATTTTTTCCATTTGTTATTTTTTTGTGGAATAGGCATACCTATTACACAGTAGATCAATAAATATTTGAAAGGATAATTCTGTTTTTATTATTACCATTGCTTTATATAGTAGAGCTTTCAGAAAGATTCTGTTTCAAAATTCATATTCACATCACCAGGCTGAAGGAACAAATGTTAAAGACTATAATTCAAGAAAATTTTATTGAATTGAAAAAATTTGAAAATATACATTTTAACGAGCACACTGTGTCTGAGACTATTGGCCTAGAACAGCCAACAGGATGGCAAATTTTAAGAAAATTACTGATCTTAAAAGAAAATCTTTTGAGCAACTGGTTAATAAGAGTAAGTGACTTAAAAGGGAAATAATATTAGATTATCATCAGAGTTTTAACACCAAAAGTGTAGGCAGTTTATGCCAGAAAGATGTTGGGTTAACATAACTAAGCCTTTTATTTTCTGATAATTTCAAATTTATGAGAAAGTTATAAAAAATAGCATAGAGAACTTCTCTATACCTTTTACTCAGATTCACCACTTTTTTTTTTTTTGTAAAGAGAGGGAAGGAGGAGGGGGAGAGGCAGAGGGAGGAGACAGAATCTTAAAGCAGGTTCCATGTCCAGTGTGGAGCCTGACATGGAGCTCAGTCTCATGACCCTGAGATCATGACCTGAGCTGAAATTAAGAGTCCTAATGCTTAACTAACAGAACCAGCTAGGTGCACCAAGCAAGATTCATCAGTTTTTAACATTTTTGCCAATTCTGCTTGATGATTCATTCTCTCTTTCCCTCTCTCTTTGAATATATATGCACAAACACATATTATTTTTTCTGGACCATTTGAAAATAAGTCATAAGCATCATTCCTTTTACCTCTTACATCAGTGTGCGTTTCTGAAGAGCAACAGTATCATCATACATATTTATAATACAGTTACCAAAATGAGGAAATTTAAAATTGAAATTATAACCCATATTTCAATTTTGTCAGTTATTTCAGTAATCTCTTTTATAGCTTTTCCCATTCAGGCTAGAATCCAGCTCATGATCAATCATCTGTTGAATTTAGTTATCATGTTTCTTCTACCTCTGGAAGAATTCCTTAACTTATCTTTATTTTTCATGTTATTAACATTTTTTGAGGAATATAGGTCATCTGTTTTTTAGAATATTCTTCAACTTAGATTTATCTACTGTTGCCTTGTGATTAGATTCAGATTATGCACACAACCAGAATACTACATAAATGACCTTCTCAGATGTTATATTTGTAGGTGTACAATATCCATCTGCCCTTTGCTGGAAAGTATTCATTTTGATTACTTGATCAAGGTAATCCACTACCTGGTGTCTCCATTGCATACTTGTTTTCCTCTTCTAACTAGTAACAATCTGTAGCATTTGAGACCTTTCAAATATCTTGTTCCTTATCAAACCACCCCTGTGGATTTCTTTTTTTTTTTTAAGCCATTAAAATGTATTTAAAAGTAACAAACAGAAAAAAAAATAAAAGTAACAAACTGTATCACACACTTAGGTTTATTTTTATTTTTATTTTTTTATTTTTATTACACACTTAGGTTTAAAAGTGTTCTCTCAGGTTTTTTGTATTGGTTTTTTTTTGTTGTTGTTGTTTCTGTTTTTGTTTTGTTTTAAGGAAACCAGTCTTTGAAGTTATTTTGTTGAGTATAGCTATTTCTCACGTTTCTTTTTGTTTCTCTCTGGTTCATCACTGTCCATGTTTGGAGTATCCATCAGAATGCTTATTCCTGGAATCTGTGGTTCTACCAGGGACATTCGGATTTTCTGATGCTGGCGATTGGATGAGTTTAGCATGATTTTCAGTTTAACTTTATCAAATATATGGAACACTGTATCCTCTGTTTTAAGGGAAGGTTCCTCATCATCCTAAATAAGCTTTGGCTTTGGTTTGTCCTTTTCTTCAAAAAAGACTGTACCTTCTAAACCATACTTTGGAATTAACACCACAATAGCATTCTTTCTTAGAATACAGGCTTCTTCACTAACTATTCCTTTGCTTTTGAAAAACAACTGGGTATGAAAGGACACTGATGCACGTTGGGCATACTGAGCCATTTTGTGCCAGAAATTGAGATTTTTACATAAATCTGCAAGCTTGTGTTTGTTTGTCAACTCCGGATAAGTACAGTCAGCCCCAATAGCCACAGCCAACAACCAATGGATGATGTCTGCATATGTTGGCCTTGGACTTTGGCCGGCAGAGCCTGAGACCTTTGGCAATGAGGGTATGAGCACGAGTTTCCCGAGTTTGGAGTGAGTGATGTAGGCAAGTCGATTGAGCTTGCGGCTGCCACCCTTTGGGATCTTGGGCTTAACCTCCTTGGGCTTGACAAGGGCCTTGATAGCCTCGGCACGCGCAGTCATGGCCTTGACATTGTTGGCCTGCGTCTTCTTCAGGCCCTTCTTGTTGTGCTTCTTGGCAAAGCGCATGTTCCTCAGGAACTTGGGGTCTACCCCCTTAAGAGATTCATATCTTTGTGACCGGGGTTTCTTGATACCATTTCTGTGCCATTTTTGCGACTGGTTGTGCGTGGTGTGGTTCTTGGACTTGGCCATGTCTGCACTAACGCCCGCTGCTCCCCAAGCGCCTTGGACCAGAAGAGAAAAAGAGCCTTAGCTCTTCATGATTCTTGCCTGAACCAGTCTTAACTCTGATGGGTGCAAAATGGTAATTTTCTAACTCCATTACTCCTTTCATATTGTCAGCCTGCTTTCTATTATAAGGAATGGCCTTCCTATCTTTTTATTATATGTTCATTTTTAGTATGGACTCATGATTTCCTTTTTTTGTTTTAATTTTAGTAAATAGGCTTTATTTTTTAGAGCTGTTTTAGGTTTATAAAAAAAAAAAAATGGAACACCAAGTACAGAGAATTCCTGTGTACCTCCATCCTCCTCCCCAACAGTTTCTCTTCTTAATATCTTGCATTAGTGAGGTACAGTTTGTGAGTCACATTGATATATTATTATTATTAAGTAAAATCTATAATTTACATTAGGTTTTTACTCTTTGTGTTGTACATTCTGTGGTTTTGAGAAATGTATGATAACAAATACCTACTATTATAATATAGAGAATAGTTTCACTGCCCTAAAAATCCTCTGTGCTTTGCATATTCATACCTCCTTGTCCCCAACCTCTGGCAACCACTGATCTTTTTTACTATCTACATAGTTGTCCATTTTCCAGAATGTCATATTGTTGGATTTTTACAGTATATATCCTTTTGAGATTGGCTTCTTCCACTTAGCCATATGCATTTAATTTCTTCCATGTCTTCTTGTAGCTTGATAGCTCATTTCCTTTGATCATAAAATTATATTCCATTGTTTGGACATACCATAGTTTGTTTATCCATTCACCTATTAAAACATGTCTTGATTGCTTCCAAGTTTTGGCAAGTATAGTCATACTTGCTAAAAACATTTGTGTGCAGATTCTTATATAGGTAGAAGTTTTTAACTCATTTGGGTAAATACCTAAAGGTGCAATTACTGGAATTTATGGTAAGATTATATCTTTTTTTTTTTTTTTAAGATTTTACTTATTTATTAATGAGAGACACAGAGAGAGAGAGAGAGAGCGGCAGAGACACAGGCAGAGGGAGAAGCAGGCTCCATGAAGAGAGCCTGACGTGGGACTCGATCCCTGGTCTCCAGGGTCAGGCCCTGGGCTGAGGGTGGCGCTAAACCACTGAGCCACCTGGGCTGCCCTATATTTATCTTTGTAAGAAACTGCCAACCTGTCTTCCAAACTGGCTGTCCATTTTGCCATTCCCACCAGTAATGATTGAGAGTTCCTATTGCTCAACATTCTTGTCAGCATTTGGTATTGTCAAGGTTTTGGATTTCATCCATTCTAATAGGTGATCCTGTGTTGTTTTGATTCTCCAAATTAACAGGTTTCATCTTTTGTTTTGTTTATTTAAGTAGTCCCTACACCCGACACAGGGCTTTTACTTGTACTCACTACCCTGAGATCAAGAGTCACATGTTCCTCCAACTGAGCCAGCTGGGCACCACCTCCCCATGTTTTTGAAGTAAGCTCTATGCGCAACCATGGGGCTTAAACTCACAACCCTGAGATCAAGAGTCACATGCTCTACCAGCTGAGCCAGTCAGGTGCCCCTCTATCTTCTATTTTTATTTTAAAATCTTTATTACTATTTCTTTTAAGTAGGCTTCATGTCCAGCATGGAGCCCAGTGTGGGGCTTGAACTCATGACCCTGAGATCAAGACCTGAGCTGAGATCAAGAGTCCAACATTTAACCAATAGAGCCACCCAGGCACCCCTATCTTCTATTTTAAAAAACAAAACTGGGACGCCTGGGTGGCTCAGTGGTTCAGCATCTGCCTTTGGCCCAGGGCGTGATCCTGGTGGCTGGGATCAAGTCTTGTATTGGGCTCCCTGCGAGGAGCCTGCTTCTCCTTCTTGTGTCTCTGTCTCTGTGTTTCTCATGAATAAATAAATAAAATCTTTTTTTTTTTTTAATAAATAAAATCTTTAAAAAAAATCTTTAAAACAGAAGAATATCTTAACTCAGAGGGTTAGAAAGGCTTTAAAAAAAATAAAAAACTGAAAACCAAACCAAAAGAAATCAGTTCCTTTTCCTTTGTGTCTAATAGAGTAAGTCAACTAGTATTTTGCAGTGTTAGTTTTGAACTTGATAGTTGTTATGAATATTTAAATTTCCTTATAGTATTTCATTGTTATTTTAAATTTTTAAAAAGATTTTATTTTTAGTAATCTCTTCACCCAGTGTGGGGCTCAAACTTAGACTTCTACTCTAAGATCAAGAGTCACATGCCCCACTGAGTGAGGCTCCCCAATGTATTGTCCTCCCACCCCCACTGCCGCCCCATAGAATTTTAAAGTTACCTTTGATTAAGTAGTGTGGCAAATTCTTTTTTTTTTTTTTTTAAGATTTTTATTTATTTATTCATGAGAGACAGAGAGAGGCAGAGACATAGGCAGAGGGAGAAACAGGCTCCATGCAGGGAGCCTGATGTGGGGCTTGATTCTGAAACTCCAGGATCATGCCCTGGGCCAAAGGCAGATCCTCACTGCTGAGCCACCCAGGCATCCCAGGAATCTTTTTCTTTTTTTCTTTTTAAGAGTTTATTTATTTATTCATGAGAGACACACACCCACAGAGAGAGAGAGAGAGAGAGAGAGAGAGAGAGAGAGACGGAGACACAGGCAGAGGGAGAAGCAGGCTCCATGCAAGGAGCCTGACATGGGACTCAATCCTGGGTCTCCAGGATCACACCCTGGGCAGCAGGTGGCGCTAAACTGCTGCGCCACGGAGGCTGTCACGAATTCTTTTTTTATCTCAACCTTTTTTTTTTTCCATTTGTGTTTCCTTCAGATGTGGTATTGTAGGTGCTTTTCAGGATTTTTACTGATTTGTTCTTCCCCCTTACATACTGTGATATTGCTTATTGGACATAGATTATTGTCTTAAAAATTTTTTTTAAAGTAAACTTTATGCCTAATGTGGGACTTGAACTCATGACTCTGAGATCAAGGGTTGTATGCTCTACTGACTGAGCGAGACAGGCACCCCAGACAGGCACCCCAGATTATTGTCTTTTAATAGGCTTCAGAAACACTGAACAGATATAACTGGCTCTGTTGCTTATTACTATTTCTGATTTTCAAAAAAAAGTTTTAAGTATGTTTATCCAAGAGGAAACACTTAACATAATAATGTTATCAGAAATTATCTCTCAGGATTTTTGGATATATGTATAAAGGATTATTGTTTTCTTATCTCAAGGTCCACGGGAAATACAGTTTTCCCATAGAGAAACCAATTCCATCATCATGGTTTTCTCCCATAGTCATCCTCACTTGTTCTTCAGTAGAAAGTGGGATGTCCTTCTCAGTGCAGTAGTTGTCCATGAAGTTTACTTCAGTTTGGTCAGTAGATGATAGTGAGGGTGAGGGTTAAAAGCTAGAAACATTGTCCAGGAATTGTTGCTGTTTCATATTGAACAACAATGTGGAAAGAATAGGACATTTCTTTTTTTTTTTATTAAAGATTATATTTATTTATTCATGATAGAGAGAGAGCCAGAGGCACAGGCAGAGGGAGAAGCAGGCTCCATGCAAGAAGCTTGATATGGGGATCCCTGGATGGCGCAGTGGTTTGGCGCCTGCCTTTGGCTCAGGGTGCGATCCTGGAGACCCGGGATCGAATGCCACATCGGGCTCCAGGTGCATGGAGCCTGCCTCTACCTCTGCCTGTGTCTCTGCCTCTCTCTCTCTCTCTGTGACTATCATAAAAAAAAAAAAAAAAAGATATGGGGGCAGCCCTGGTGGCGCAGCGGTTTAGCGCCGCCTGCAGCTCAGGGTGTGATCCTGGAGACCCTGGATCGAGTCCCATGTCAGGCTCCCTGCATGGAGCCTGCTTCTCCCTCTGCCTGTCTCTGCCTCTCTTTCTCTCTCTCTCTCTCTCTCTCTCTCTGTGTCTGCGCTAAACCGCCAAGCCACCCAGGGATCCCCAGAATAGGACATTTCTAATGCAGAAGGCTAGAGTCAGTGTGATATGTTTTTCAAAAGTTTAAAAACAGGCAAAACTAAGCTATATTACTTGGGGAGTCATACTTATGTGGGAAAACTGAAGAGATAGGGGCATGACCAAAAAGGAAAACTAAAAAGCAGGATATTTGATATTCTGTTGAGAAAGGTAGAGTCATGGGATTAGAGGACATTTTAGTTCTTAACCTAGTTGTTGGTGTCATGGGTACTTTTTATTTTCATGCTTCATAACTTAGGTATACTTTATATAAATTATTTTTTAGTATATCACATACTTGAAAAAAGAGAAAGAGGAGATAAAATTGGGACTTTGAAGCCAGGTAGATCTGTGTTTCAAACCCCAACTCTGTTGCTTACTATTGTGTGGCCTTAAGTTAGTGTTCTTGAATTTTACTTTATCCATTTTTTCATTTTAATTTTAATTTTTTATTTATTTGTTTTTTAAAAGATTTTATTTTTTTATTCATGAGAGACACAGAGAGAGAGAGAGAGGCAGAGACACAAGCAGAGGGAGAAGCAGGCTCCATGCAGGACTCGATCTCGGGTCTCCAGGATCACGCCCTGGGCTGAAGGTGGCGCTAAACCACTGAGCCACCTGGGCTACCCCTATTCATTTTTTTAAAAATTTATTCATTTGTTATTGTTTCTTTTTAAAAAATATTTTATTTAAATTAAGTTTGTCAACATTCAGTACACCACCCAGGGCTCATCTCATCATATGCCCTCCTTATTGCCCGTCACTCAGTTACCCTATCCCCCTCACCCACCTCCCCTTCTGCAACCCTTTGTTTGTTTCCCAGAGTTAGGAGTCTCATGGTTTGTCTTCCTCTTAATTTTTTTCCCCACTCAGTTTCCTTACTTTCTCTTTTAGTCCTTTTCACTATTTCTTATATTCTACATATGAGTGAAAGCATATGATAATTGTCTTTCTCTGACTGACTTAGACTGACTTATTTCACTATCATAATATACTTTATTCATTTTTTTTTTTAATTTTTTATTTATTTATGATAGTCACAGAGAGAGAGAGAGGCAGAGACACAGGCAGAGGGAGAAGCAGGCTCCATGCACCGGGAGCCTGATGTGGGATTCGATCCCGGGTCTCCAGGATCGTGCCCTGGGCCAAAGGCAGGCGCTAAACCGCTGCGCCACCCAGGGATCCCTATTCATTTTTAAAGGCGTTTTTTTTTTTTTTTTTTTTTTTTTAATTTTTTATTTATTTATGATAGTCACAGAGAGAGAGAGAGAGGCAGAGACACAGGCGGAGGGAGAAGCAGGCTCCATGCACCGGGAGCCTGATGTGGGATTCGATCCCGGGTCTCCAGGATCGCGCCCTGGGCCAAAGGCAGGCGCCAAACCGCTGCGCCACCCAGGGATCCCTATTCATTTTTAAAATGGAAACCACACAGTTGTTTTAAGAATTGGTTAGTAGTATATATAAAGTGGCAAGCATGGCGTTCACACAAAGACTCAGACAAGTATTAGCTATTAATATTACTACCAGGAACATTGTAATTTCAAATTTTGAAATCTTAGGTTTCTTTTCCTAAGCTTATAGTTTCTAATGTAAATTCAGTTGTTTAGGGAAATCAGTACTTTGGGCTTAGATAGGGTATTTAGAGTAGAGCCAACAAAGGAATTGATTTAAATTTTTGTTTACTTATAATTTAGGTTGGAGACCTACCTGATGCAGATATTAAACCTCCAGAAAACGTGCTATTTGTGTGTAAATTGAATCCAGTGACTACTGATGAAGATCTGGAGATAATATTCTCAAGATTTGGGCCAATAAGAAGGTAATCTTTAGAATTAATGAAAGATTTTAGAAAAACTGGATATTGGTAGTTTTCTAACAACATTTTTTGATGGATCTGTGAAATCTAGAATTTTGTAGTGGTTAATTTACAGGTGAGTCTTTTGTACAGTAGGGAAGAAAAATATGTATTTATTTTATGTGTGTGTATGTAGATACAAATACATATATATATATATACACACACATAATTGAATGATTCTCCCACTTCCAACACACACATTTTTGCTCTAAAACAGGAAGTGAGTAGAACAGTTTAAGTCTAGTTCTTAGAGTATTCTCAATAATCTTTAATATTTAAAATATTTATCTCATTTAAGTTCTTCCTAGAGTTACCAGCAATCTATGTCAAAATTAATTTGAATCTAAATCTTCCCAAATTTTTCTTTTGCTACTAATGCTCATTTCCCCTGTATTGTTAATGTAAAAGTCTATGAAGCTAGTATTTCTGTGAGAAAGGGGAATATTCTTGAGGAAGGTCAATTACATAGTTGACGCTTGAATGACACAGGTTTGAACTGCACTTACACACAGATTTCTTTTGATAAATACGGTATAATGCTATCAATGTATATTCTTTATTCGTTTTTTTTAAAAAAGATTTTATTTATTTATTCATGAGAGATGCAGAGAGAGGCAGAGATATAGACAGAGGGAGAAGCAGGCTCCATGCAGGGAGCCAGATGTGGGACCCGATCCCGGGACTCCATGATCACGCCCTGGGCCAAAGGGAGGTGCACAACCACAGAGCCACCCAGGCATCCCAAGGATTTTATTTACATATTAGAGCAAGCACAAACAGAAGAGCAGAAAGGAGAGGGAGAAGTAGGCTCCTTACTGAGCAGGGCATATGATGCTGGGCTTGATCCTAAGACCCTGAGATCATGACCTGAGCTGAAGTGAGACACTGAACGAACTGAACCATCCAGGCACCCCATATTTTTGTTTGTTTGTTTTGTTTTATTTAAGTAATCTCTATAACTGACATGGGGCTTTAACTCAACAACTTCAAGATCAAGAATTGTGTGCTTTTCCAACTATCCAGCTAGGTACCCCTTTTCTTTATTGTCTTCTTAGCATTTTGTTTTCTCTAGCACATATTATTGTAGGAACACAGAATATAATACATATACAAAATATGTGTTAATTGACTGTATTATTAAGTTAAATTTGGGGGGAGTCAAAAGTTATATGCTTATTTTTTACTGCATTGGGGTCAGGATGCCTAATCCATAATGTTGTTCAATGGTCAGCTGTAATTGATTAAAAAGTATTGTTTTATGTTTAGAATTTCCTTTTAGCTTCTTTTTTTTTCTAATCCTGTGAAATCATTCTTTATTCTTCCTGTTGACAGAAAAATCTTTCTATAAATGGCTACTCAGTTTTATTCTTCTACCCCTTATAGTATATCATATTTATAAAAAACTTTACTCCTGTATTGCTGCTTTTTATTTTTGAATTTTAGACATTACTAATGACTTCCTGCTCAGGAAATTGAGGATTTACCTTTATTCTTACCTTCCCATCTTTATTGTCCCCTCCTTCTACTTTGTGTTGTAGTTTTGGTTAGATATTATTCCTTCCATATTTACATTTTAATGTATGTAAACGTTATAACAGCTGACCCATATACCATAATGTGATCACTTTTCCTTTCTCTCACATTATTTTCCTGTTCATCTCATGTTTTTAAAATGAGACTTATATGTGAGGAAATGGACAAGCCACATGGTTTCAACTCCTATGTTATTGGCCCTTTTACGTGATTGTCAAGATAGATTAGTTCTATATAACAGCTGTACCAAGGGGGTTAAATTTAAGCTTGGTTTATATTAACATTCTAAAACTACAAAGCATGAATTTATTAAATGTGTATATATGTATGAATGTACATGCATTATTCTACAATAACATTTGATTTTCTGTAATTTATCTACATTTGGACCAGAAGTGAATTATGACTTAAAGAATATTTTAGCAGTAGTTTTCTTTTGGCACAGAAAGATAAATATTTTTATCTTCTACTTTCTTCACTGCATTAGAAATTTAGGACTGTAGGCCAAGATTGGGCATTTAGGGTAGAACTTGGATAATTTCATTACTACACTGGGGAACTATTTCTTTTTTAATTGTTATTGAAGAAATGTAGAGGAATATAGTTCCACGAGTTTAACTTTGATTTTTAATAACTGGTTTGTTTTGTTCTTCACTTTTGAAGAGGAAGAATGCATACTTTTTCTTGAAAGTCACTTTTTCCAAACTTTCTTTCAGTTGTGAAGTTATTCGAGATTGGAAGACAGGAGAATCCCTCTGTTATGCTTTTATCGAATTTGAAAAGGTAGGTCATAATATACATTTTTCAAGTTTATATTTATTTTGTTCTTATATAGTGTTAAAATGTGAAAAATTATAGAACTCTCTAGTCTCTAAAATGAGAAAATTAGTTTACCCTTTCTCTAGGCACCCAAGAAAAATAATTTTATTACATTCAAATAGAAGATAATTTCAACATCTGTTAGTGTTAATATATGTACCTTAACTTTAGGTTCAGATGCAGTCTGAGTTAATGTATTTTTTAAAGTTTTATTTATTTATTTATTTATTTATTTATTTTTTCATTTGTTTTTATTGAAGTTCAATTTGCTAGCATAGAACACCCAGTGTCCTTCCCATGAAGTGCCTTCCTCAGTTCCTGTCACCCAGTTACCCCAAGCCCCCACCCAACTCCCCTTCCACAACCCTTTGTTTGTTTCCCAGAGTTAGAAGTCTCTCATGGTTTGTCTCCCTTTCTAATTTTTCCCACTCAGTTCCCCTCCTTTCCCTTATGATCCCTTTTACTATTTCTTATATTCCCCATATGAGTGAAACTGTATGATGATTGTCCTTCTCCAGTTGACTTATTTCACTCAGCATAATACCATCCAGTCCCATCCACGTCAAAGCAAATGGTGGGTATTCGTCCTTCCTGATGCCTGAGTAATATTCCATTGTGTATATATACACCACATTTTTATCCATTGATCTGTCTAAGGACGTTGTGGCTCCTTCCACAGTTTGGCTATTGTGGACATTGCTGCTATAAACATTGGGGTGCAAGTGTCCTGTCGTTTCACTACATCTGTATCTTTGGGGTAAATACGCAGTAGTGCAATTGCTGGGTCGAAGGGTAGCTCTATTTTTAACTTTTTGAAGAACCTCCACACTATTTTCCAGAGCGGCTGTATCATTTTTAAAGTTTTGGTAGAGTCCTTCACATTTTATAAATAATTTTTCAGCATTGTTTATGTAGATTTATACTTGAATAATAGAGAAATGGACTGGGTGTAAAATTGTAGATACTAACCTGAGCTTTGTCACTGACTAGCTGTTGTATGATATTTAGCAGTTTGTTTAGAACTCTTATTTCTAGGTATTACTCTCCTTATAAATAGAAGGTGAAAATTGGATTAGGGATGCCTGGGTGGCTCAGCAGTTGAGCATCTGTCTTCGGCTCAGGGTGTGATCCCATTGTCCGGGATTGAGTCCTGCGTTGGGTTCCTTGTGGGGAGCCTGCTTCTCCCTGTGCCTTTGTCTCTGCCTCTCTCTCTCTCTCTCTCTTTTTCTCTTTCTCTTTCTCTCATGAATGAATACATTTAAAAAAATCTTTAAACAAAAGAAAATTGGATTAGATGGTATCTTCTAGATTTTTTTTAAAGGTTTTTTAAATTTTTTTTTTTTAAGATTTATTTATGATAGACATAGAGAGAGAGAGAGAGAGAGAGAGAGGCAGAGACACAGGAGGAGGAAGAAGCAGGCTCCATGCCGGGAGCCTGACGCGGGACTCGATCCCGGGACTCCAGGATCGCGCCCTGGGCCAAAGGCAGGTGCTAAACCACTGAGCCACCCAGGGATCCCCGGTATCTTCTAGATCTGTAATAATAATAGCTTATGTCGTTCAAATAACTTTCTTTAAGCCAGGCATTATACAACTTGACCTGTATTTAATCCTTATAACTCTATGAGATAGGTACTTTCCTCCTTTTCCAAATAAGTAAACTGAGACATATAGTGGTCGTGTGACTTGATTAAAATTATGCCCCTAGTGAATGTCATAGCTGGGATTTGAATTTAGAAAAGTCTGACTCTGTTCCTGTTGCTTTTAGTTCCTATGCAAGGCTGTGCCATTTCTTTATGTAGCTTTGTATTGATGGTGCCCAATAGTAGCTCTTTCCAAGTGGTAGTTATTCCAGAGCATTTATCGAGTACCTTCTGTATTTCAGGTACTGCGATTCGCAGAAAAAAACTTACCAGAATTCCAAAGGCCTTCCCTATCATTGCTACTTCTAACATCCTAGACTTGTTTTGTCTAATTTTAAACTTGATATAAATGTAAACACAGTTTATATTTTTTGTGTTCAGCATCATTTGCTTAAGTGTGTAAGGTTTGCACATATTACTACATGTAGCTTTTGTTAACTTTTTTCATTAATTTCCATTAACATGGTATTTCATTGTGTCGTGTGTATATAGATTTTCATTGTCAGAGTATTTTATTATGTGTATATAAAACAATTTAGATTTCCATTCATCTGTTGATGGACGCTTGGGTCTTTTGTAATTTTGAGTTACTATGAATGGTTCTGTTGTAAACCATTTCTTTCTTATGTTTTGGTGTACGTATATATGCATTTCTGTTGGGCATACACCCTCAAGTGAATTGCTGGGTCATAGGGTAGTTGTGGCTATAGTAGATACTTTCGGTCAGTTTTTCAGAGTGGTTATACAGCACCCCCCCACCCCCAAAAGTGGTTATACTAATTTTCACTTCCACTAGCAATATGTGAGAGTCCTTGTCATTCCATATCTTTACCAGTTCTTGGTACGGTCAGTCTTTTAAATTTTTGTCCATTCTGGTGGATGTGTAGTGGTATCTTATTGGTGGTTTTATTTTGCATTTCCCCTTTTTTGTATGCTTATTGCATTTGGATGTCCTTTTTTAATTTTTTAAATGAAGTAACTGTTATAGACTTGCCCACTTATTGATTGGGTGTTTGGTTGCCTTTTGCTTGATCTGTGAGAAGTTTTTACATTTTCTGGATACAAGCTTATTTTTTGGTTTTGTATGTTGCAAGTATCTTCTCTGTAGATTGCCTTTTTTCCATTTTTAATGGCATCTTTTGATAAGCAGAAATTTCTAATTTTTAGTTCAGTTTGTCAATATTTTTCCTATGGCTTGTTTTAAAAAACTTTGCCTACCCCCAAAGTCATAGAAATATTCTCCAAAGCTACCTTTAGACAGTTTGCTGTGAAATGATCTTTCCCATTTATTTTATTTATTTATTAAAGATTTTATTTATTTATTATTTACTCATGAGAGATAGAGAGAGGCAGAGACGTAGGCAGAGGGAGAAGCAGGCTTCTCGCAGGGAGCCCGATATAGGACTTGATCCTGGCCCCCAGGATCATGCCCTGAGCCGAAGGCAGATGCTCAACCACTGAACCACCCAGGCATCCCTATCTTTCCCGTTTAGACCTGTAATTTGATTTTTGTGTATTATGTTTATCATGTTAAATTTCATTTTTCTTACATTAGATAGCAAGGGACTCAGTGTAGTTTATTAAAAAGGTTGTTCTATCCACACAGCTTGGCAGTGTCATCTTTGTCATAAATCAGATGCCTGCATAAGTATAAAGTATCTGAGAACTTTTTCTTTAGGGAAATGGCGCAATGATGCAATTATGCCTACCCAAGTATAATAATTACAGATTCATCAAACATGCATTGATGTTGGGGCATCTGGTTGGCTCAGTCAGTAGTGCATGTAACCCCTGGGTCATGAGTTTGAGCCCCATGTTGGGTGTAGAGCTTACTTAAAAAAAAATATACTGATTGCCTACCATGTGCCAGATGATGTTTAAATGATGTAGATACAAAGATGATTAAGGCTTTGTTTGTATCTTTATGGAGTGTATAATCCATTTAATTCTTGACATATATGGTAAATAAATGCGATTATAACTAATCTGTTTCTCTGAATTGTCTCTAGTAAGTTGTGAGCAGACCAAAGGATATGTTTCTAAGAATATAGTAGATAATTGATCAGTGCTGGGTAAAAGAAATGCATCACTACTAATTTTCAGATGTTGGAAATGGAGATACGGGGTTTATAAAGTTGCTGACGGGAAGAATCCTTATGTAACACAGACCTTGGTATCTTAGGCCCACAGCCGGTATCCACACTTTGGGGAGCAACTATGTTTCTGATTTCAGGCTTTTTCAGAACTTAGAGAGGTAATAGGGTAATAGTATGTACATGTGTGGTATACACACATCTGTGGACTGTAATACTCCTCTGGGTCAGCACTCCATAATCAATCACAAACTATTTTTGTACTGAAACAAATGCATATTCATACTAAGTGGAATAAATCAAGGCCACGGTCTTCTGGTAGGTCAAGTTTTATTGTCAAGTGGATTTTAACACCGAATTTGTAACTTTCAACTTTCACCTTTGAGGATATTTTTGGGTTTCTAAGGAAAGGATTTGTGGAAGGACACGTACAGCATAATTTGTAAATGTGTGTATCGTCCACTACGGTCATATTGCCTCGGGTTGAGTCCTCACTCTTACCTTTGCCAGCTGATCTTTGGCAACTTCTGTACCTCTCTAAACTTACGTTTTCTCTTCAAGAAAATGGAGATAATATATAGTACTTGACATGGTTGTTATCAGAGTTAACTGAGCTCGTAGATGCAGAGCATGTAACAGCATCTGGTGTATCATAGGCACTCAAATATTAGTAACAGGAGACATGCTGTATTTTCAGTATTTGTCCTAATTGCAGAAAACTTTTCCATAAAGACTTATGCTTGAGTTTTTGTGATTACTGTCAGGAAGAAGATTGTGAGAAAGCATTCTTCAAAATGGACAATGTACTTATAGATGACAGAAGAATACATGTGGATTTTAGCCAGTCTGTTGCAAAGGTTAAATGGAAAGGAAAAGGTATGTTGGTTCATCTTCCTCTGTTTCTGTTCACTGTGTGTGTGTGTGTGTGTGTGTGTGTATGCTTGTGCCTGCCTGTACCTCCTTTGCTGTAGAGATATTCATTAGGAGAAATGTTCCTTGATCTGACTTCTGCCATTTATGGTTTCATGTAGCTGCTAGCAAGAATCTAAGACACAGGAGAGTGTGAGTGTGTATTTAAGCTGATGGTGAATATATTTACTATCTTTGTGTTATAAGTTACTTAAAATTACCCATTGCAAACATGGCATATTTGGAAAGTAATGATTTTGATGGTTGTGGTGGCTTGGTTCTTCTAGATGTAAAACATTAAACAAGTTTTTTTGAAGTTTGTTTTAGTTGTCCTATGGCACAAAATTGAAAAGGTGGTGTAAAAAACTTTTCATTCCTGCCCCTCATCTATCCAATTTCCCTTTCCAGAAGTAACCACTGTTACCTGTTCCCTACAAATTTTCCACATACATTCTTTGAATATACATATATATACATTTATTTATTTATTTATTTATTTATTTATTTAATGTTGGAATTTCCTTTTATTTTATGTTTTTTTCCATGTAGGTTTTATGTATATTTATAGGTTTTCTCCTTTAAAACTGCTTTTCTACCTTGCTTTTCATTTTAATAATCTAAGAGAGCAGTTCATATCCGTATATAAAGCGACATTTTCAAGTAGCTGCAGTGTTCTATTAAATGTATATATCATAATTTATTGAACCAATCTTCTTAATGGACAGTGAAGTTTCTAATCTTTTATTATTTTTTATACTATCCGTATGCATGTGACATTTTCCACATACACGTATATGTGTGCCAGTTGAATTTCTGTAGTGGCTTGTCATGGGGGTTGAATGTCTGTATTCTAATGTGAGTTTTTGATTTTTGCTGCAGTATTTTTTTTTTTTTTTTGCTGCAGTATTTTTAAAAGGTTTGCTTTCACCGTGTAATACTTAATTTTACCAGGAATTCCAGGGTTACTTTCTTTTTCTTTTTTTTTTTTTCTTCTTTTAATTTTTTTTTTTACTTTCTTTTTCTATATAACAGTTTTCTTTATTTCCCATGACTTTCATGAGTTTTTTTTTTTGTTTTTTGTTTTTTGTTTTTTAAATAAGAGAGAAACAGCAGTACTTGAGGGTGATGTGCTGAATCATTTGGTAGATCCTGGTAACTTGTGGAAATTCAGAAAAGGGAGATACTATTAATGGCCAGAATAGGCAAGGAAGGCCTGCTGGAAGCTGTGACTCCTGTGGTAGGAGACAGTGACTTGGGTTGGGATTCCCTATTACTGTTGGTTTCTCCCATGAAACTTTCCTACAGTGGGAATTCATGACTAGATTTTGACACCGTTACCTATTTTGAGTGACTTGTGGAAACTAAAGTTTAGTGGCATTAAGATGATATGTTTTTCATGTGGTAATTGTGGCTGTGTAAACAAAAGAATCAAAGAAGTATATACAGTAATGATGGATGAGCTGCTGGCATAATGAACTATACTTCTGGTCCTGTGGTACTGACAGATAGCTCTTCTATGAGGCTTTCCCCCCAAAAAAGCTAATTTAATTTTATCATTTTGTATATGTATGAAACCAGTATAAATACAGTTCCTCATTACAGAGAAGGAACTTGAGGTATAATCTTGTGAAGTGATTTATTTAGGTCACATAAACTGATGATGTAAACAGGACTTAAATCTAGTTTGCTTTTTTCCCCCTCTCAATTCTTCCTAACCCAGTTACCCACTGAAGAAGTGATATTGCCTTCTTAAGTAGTTTCAATGTAGTTTATTTACAGTTTATTTTAAGTAAACTTCTTATTTTTTTCTAAAATGTCATATAGGAGGGGATCCCTGGGTGGCTCAGCGGTTTCGCGCCTGCCTTTGGCCCAGGGCGTGATCCTGGAGTCTGGGATTGAGTCCCGCGTTGGGCTCCCGGCATGGAGCCTGCTTCTCCCTCTCCCTGTGTCTCTGCCTCTCTCTCTCTCTCTCTCTCTCTCTCTCTCTCTCTCTGTGTCTATCATAATAAATCAATATTAAAAAATAAAAAATAAAAAAATAAAATGTCATGTAGGAGACAGATACTTCAATTTCACATTAGCCGTCATCTTTCTTAATTTTGAAATAGTTTTATATATTATTTATATTTAATAAATTGAATAAATTGAATATATACTATATACCATTCACAGTGCTAATAAGTACTTTCTCTTGTAGCTCTGTGAAATGTAGATATTATATTTGGCTTATAATGAAGAGAATATAATTGAGGTTTTTTTTAAGATTCTATTTATTCATGCATGAGAGAGAGAGAGAAAAGCAGAAACATAGGCAGAAGGAGAAGCAGGCTCCCTGTGAGGAGCCCAAAGTGGGACTTGATTCCAGGATCCCGGGATCACAACCTGAGCCAAAGGTAGACACTTAACCACTGAGCCACTCAGGTGTCCCAATAATTGAGTTTCAAAGAGGTGAAGTGGGTTACCTAAGACCTCCCATTAGAGTCAGAATTTGAACACAGAACTTCTAACTTTAATCCATTACTCTTTCTATTATACCACAACTGCCTCATTCATCATGAAACTCCTACTAAAGACAAGCACAGAATCTCTTTTCAGTGATGAAGTGGTATATTTTTATTACAGTTATTAGTGTTTTAACACATGCAGTTATCTATTTCACATTTACATTATCTACTGGCCATTTTTGTTTCAGGAGCCTCTGGAATTACCAAGTAGATTCATCTTGGTTTTGATGAATCTTCTTTTATTCCTATTTTCTCCTTTGTTTAAAGAACCTGATGATAGTCAAGGTTTATATAGGATTCATAATCAAAGTACCTCTGTGTGTACCTGTAGTTTGCTTTATTTGTACATTTAATCTTGGATTCTCCTGTCTGGAAGGATTTCATCATAGTAGCTGAGGGGATAGGAGAGGCAGTCAGTCAGCAGGTCTGGGACATGGGTAAGGAACTGAATCTTCATCTGGTAGGAGACTAGGCCTGAGAGTAGAGGGGCTGCATAGGATGCTTTTTCCTAGCCCTGTCACTGAAGGCCAGTCAGGATATAATAGTAGGTCCTATTTTTCTGAAGGGTTTTTTTATTTCATTTTTGACAATTGGCAGGGAGTATAGGTGCCGTAGGCAAGAATCTCCAAAACAGAGATATTTCGTCATTGATATTGTTACCAACCCTTCCCTCTCACATCCTTTAGTGAACTTCTGTATACATTCCTGCTGTCCCCCTATCTGCTTGGTGCTCTGTTGAAATTTTGGTAATAAGTGCCTCTTCTGACAGATCAGAGAACTTTAAAGCCTCACTTCTTCCAAACTTCTAAGCCTTTCAGATCTTAGACTCCAGTCTCAAGCCCTCAATTTCCTTTGGACCTAATTTTCTCACGGGCTTAATGGCTCTCCTTAAACACTGCATTATTTCCCAGTGAATGTATTCACTATGTAATTTAGGATTTGAAAGTTTGATGTTGTAACACTCGCATGTATCGTTAGGTGGCAGCATATGGCTACTTAGCAAAATGGGTATCTGATTTCATTTAAAATAGTAATGGAGAATGAATTACTATTTCTTTGTTATCTTCTCAGCCTTTTTCTGTCCACCAATATATATGTCGCTTATAAAACAATTGATATATTATGCTTCTTATAAATTAATTTTTGTTCTTTAATAAAGTAGGTGAGTTTTCTTACTAAGTCTTTTTTTCTTTTTTTTTTTTTAATAAATAGGTGGGAAATACACCAAGAGTGATTTCAAGGAGTATGAAAAGGAACAGGATAAATCATCTAATTTAGTCCTGAAAGATAAAGTAAAGCCCAAGCAGGAGTATCCTTTACAAGAACCAGTTAGTCAATATGTATAGACCATCCACCCAGTGTAGAGTACTGTGTGATATGTTATAAAAAGTCACAGTGTGTGGAAGACAAGGTTCCTGAATCCAGTGGTTTGTGAAGAAATCATTTAGTTTATTGTTAATCCTTTTTCACCACCTTACATATACTTCTCTTTTTCGGTATATTCTCTATTGTTTGGAGAAGGCTTTGGTTGAAAGAAATCTTAGCCTAATTCTTTCCTCCCTTACTTTTAGGTTAAGGTTAACACTTAATTCTGAAATCTTCAGGTAAGATTTGTATTTTGTATTTAATTGTAATGTTTTAAATTCCTTGTTTTCAGAAATTTTTTTAATATAGCTAAGCTAAATTCTTGGTGTTAACTTTCCTCATAATGTTTAACTTCTTTGGAGATGGTAAATATGTAGATTAACATCCTGTTCTCTTACTTGACTAGGTTGCTCCTTTCAGCTTAGTACATTGTCTAGCAACAAATATTTATCACGCTCCTATTTGTATGTAAAAATTGGCTTTTATAGGATTAAAACGAAATCCATTGACTTGACCATTTAATTTAGATTCTTCCAAGTTTTAGGTTGAGACAAGTAAAAATCAATGAAACATACTATTTACATTATGTCATTTTAATTTGTTCATTGATATTCTCATTATACATCTATCACTCTACACATTGCAAAAGTTATCTCTTTGTGATTCTTTCTGTAAATGGTTTCTTTGTTTCCTAATTTCTGTTGGTGTTTTAGGGATTCTCTTTTCCCACACTGTCTTAGACATTTCTTTTCCAAGTATTCATCAAGGAAAGATGAGTATCAAGTTGACTTGTTATATACTCATTTTAAAAAATATGTTGACAGTCTACAATTCATAAAGCATTGTAAAGTACAAGAGATGGATAAAGTCTGAAATATATTGACGTGTTCAATATAAGGAGAGGGAGACACACCAAACAGTAATCTAAGATTTAGTCTGAAAAGATGAACATTAGGAGGAATATGATTGAAATATTAAAATCATAAAAGGTGTGGATGGAAGTTGACATTTAACAAATCTTTGAAATTAAATTTAGGCTAACCACTTGTAACTGCAGGTGGAAGAAGAGAAGTATGTAGGGCAAATGAAAGTAAGTACAGGCATAGAGTATAAAGTATGAGGAGATGTCTTTCATCTTTTCTCACAGAGGTAAGTAGTTCAGGAGGAAAAGAAAGAATATGCAGTATTAAAATGTTTTAAATTCAAGATGGTAGATTACTGAAATTTAAGAAAGGAAACCAGACATGTTTGAGAATAAATCTGTAGCTTAGTACTGTTCAATAGAACTTTCTACAGTGATGGAAAATATCTCCACCATCCGGTTTAGCTACTAACCACATGTGGTTTTTGAGCATGCAAAATGGACTGAGGAACTGAATTTTAAAGTTTAATTTTAGTTAATTTTTTTAAAAAGATTTTATTTATTCATGAGAGACACACGCACACAGGGGGCGGGGGGCACAGACATAGGCAGAGGGAGAAGCAGGCTCCATGCAGGGAGCTCAACGTGGGACTTGATCCTGGGTCTCCAGGGTCACACCCTGGGCTGAAGACAGCGCTAAACCGCTGAGCCACCGGGGCTGCCCAGTTTTAATTAATTTAAACAACCACATATGGCTAGTATTGAACAGTGCCTGCTTTCAGTCTTTTGAAATCGATGGAGAAGACAGATATGTCCTGATACAAACCATTGTTAATCATTCTCAAACATAATATTGAACAAGAAAAGGGAAATTCTTGAATCTGACCCAGTAAGATAGTTTTTATGTTCTTGGTAATTGATAGATTTCATGTTAGCAAGGCATTTATAATCTCAGGTACAATAATACAGTGATAGAACATGTGTTTATAATATGTAAGATATATATATGTTTTCCACGTTGTATATTATATATTATGTGACTGTTACTATGATGAGGAAAAGAGATTGAGAAGGCAATCTTTTTTTTTTTTTTTTAATTTTATTTATTTATTCATGAGAGACACAGAGAGAGAGAGAGAGAGAGAGGCAGAGACACAGACAGAGGAGAAGCAGGCTCCATGCAGGGAGCCCGATGTGGGACTTGATCCCGGGACTCCAGGATCATGCCTTGGGCCAAAGGCAGGTGCCAAACCACTGAGCCACCCAGGGTCCCTGAGAAGGCAATCTAATGATCAGATAAGTTTGAGGGTTGTTTTTTGTTTGTTTGTTTGTTTGTTTTTTATATAATCAAGTTAAGTTTTAAGTTAAAAAGACATGGTGGAGATATGCTTTTATGGATCTCAAGAGAAATAGAAGTTGTCATAAATTAGCTACTAAGCTTAAAAATAGAACAAAAGGAAAGGCAGGTTTAATTTGGCCAGAGTAGACCTCACGGAAGAATTGGGGAAAGAAAGATCACAAACTTGTGTTTAATTCAAAGGACTTTGGGAACATTTGACATCTACTATTGTTGACTATAGTAGTGAGTAGAAGATAGTGGGTAAGCAAGGGAAAAGAGATGAGACAAATTGTCTTGGTGGTATGAGAAATAATTAACAATTACTTATTTGGCATCTGTTGCACACCCAGCTTAGCAGTGAAACAGCCCCCGCCCTCATAGATCTTGTGTTTTATTGATGGAGGGGGGATGACCAGAATAATTACTGTGACTCGAATATAAGTAGGTATAGAGTGTTGCAAAGAAGTACATTTGTAGGATATGGGGCTTATTGAGGTGAGGAGTCAGGGAAGACCCTCAGGTGACAATAAAAGAAGTGACATTAAAGCTGCACCTTGGGGCAGCCCAGGTGGCTCAGCAGTTTAGCACTGCCTTCGGCCCAGGGTGTGGTCCTGGAGACCCAGGATCGAGTCCCACGTCGGGCTCCCTGCATGGAGCCTGCTTCTCCCTCTGCCTGTGTCTCTGCCTCTCTCTCTGTGTCTCTCCTGATAAATAAATAAAATCTAAAAAATAAAAAAATAAAGCTGCACCTTGAATATGAGGGGAGAGGAGGGAGGGCTAAGATGGGATGCTCTTTCCTCTAACTTGATCCATTGTTTAAGAAATACAATTCATCTTATATCCAGCACAGTCCAAGTACAGCTATTCACACGCATACATAATTAAAACAAATGCCATGGTATTTTTATTAGATGCTGTATATTCTGTTTTCTATTCTATTTATTACACAGTGCTGGCTACGACCCACTAAATGGATTTTGGACAGAGGGAGCTGCATGTGTAAAGCAAAACAGTAAGGTAAAGTCCTGGGCAAGGGCTATTGAATTCATACCTGAAAAAGGAGAGGCTCCAGAAGCTACTCTGGAAACAGTGTGACATAGTATAAAGGAGAAAAGTTAGAGATAATGAAGTAGGAGTAGGATATGGTACAGACTGACTGGCCACCCTTTTTTTTTTTTTAAAGATGTTATTAAGAAAGAAAGAGAGCGTGGGGGAGGGGCAGAGGGAGAGGGGAAGCAGGCTCCCCGCTGAGCAGGGAGCTCAGTGCAAAGAGGGTGGGGGCAATCCCAGGACTCCAGATCATGACCTGAGCCAATGGCAGGTGCTTAACCAACTGATCCACTCACACGTGTCCCTGACTGGCCATCTTTAACCATCTTATAAAAAGCCAAGAGCACGTAGCATTTTCATATTCAGTCTTATATAGAAGTGACATGTCCCTGAGAAAGGCATAGAGCTATGATGTGGTGAAAACAAACCCAACTCTCTAGTCCTGAGGGAAGTGTGTTTGAGATTCCTCTAGTTGCGCACGCCACTGAAACAGCTCTGCATGTTGGGCTTCCCCATGAGCTTTTTTTTTTTAAAACCACTATTCTGGCCCTTGTCAGCCTTCCTCAAATACTGTTCTAGGATTTGAGATTATTTTCAACAGGGGGTATGATTATTTTGTATTTTCTCTGCTAAGGGATAATAAGTATATCAGAGAAAATATTTATCTCTTTTTAAAAACACATTATCATAATATTTACAACACATTTATGTGAAATTAAAACAAGATTCACTCATATCTATGAATGTTGAGTCACTGAAACTACTATGTCAACTACACTTCAACTAAAAAAAGATTCACTCACAGTTTACCACCTAGACAAATGATACCTTTTCTTGTTGCTTCTTTCAAATCTTGATCTTTTATGTTTTGTGAAGTTAAAATTACCATATGGTGTAGATAATTTTTATTTCTAGCTGTTTTCACTTTTAATTTTTCATAAAACACTTTCCTGGTTTTTTCATAGCATTCATTTATCATTGCTAATAACTTTCTTTGTAATAATATATCCTGTTGAAGTTCTACAATATATTTAAGAATGTCTTCTTTATTACTAGGCTTTTTGTTACTCTAAGTTTCTGTAATAAAAAATAATTGTTATACATACCTTTGTTTGTTTAACAAATTAGTACTTCAAAAGAGGAGTAACACGAATATACCTTTTATCTCCTATAGCTCTTCTGGCATTATCCTAAATTTTTCCAGTGAAACATGTGTCTTATTTTCTAAGTTTAAGTTTTTTCATTACTGAAAAACATGTTTCCTTATTTTTTATGGCTACTTAGATTTTCATTTGTGGATATAGTTTTTTTTGTCTTCCATATTTTTTGCCCACTCACTTGCCAATTGTTAATTGTTTATTTAGAGTCTGGGTTCTTTCTATTTTTCTTGAAAGAAAATGTGAGTTAGTTTTGTTTTAGAAATACACTGTGAGATGCTTTTTGCTTTAAAAAGTTAGGTTTATCGGGCAGCCCGGCTGGCTCAGCTGTTTGGCGCCTGCCTTCGGCCCAGGGTGTGATCCTGGATACCCGGGATCGAGTCCCACGTCGGGCTCCCTGCGTGGAGCCTGCTTCTCCCTCTGCCTGTGTCTGTACCTCACTGTGTGTGTGTGTCTCTCTCATGAATAAATAAAGAAAATCTTAAAAAAAAAAAAAAGTTAGGTTTATCCTCGTAGTCTCCTTTGTTTACCAGATTCTTGATGTTTTGATGTATTATCAGTGTCAGTTCTCACATCTTTCCTTAACTAGCTGCTACAGTGCAAAATACGATCTTATACTGGATGAGCAAGCAGAAGATTCAAAATCCAGTCACTCACACACAAGTAAAAAACACAAGAAGAAAACTCGTCACTGCTCTGAAGAAAAAGAAGATGAGGACTATATGCCAATCAGAAATACTAATCAGGTACTTGTAATGTCCAGCCTTTGCTGTAGAGATAAATATTTTATCCCTCTGTAAATTACTTATTAGTGACATAAGATAGAGGGTAAAGGTATAGTTCTGGACAAGGTGAGTATATTCCTAATTCTAGAACGTAGAATGATTTCACTGGGTAATGGACTTTAATTTTCAAGAATATGTAACACAAATGATAAAAGATTGTTTTCAAAGTAACTAAATATATCATTCAGTTCCCTATTATGAAACAAGAGTGATTTCTGAACCTGTAGACACTTACTTATTCCCATCAGAAGCAAGTGTGGTTATGCCAAAAAAAGGCTCATATGTCATTTTAATTATCACCACGTTATGGGTAATACTTGTAGCTCTTGAGGTTTTAAGACCTGTGAAATATTTATGCCCTTACATATTGTGTATCTGAAATATATCATCCCAAATACATTCTTTTTTTTTTTTTTTCCAAATACATTCTTGAACAATACATATTCCTTTCTTTTTTTATTTGAGAGATAGTGTGTGTACCATCATGAGCAGGGGGAGCTGCAGAGAGCCAAGTGAACTTCCCACTGGACACAGAGCCTGATAGTCCCAGGACCCTGGGATCATGGCCTGAGCCAAAGTTGAAGTCAGATGCTTAACCAACTGAGCCACCTAAGTGCTCCAACAATACATTTTCTCAGACAGTGATACTAATAATTCCTTAAAGAAAATTGATTCTAGAGAGAAGTCATTTCCAGCCTGCATTTTGGTTTTCGGTTAAGTGAAATGCAAATTACATGACAGCCCCTTACTTTTGTGTTACCACTAGAGGACTTGAGCTGGGCCTGGTGTTTAAGGAGATTTTAGTAGGCAGAGGTGAGAGAAAATTCAAGGTGGTGAGAATGGCACGTCAAGCAATGACCCAGAGAAGGAGAGATGTAGTATGGTTGGCAAAGTGCAGGATTGGCTTCAGAGAAGCTAGGTGTAAATTTCTGTGCCACTAGCCATTGATGTGGCCTCAACAAGTTACTTAGCTTTCTGAGTCACAGTCTCCTCCTCTGTGAAATTGAGATTATACTTATCTTACAGGTATGTTAAGATTAAATGAAGAAATATGTGTGTGTACTGGCTGTTATTTTACTGTTACAGTTATATTAATAATGTGTTTTAAATTGGAATAGTTTCTGTGGTAAGGCCATTCACTGAATTCATATTTCTTTTTTTTTTTTTTGAATTCATATTTCAATTAATTTGTTTCTTTTCAATGTTTAGGGATTGCTTTAAATATATCTATATCTATCTATATCTTATAGTTTATTTTTTTTTAATTTTTTTTTTTATTTTTATTTATTTATGATAGTCACACACAGAGAGAGAGAGGCAGAGACACAGGCAGAGGGAGAAGCAGGCTCCATGCACCGGGAGCCTGACGTGGGATTCGATCCCGGGTCTCCAGGATCGCGCCCTGGGCCAAAGGCAGGCGCCAAACCGCTGCGCCACCCAGGGATCCCTATATCTTATAGTTTAGATTTTTTTAACTTATTTAATAGAGGAGTAGGAGCAGGGGGAAGGACAGAAGGAGAAGGAGAAGCGGCTCCCTGCTGAGCAGAGGGCCCAATGCAGGACTCAGTCCAGGGACCTGGGGATCATCACCTGAGCCCTAAGGTAGACTCTTAACTGACTAAGCCACCCCGGTGCCCTTTAAATAATTTTTTGTGTGTTTTGTAGTTTTAAAAATTTCTTGTGTGGTTCCAAAGTAAAATCTACAAAGTGGTATGTACAGAGAACCTAGATTCTATTCCTGCCCCTCCTCCTTCTCTTCTGCCCCCAAGGCAACCACTCAGTGTGTTTCATGGGTTGTTTTTCACTTTTAAAAAAGTCCAGCAGGTATATATTTTATATATATTCTTAGTTTCCTACATTCTAGATAGCAAATACTCTTACTCTTGTGGACCTTTTTTTCCATAGTCTTTTTGCGATTTAAAGAGTGCCATCATTTATGCCCCACCCTCAGCTTTTAAGTCACACCTTTCCTCTGTTACTTAATTCTCTAACTAATATGCACATGAATCAATGACAGCTGACATGAGCTTTGTGCTTACAATTGTGACGTGGATACTATTTTCCCCATTTCACAACAGAGAAATTGAAAACTGAAGAGTTTAAACAATTTGCCTTGGTTTTACACAGCTGTTACATAGAGCCACAGTGTAAATCCAGACTTGTACCGCTAGCCACTCTGCTGCTGCTCTTATCTGGAGCATATTCCTGGCAGTTTTCTCTCTTAAATGCTATTATTATTCTAATATAATTTATCCCCTACTGTAATATTCCAGTGTGATCTAACTGGTACGTTTCCTTCTTAATTCTGTGCTATATTTATTTAGCCTAAGACTACCACAGTCTTTTGAAATGGTGGCTGTATCACATTTCTCTGAATACTTAGCATGTTTTCCACTACAATTCCTTGATCTCCACCCTCCCATGTCACCTCCCCCACTATGTGTTGCTTTTAGCTATGACTTCTCATCCTGCACTTATATGTGGAATCTTCAGTGAATTTAGGCCTGAGATACATGTTGGTGTATTTGAAATAATCACAGGTCTAAGAAATCTAAAATCTGGCTGCATTTTAAGTCTGTGATTCCCCCTTCCTTTTTGTGCATTTTTTTTTTTAAGATTTTATTTATTCATGAGAGGCACAAAGAGAAAGGCAGAGACAAAGGCAGAGGGAGAAGCAGGCTCCCAAAAGGGATCCTAACACGGGACTTAATCCCAGGACCCCAGGATCACAACCCTAGCAGAAGGCAGACACAACCACTGAACCACCCAGCTGTCCCTGGTGCATCTTTTTTATCCTGCTGTTTGATTACTTAAAACTTTACACTAGCAAATAGTTTTCTTTTTTTAATAGAAGTAAAAGGCACCAAGTAGTTTTTTGGGGGGAATGTTGTTAGTATTTTAAAAATAATTTTAGCCGTGGCTAGGTGGCTCAGTCAGTTAAGTGTCTGCCATTGGCCCAGGTCGTGATCTTGGGGTCCTGGGATCAAGCTCCACATCGGGCTCTCTGATTATCAGGGAGTCTGCTTCTCCCTCTGTGTGCTCGCGCTCTCTCTCTCTCTCTCTCTTAAATAAATTTTTAAGAAATAAAATAATTTTAAATTAATTGACAGTTATAAAATTATTAAGATCTAAATCTCCTAATTTTATTTCTTCCCTCAAAGCATATTAAAGCAAATGTTTTTTGATTATATACTTTGATTTAGTAATATAAGTATACTAATTTTTAAATTTTCTTTCCAATAAAATAGCATCTGTATTTAAGATATTAATGGGCCCATTTTTTTTGTATTCTTATTTTTATCCTTTTGATTTCATTCTCAAAAATATAATCATTAAAGGGAATTTTCAGTACTAGGTTATTTACAGGTATAGCTCAGATTTTCCTATTTGTTGGTATTTTGCTTCGTGAGCCTAGTTTCCTTAGAATGTTTTAACTTATTTCTTCAAGGTCTTTGTTTTTTATTGAGTGATAGACTTACTGTTCAGTTGGAAAACTTCTGTTTAATTTTTCCATCTCATGTCTTGATTCCAAAGATGGTTACTATATTGTTGAGGTTTGGGTTTTACTGGGGTTCCAGGAAGTGAGTTTTCAGCTGTGGGTTGGTTACCTGGCTGAGAAGTATTCATATTGGTTGTCAGTCCTCCTCTGTGGCTTTCATAGGTGTTTGTTATTCTTATAATTGGGGCTCTGTTTTTGCCATCATTTTAATTAATTAGTGTTACTTTGTTGATTTAAACTAAATCTTTTAATTTTAGAGGCCTGAACAAGGATAGCTTTTAGTTTAGGTTGTTTTGGACTGCTTTACATGAAATCATTGGATAGATTAAGGTGATTCCTTTAAATTGACCATTTAAAAAAATAAATAAATTGGCCATTTTATGGTGTTTTCTTTCTTTTTTAGCAACATGCTAGTTTAATCATTTTGTCCTATGTCTTAAGTGTATAGAATTGCAGAATTGCTTAGTCTGTACTGGAAAGGGCATAAGAGCTCATCTGATTAATTCCCCTCACCTTAGATGTAGAGATCCTGACCCCAAAGACCTGTGGCCCTTCACAGTTTAATGAAAGAGCTAGCATTTTAACATTATTTTAGTTCATTCAGGTATGAGGTTTTTTTCATTCTGTACTCTCCCCTTTTCGACTTTATTTTACTTTTTTTTTTTTTAAAAAAAAGATTTTATTTATTTGAGAGAGGGAGCAAGCACAAGCAGAAGGGAAGAGCAGAGGGAGAGGGAGAAGCACACTCCCCGTTGAGTGGGGAGCCCCATGTGGTGCCCATCTCAGGACCCTAGAATTATGACCTGAGCCAAAGGCAGATGCTTAACGGATTGAGCCACCCAGGTGCAATCCCCATTTCTTTTTTTCTTTTTTTTTTTTTTGCAATCTCCATTTCTATTTTATTTTATTTTTTATTTTTATTTATTTATTTATTTATTTATTTATTTATTTATTTATTTATTTTTAAAAGATTATTTATTTATTCATGAGACACAGAGAGAGAGAGGCAGAGACATAGGCAGAGGGAGAAGCAGGCTCCATGCAGGGAGCCTGATGTGGGACTTGATCCTGATACTGCAGGATCACTCCCTGGGCCAAAGACAGGCGCTCAACTGCTGAGCCATCCAGGCATCCCTTATTTTATTTTATTTTTAAATATTTTATTTATTCATGAGAGACAGAGAGAGAGAGAGACAGAGACATAGGCTGAGGGAGAAGCAGGCTCCATGCAGGGAACCCAGTGTGGGACTCGATCCTGGGACTCCAGGATCACGCCCTGAGCCGAAGGCAGATGCTTAACCGTGAGCCACCCAGGCATCCCATCATTTCAATTTTACATCTGTTTACTGATTAATTAAATAATGATCTCTAACCTGTATGGATCTCTTGAGTCTCAAGTTTCCTTATTTCTAGAATGAGGGTAATGTACATCAAAAGCACTTAGCATTGTTCTAGCAAATACTACAAGAAGATTTGTTCTGATATGGCTTCATTGAGCCACCTGACCTTTTCCCATGCACATGATGCTGATTCTTCCTTGCTTTTCACTTGTCACTTCCACTCCGTGCATTAACCTTCTTGTAGCCAATCCACAGTCAAACTCACCTGTTCCTTGAGGTTCATCTCAAGTCCTGACTTCTCTGTTGAAACCTTCCCTGGTAAATCTGACCTCAAGATTATTTACACATCTCCTAAATGGCAAAGACCATTTGAACCGAGAGCTACCTGTCTTTAAAGCTTGTGTAGCTTTGAAAAATACTCCAAGGGACGCCTGTGTGGCTCAGCTGTTGAGCATCTGCCTTTGGTCAGGGCATGATCCTGGGGTTCTGGGATCAGGTCCTACATCAGGCTCCCTGAATGGAGCCTGCTTCTCCCTCTGCCTATGTCTCTGCCTCTCTCTTTCTGTGTCTCTCATGAATAAATAAAATCTTTAAAAAAAAATACTCCAAGTAGGAGAGGTTTTAAGGTTTCAGTGCATTTCAGATTTTTAGCTTCCTCAAGTTTTTCAAAGAATTAAGTACTGTATAATTGTTTATCTCTTATTTTAAACACTGAAAGCACTTAAGTGCCTATTTTTATAATTACTAAAGATTTTATAGTTATATACTAGTTAGCAGTCTCTCCACTTTCAGAGTTCATGATCTCAGCCAATACAGGAATTAAGTATACAGACAGAATAGTACATAGATTTTTTTACATTTTGTATATGTTACAGGAAGGACAAAAAGTTATTTTATCTAGGGCTGTCATATTTTGCTAGAAAATAGTTGGTAAAGGGTTAAACCAAATACTCATTTTTCTACCTCTGGAACTCTTATGGAATTACAGGAACTATTAGGATTGTGCAGGAAATCATGAATCAGCTTATAAAGCTGTATTCCATAAACACTGATTATAACAATCATGTTAGATCTATTTTCACATGCTACAATCTCCATGCCAGGTGTAATGTACAATATCTAGACAATATATGGAATAATTATGAATCCTTTGCTTAAAACCCAGTCCTTAACTGTGGGTATTCATCACTCTAGATTTTAAACCTTGACATTTATATCTCTTATAATAATGTCTGTGGTGATAGAGTTGGAACCCTTGGGAGTTCAATCCTTAGGATTTTGCCTTTCCTTTGAGAGAACTCTTTTAAGGAAGTTAAATTTTATGAACTGTCTTTTGAAAGATCATTGTTCTGGTCTCTTTAGATTTCAGCCTCTTGTTCAGATACTCATTTTATTTTACTTATTTTTTGAAGTAGGCTCCATGCCCAGCATGGAGCCCAGTGCAGGGCTTGAATTCACGACCTTGAGATCAGGACCTGAGCTGAGATCAAGAGTCAGACACTTAACCAACTGAGCTACCCACGCTCTCCTGAGATACTCGTTTTGATTAGGAATAGAACATAAACAGAAATGGAATTGTTGTAACTAGCCCTCTTCACGGAGAATTTCTACTGTTACTTAATTAGTAAGAATAGAATTTAGAGGTACCTGGATGGCTTACCTGCTTAAGATTTTTCTCTCCTCCTCTGCCCCTCTCTATTTGTCTCCCTCTCCCCCTCCCCTTCCTCTCTTAAAAAAAAAAAAAAAAAGACTTAAGGGCAGTGAAATTTCCCATTGTTTCTTTTTCTTTTTCTTTCTCTTTTTCTTTTTTCTTTTTTTTTTTTTTTTTTTTTTAAGATTTTATTCATTTATTTGAGAGAGACAGTGTGAGCTGAGGGAGAGGCTGACCAGGAAGCTCGACGTGGGGCTAGATCCCAGGATCCTGGGGTCATGACTTGAGCTGAAGGCAGTTGCTTAACTGACTGAGCCCCCCAGGAGTCCCTTTCTCATTGTTAACTCATTTTAAAAATATGTAAATAAATCATTTTATTTATTATTTTTTAAAAGATTTATTTACTGGGATGCTTGGGTGGCTCAGCGACTGAGTGCCTGCCTTCAGCCCAGGGTGTGATCCTGGAGTCCCAGGATCGAGTCCCACAACGGGCTCCCTGCATGGAGCCTGCTTCTCTCTCTGCCTCTGTCTCTGTATGTCTCTTATGAATAAATAAAATCTTAAAAAAGAAAAAGATTTATTTACTTATTAGAGAACGAGTGCATGCAAACATGCAGGGGGAGGGGCAGAGGGAGAGAATCTCAAGCAGACTCCCCTTTGAGTGCAGAGCCTGACATGGGTCTCCATCCCATGATCCATGAGATCATGACCTGAATCAAAACCAACAGTCAGATGCTTAAATAACTGAGCCACTCATGCACCCCAAGAAATGATTTTAATAAAAAAAAAAAACTAATATAAACAAGGAAAATTTGAGGATTTGGAGAGGAGCTTATAAAATAAACACTTGAAAAATACTCAGACCAAAGTATGCAGTATCTCTTTTCTTTTTAGGCTGATTTGTCTAAAACCTCTTCTGGCTTTGTTATTTAAATGTCGTCTTTATTAGGGTTTTTATGGGAATTTTGTAATCCCATTGCAGATAATTGGAGAATGGAGAAGGGGGAGATAAAAAGGTGACCAACCATAATCAGAATTCTTGGTATAATTTTCTCTAAAGGCTTGTTCTAATTTTAGTTGGGCGATTTCAGTTCTTTGTGTTTGAATCTGATCTTTCAGTTCAGCTGAAGTGGTAGAAACAAAGCAATGAGACTGATAAGAAAAATGATTTAAGTCTGTTTTTGAATATTTTTGCTTTCTCATTTACCAGATTCTTGGCATTAGTGGTAGTGTTCAAATTTGAGCTTTTATAGCTGCTTGCTAATAGTAGACTTTCTAAGTGTTATTAACTGACAGTACCTACAAAATGATTATTTTATGGAGTCACTTGTAAATCTCTATCCATTCCTTTGACAGGATATCTACAGAGAAATGGGGTTTGGTCACTATGAGGAAGAAGAGAGCTGCTGGGAGAAACAAAAGAGTGAAAAGAGAGACCGACCTCAAAACCGAAGTCGTAGCCGATCTCGAGAAAGGGACGGCCACTACAGTAACAGTCATAAATCCAAATACCAAACTGACCCCTACGAAAGAGAACGGAGTAAAAAGAGAGACCGAAGCAGGAGTCCCAAGAAATCCAAAGATAAAGAAAAATCTAAGTACAGATGAAAGATGAAGAATCAGACATGAGTGGCTAATGTAATTATTATTGTCTAACTTACAGCACCAGATATTCAGATTTTGTGTCAAAGCAGTTAAAGACTCTGTTATTTTTTTTTCCCCACTAGGGTCATGGCCCTTTTTGATTTATACTGATGGTATAGGGCACAGAAAGACAATAAAAACCTGAACATTTTCTTTGTATACTTTTTTTACACTAAATTTTATTGTTATACATAAACAGTAGTGTTCATTTTTAAAGTCTCACATTTTCCACTCTTTTTTAAATTAAGTATTTCATACCTACAGAAATTCACAGACATGTATATATATGGCATAAAGAATAGTAAATATTTGTGTACCCATGAGCCAGCTTTAGAAATAGAGTATCCCCTGCATTTTAGAGACTCTCTATGTGCTCTTTCCTCAAATGATGATTATGATGAATTTTGTATTTGTCATTCTTTTGCTTGTTATAGTTTTACAACATATGTATGTATCCTAAATAAAATGTTAAATTTTGTATGTTTTTGAATTTTATATAAATGACATAATGTATGTTTACTTCTGTGACTTTTTTTTTGACTTAGTATTTTTAGAGTCATTCATTTTTATTGCTTTGTAGTATTGTATGAATAGACCACAATATATCCATTCTTCTGTTCATGGACATTGGAATTGTTGGTTTGTTTTTGATTTTGTTATTACAAACAGTGCTGCTATGAACATTCTGTATCTAGGAGTGATCTTGCTTGCTCACATGGTATGGATATCTTCATCTTTACAAGGTAATGCCAAATTATATTCTGCAGTGGCCGAACCAGTTTATACCCCGACCAGCGCTATGTGAGTTACTTTTGTTTCACATCATCTCTACCACTTCTTAGTTTTAGACTTTTAATTTTTGCCAATTTAGTGGATGCTTAGTGTGGTACCTTCTTGTGGTTTTCAGCAAGAAGACTACTATTATTTTTATATTTATACTTCTGTATGTAGCTTGTTCTTTTTCTCTGGCTGCTTTTAAGGTTTTCTCTTTATCACTGCTGTTAGGCAATTTGATTATGTTGTACTTGGTGTAGTTTGTTTTCATGTTTCTTTTGCTGGGGCTGTTTACCTGTGGGTTTATGGTTTTCACCAAATTTGGAAAAGCTGTGGGTATTACTTTTTTCTGTCCCACCCCTCCTCTTACCCTCTCCTAAGACTCTAGTGACTTGTATATTGGGCCATTTGAAATTGTCACACATTGCACCAGTGCTCCATTTGGGTGAAATCTTTTTCTCTGTTCTGTGTTGAATAGTTTTCATTGCTGTGTCCTCAAGTTCATTAATCTTTTCTCCTGAAGTATCTAATTTCTTTTAATCCCATCCAGTGTATTTTTTACCTCAGATGTAATTTTTTTAATTTTAGAAGTTCCATTTGAGTCTTTTTTATATCTCCCTTGCCTTTCCTTTTAACAGGCTCATGTTTTCCTCCATTTTTTTTTTAAACACCTTGGAGTAATTAATCATAGCCGTTCTATTGTACTTGACCATTCTGTCATTTGTGTCATTTCTGCTCTGTTTCTATTGGTTGATGTTTTTTCCCCCTCCTGTTCCTGAGTTGTAATTTACTTTGCAGGCCTGGTAATTTTTGGATTTTACATTGTCGTGTACTAGAGTTTTTGTATTCCTTTAAATATGTTGAGCTTTTTTCTAGAACATAATTAAGTTACTTGGATACAGTCTGATTCTTTCATAGCTTACTTTTAAGTTGAATGAGGTCAGACCAGAAGAGCTTGTAGGGCTAATTTGGCTCACCACTGAGGTTAATACCCTTCTGAATAATCTCCCCTATGCTTAATCTCATCTGAGATTTCTCCTCTTTGGCTGTTGGGAACAAGAATTATTTTGAGCCCTGTCTGAACTCCTAGGCTGTGCTGCTTGTTCTTTTCTGGTGTTTTTCCCCCACTTTTGGGTGGTTTCCTCATGTGTATACACTGATGAGTATTCAGCTGAAGACTCAGACAAACCCTCTGTAGATCCAGAGCTCTCCCTCTGTAGTTCCCTCCTCTTTACAGTACTCTGCCCTACAAACTTTATCTGGGCTCCCCCAATGCTACCCCCACCCCCACTCCCAGACTCCCAGGCTTTTCAGATTCACATCCCTGTCAGAGTGCTACAGTGTGGAAGCCACACGGTAAGCTCAGGCAATTGTCGCTTCCTTGTTTGTTTCCCTTCTCTCAAGAGTCACTGTTCTGCACTGGCTGTTGTCCAGTGTCTGAAACACTTTGTAGTATATATTTTGTACAGGTTTTTAGTTGTTTAAGATGGAGAAGGTAAATTCTGCTCCCTCACTTCTTTGTGGCCAGAGTGGAAATCTCACTATTTAAATTTGCATTTCCTAAATGCTAACAAGGTTGAGTATCTTCGTATATATTATAGTCATACCTGATTGTTCTCAGTGAGAAGTTTTACATGTCTTTTGCCCATTTTATGTGAAGTTACTTTTTTCTTACAGAATTCTTTAAAGAGTTTTTCTTTTGGATTGAGGGCACTAATCCATTTTTACTGTTAGATGTTGTAAACATTTTCTATCAGTTTGTGGCTTATTTTTTCACCTTTTATACTGATGCCCTTGGAAGAGCACAAGTTATAAATTTCCCCTCAGTTTTGTAATGTGAAAAATGTCCTACATATACAGAAACATGAAAACAACATCCATATACCTTACATACAGATTTAACAGTCCGTAACACTTTGTTGTTGAACAATTTGTAAGTAAATTGAAAGCATCATGACCTTTCATTTTTCTGTATTTCACCATGCATTTCTTTAAAAGCAAGTGTCCTATATAACCACAATATTATTATTATACTTAAGAAAATCAGCAGTAAGGGCACCTGGCTGGCTCAGTCGGTAGAGCATGTGACGCGATCTCAGGACCATGAGTTGCAGCCCCACGTTGGGTGTAGAGATTACTTAGAAAAGAAAAGTAACAATAATCTCATATAGTCTATTTGAATTTCCCTGATTGTTACAAGAATGTCATTTTTAGGTGTTGATTTGTTTTTAAACCCACAAACTCAAGGCTCATGAATTGCATGCTCTTACCATTTTATTAATCCAGAAGAATTTCTTACCCATCCATCCCACCTCTTTTTTTTTTTTTTTTTTTTAATGGCATTGACTTTTGAAGAATTCAAGCCAGAATATGTCATAGAATGTTTCTGATTCTGGAGATTATTTGATGGTAACTTCATGGTATCTCCTAGTTCTTCTCTATTTCCCATAAACTGGAAGTTAGTTCTAAATATTTGATTAGAATTAGGTTATATATTTTAGGCAGAAATTGAATGTCAGATTTATTATCCTTCGTGTGTTTGTGCTTTTTGTATTTTAAGAAATCCTTAATAAAGATATTCTCCTATATTCTAAAAGTTGTAAGTGAAGCTTTGTTTTTTACATTTAAATCTTTAATCTACATTGTATGTGTGTATGTATATGGTGTTATAATGAAAAAGCCACTTTAAAAATATATATGGATACGATACAACCAATTGTCCAAACCCATTAGTGAATGGTTCATCTATTCCCTGTTGATCTACCCTTCTACCTCTGTCATATGTTTCCATATATGTGTGGATTTTGTTTCATAAGTTCTCTCTTCCATTGGTTTACTGTTTATCCCACTACCAGTACCAAATGTCTACATTTCTATGACTATAGAAAGTATTTAAGCAAGTACCCCGGAGCCGTTTTATTAGTAATGCCTGTACCTTTTTTTTTTTTTTTTTATGATAGTCACACAGAGAGAGAGAGAGAGAGAGGCAGAGGCACAGGCAGAGGGAGAAGCAGGCTCCATGCACCGGGAGCCCGACGTGGGACTCGATCCCAGGTCTCCAGGATCGCGCCCTGGGCCAAAGGCAGGCACCAAACCACTGCGCCACCCGGGATCCCTCATTCTGGTTTTGATTTGTATTTCCCTGATGGCAAGTGATGAGCATTTTTTCATGTGCTTGTTGGCTCCTCTTTGGTTTTGATGTCCAGGTTACAGAATAATTTAGCAAGTGTTTTCTTCTTTTTTTCTATTGAAAGAGAAGAAAAAGATTTAAATTATCCATTCCTTGAAAATTTAGTAGAGCTTGCCTATGACTTTGTCTGAACTTTGTATGTCCTTTGTGAAAAAAATTTTTTTTGAAGATTTAGTTTTCTTTATTTTGAGAGAGAGAGAGAGAGTGGCAGGGGGTGCGGGAGTAGAGGGAGTAGGAGAAGCAGACTCCCCTCTGAACATGAAGCCTGATGCAGGGCTCAATCCCAAGACTCTGAGATCACCACCTGAGCCAAAATCTAGTTGGTTGCTCAACCAAGTGAGCTCAACCCAGGCATCCCTCTCCACTCTTTTTTCTAATTTAAAACAGTTTTAAAAATTCCATAACTCCCCCAACTTTTTTGATTAGAGGAATTTCCTTTGAATTTTACCATCTGCATTTCAAGTGTAATGTTAATATCTTCACCTTTCTCTCTAATTGAAGATCTTGGGAATCTTCTTTTTTTTTTAACTATTGTGGAAATCTTAAAGTTTTAATCACCCCTCTTCCAACTTTTTGCTACAATCCTCAAGTATTTTAGTCTTAGCATGTGATTATTAACCTTGCAAATGAGACCCTATTACTGTTTTTATACAGATAATTGTTTAGATTTTCCCCTGTGTTAAATCCATTTCTTTACTCACCAGTCTTCTTGCTTCTCAGGCCCTCCAGCTAGCATAATTTTCCTGCTTTCTGAAGCATATCCTTTAATATCCCTTGAGTGACAGTCTGTTGGTGGCTAAACCTGTCGTTTTTTCCTTAACAAAAATGTTAATTCCCCCATGTTCTTTAAAGTTGATTTTTTTAGGGGCAGCCCCGGTGGCTCAGCGGTTTAGCGCCGCCTTCAGTCCAGGGCCTGATCCTGGAGACTCAGGATCAAGTCCCACATCGGGCTCCTGCATGGAGCCTGCTTCTCCCTCTGCCTGTATCTCTGCCTCTCTCTCTGTGTCTCTCATGAGTAAATAAATAAAATTTTTAAAAACTTAAAAAAAAATAAAGTTGATTTTTTAATATACTCAGTTCTAAGGTGACAGTAATTTTTTTTTCTCAGCACTCTCTTATTCTATCTTTGACTTACTATTGCTGTGGAAAAATCTATTGTCATTCCAAATGTCATTTTTTTTTTTAAGATTTCATTCATTTATTTGACAGAGCATTAGCAGGGGTAGCAGCAGAGGGAGGGGGAGAAACAGACTCCTCACTGAGTAGGGAGACCAACATGGGGTTCGATCCCAGGACCCTGGGATCATGACCTGAGCCAAAGGCAGATGCTTAACTGACTGAGCCACCCAGGCACCCCACAAATGTTATTGTTTTGGAGGTAATGTGTCTTTTCTTTCTGGCTGCTTTATTAATTAAACTTCTCATTTTGAAGATGATTATCGATTCACATGCAATTGTAAGAAATAAACAGAGGGGTCTTCTGGCACCCTTTATCCAGTTTCTCTGAATGGTAACATTTTGTAAAATAATAGTATAATGTCACAAGCAGAATAGTGACATTAATACAGTAATGACAGAGAATATGCCCATCACCACAAGGATCCCTCATGTTGCCCTTTTATAGGCACACCTACTTCCTTAACTCTCCTATCCTGCCCTCAACCTCCAGCAGCCACTGTCCTGTTCTCCATTCTTATAATTTGGCCATTTGAAGAATTTTATATAAATGAAATTACATAATATGTAGCCTTTTGGAGTTGCGTTTTCCCCCACCACTCAGTGTCATTCTTTGCAAATTCTTCCAGGTTGTTGACTGTACCAATATTTCATCCATTTCTGTGGTTGATTGTATTCCGTGACATGGATATACCAACCGTTTAACCATTCATCCCCTGAAGGACATCTAGGTTGTTCACAGTCTCAGGCTATGGTAAATAAAGCTGCTGTTGACTTTTGTTTGAACATAAGACTTTATTTCTCTTGGGTAAATGCCTAGGAGTGTGATTGCTGGCTCATATGATAATTGCATATTTAGATTTTTAAGAAACTACTGAACTGTTTTCCAGAGTGGTCATAAATTTTACATTCCCCCCAGCAGAACATGAGTGATCCAGATTCTCCACATCCTTGTCAGTATTTACTGTTTTCATCGTGTTTTGTTTTAGCCATTCTGAGAAATATATAGTAGTATCTGATTGTGGTTTTAACTCTGTCACCCTAATTACTAATGATGTTGGACATCTTTTCATGTACCCATTTTTCCATCTTTGTGTCCTGGTGAGACATCTCTTCACATCCTTTGTCTGTTTCTGATTAGATTTCTTTTATTTTCAGTTTTGAGAATTCTTTTTTTTCTTGAAGACTTTTATTTATTTGAAAAAGAGAGAGAGAGATAGCAAGCACAAGCTGGTGGAGGGGTGGAGGGAGAGGAAGAAGCAGACTCCCCACTAAGCAGGGAGCCTGACAGGGGGCTCAATCCCAGGACCTTGGGATCATGACCTGAGCCGAAGGCAGACGTAACTAATTGAGCCACCCAGGGGCCACTGAGAATTCTTCATATATTCTAGATGTTAGTTCTTAGTTGGATATGTTGTTTGCAAATATTTTCACCCAGTGTGCAGCTTATCTTTTCATCCTCTTACAGGGTCTTTGCAGAGCAAAAGATTGGAATTTTATTTAAGTTTACCGTATCAGTTTTTTCTTTGATGCACTGTGCTTTTGATGTCAAGGGTAAGAACTCTTTGTCTAGATCCTGAAGTTTTCTTCCTACTTTTTTCCTAAAAGTTTCAGAGTTTTACATTGTTTATTTATTTTTTAAGATTTTCTTTAATTATTTGAGAGACAGATGGAGACAGCACAAGCAGGGGGAGGGGCAAAGGCAGAGGGAGAAGCAGGCTCCCCAACTGAGCAGGGAGCCTGATGCAGGGGCTCAGTTCCATGACTCTAGGATCATGACCTTAGCCGAAGGCAGACACCCAACCAACTAACCACCCAGGTGCCTCCAGAGTTTTACCTTTAAGTGTTTGATCCATTTTGAGTTAGTGTTGAGTAAGAGATAGTATGTAGATAGGTTGAGTTGTTGGCTTTTTTTTCCTTTTGGATATCCACTTACTCTAGTACCATTTGTTGAAAAGTCTCTGGCTGCTATTTTAAGGGTTTTTCTCTGGTGTGCTAGTTTCACTATGCTATGTCTAGATACAGATTTATTTAGCTTTCTTGATATATCGTTTGTCTCATGATTGTTATGCCTTATTGTATATTATGTCAAATGGCTTCAGATTTTTCATTATTCTGGAAACTTCTCTGCTATTTTCTCTTCAAATATTGCCTCTCCCCTGTTTATTCTGTTCTTTCCTTTTGCAGCTTTAGTAAGTTTTTTTTGTTAAGCCTCCTTATTCTGTTCCTTGTATCTTTCTTCGTATTTTCCATATGGTGCATTCTGAATAATTTCTTCAAGTCTGTATTCCAAAGCACTCATTATGTCTTCATATAAGTCAAATCTGCTATTTAACCCATTCACTGAATTTTTTGTCTTCTTTTTTCCATTCTCTGAATTTTAAAATTTCAGCGATTCATTTTTAGAAGTTCTGTTTGATTCTTTTTTCAAGTTTGCATGGATATTTTTCATTTCCTTTTTTCTTCGATCATTTATTTCCACTCTATTTTCATGGTTACTTTATATTGTGTTTTTCACAATTCCAATATCTTAATTTCTTTTTCTTTCTTTTTTTTTTTTTTAGATTTATTTATTCACGAGAGACACACAGAGAGAGAGAGAGAGCGGCAGACACACAGGCAGAGAGAGAAGCAGGCTCCATGCAGGGAGCCCTACATGGGACTCGATCCCGGGTCCCCAGGATTAGGCCCTGGACTGAAGGCACCATTAAACTGCTGAGCCACCCAGGCTGCCCCAATATCTTAATTTCTTGAGAATTTAAATCTTTAGTTTTTTTTCTTGCTAACTGTTGTGCATAATGGCTTCTTGTGTGTTTTTAATTTTTTTTAAAGATTGTATTTATTTGAGAGAGAGAGAGAGAGAGAGAGAAAGAGTATGAGCAAGAGAGAGAGAGGGGGGATCCCTGGGTGGCGCAGCGGTTTGGCGCCTGCCTTTGGCTCAGGGCGCGATCCTGGAGACCCGGGATCGAATCCCACGTCAGGCTCCCGGTGCATGGAGCCTGCTTCTCCCTCTGCCTATGTCTCTGCCTCCCTCTCTGTGTGTGACTATCATAAATAAAAAAAAAAAAAAAAAAAAAAAAAAAAAAAAAAAATTCTATTCAAAAAAAAAAAAAAAAAAAGAGAGAGAGAGAGGGAGAAGCAAACTCTCCACTGAGCAGGGAGCCCAACATGGGGCTCAATCTCAGGACCCTGGGATCATGACCTGAGCCAAAGCTATTCAGGCACCCTTCAATTTTTTTTAAATAGGGAATACATAATTTGGGACTTCTAAGATACCTAAATTGAAAATGCTTTTCTCCAAAGAGGATTTATATTTGCCTTTCAGGCAAATCACGTGACCCGGAGCCACTTTGATTTCTTGTCTTGTAGTTTCCATGTGCATGTATTGTGTAGACCATAGTGAGAGTTAACAAAATATCCCCTGATATTAAAACAGTCTGTTTTAAGGTCTATTCTTATCTCCATCATTGCAGAGCTGGGAAGATGCCTGTAGATATGCTTTTCTAGCCTAAACTTTCTCCAGTGATGAGCTCTTCTAGTCCCTGGCTTTATGAAGCTCTTAGACTCACATTCCCAACTCTCTTGGGGCCCCAAAAGTACAAATTTCGGAACTAAGCATTTCAAGGAAAAAATCCTTATGTGCAAAAGCTGATGTGTTAGATGTGAAAGACTAAGTTTTTAGGTTTTTTTTGTTTTGTTTTAGAGAGAGAAAGAGAATGCCCTGAGCAGAGGGGTAGAGGGAGAGAAAGGATCTCAAACATACTCTCTACCGAGTGCAGAGCTAAACACGGGGCTCAGTCTCACAACCCTGAGATCATGATCTGAGCTGAAATCAAGAGTCAGACACAACTGACTGAGTCACCCAGGCACCCTGAAAGACTGTAGTTTTAACAAAGATGTGTGTATAGAAACACAGAGTTCTATTAATCAGATAGTGGTTTTAATAGTGGTGAGCTCCCATCACAGCATCCATCAGGTATCCTTAACTAGATATAGGGCAGACATGGTGCCACGTTTCTACTCCTAACATCCAGTGTAAAGTGACCATGTTTCCTGTTTCTTCTGTTTTGTTTCTCTAGGTTTCTGAAGAACTCAAAACTGGGCTCCAGTAATATGTCCTACTTGCTTTTGCTAAAATCTGAGGAAAAAATAGCTTAGCAAGATGTAGTAGCCAGATTATTTTTTATTAACAGGGAAAAAAAAGTTATTTTAAGGCTAGAATTGCTCACTCATTATAACCTTTCTGTCAAGTTTCTGTCTTACCTGTTGAATTTTCAAAGGTTTTGATCAGGAGTAGTAAAACCTTAAAGTAGAGAAGCTATAAGTAGGGGCAACAAAAGAAACTTTAAATAGGCGTCTGCTTTCACAAGTGTCTTTAAATAAATTGGTTGTTTTTTAGTTACTGAAAGATATATTTCAGATCTACATTTTCCATTAATCATAAAAAATTTTTTAATCTCAGGTTTGACATTTCTTCCCCATCTAGACTGAGTCACAAAGAATACATAATAGATAGTAAAATCGAAATCACAGAAGGCTTACCTTTCAGTGGTTGTTGCTATGAAACTGTTTGAATGGGAAATTTTAGAGAAGCTTGTGCTTCCTGTTGTTAAATGATAGAATATGGAGATCCCCTTAGTTTTCAAAATTGTCTTTTTTTAAAGCAAGTAATCTCAGCTATTCTTGCTAATGGAACAATCTTCATTCTTACCAGGTCTTACCCACACAGAACTGCCCTTGATATTTAATTTTGCATTCGCCTTCTTCTTTCTGTGCCTTGTGCATTGAATGGGAGGATGGGCAGCGTTTTTGAGAGATGATTCATGTGCCATTAAAAGGCTGAATGATTATCATTTATTTTGCCTAGGACATTCAGAAGCTTGAGAAACACAGGGACAGCAGTTATACGAAAAGAGAAGTTAGAGACGTTAGAGACGTGCCGCTTTGTTATCGTGAATCTAGAGCAAGACCACAGTGACCACTGGCTTCTGAAAAAGAGGAAAGTTTTCTTTTGTTTCCTCCAAAGGCAGTTTGGTCTGGCACAGAGAGCTTGGGGTTCTGTGACAGACAACTTGAGAGCAAAGACAAGCAGTGGAGGGGAGAGCAACATGACGGTGTGGCTGAAGCAGAGGACTGTGAAGGGTACCAAGCATGGAAAGGGAGGAGGAAACCAGGAAAGGAGTGCACTGAGTGCACTGAGAAGCTAGGCTTTGACTTGCCAGGCAGTGGAAAATTAGAACCTATTCCTGAGAAAGGAGGCAGTGCTGGGATCACTAAGGAAAGTTACTCTGTGTAGAGGATCTTCACCAGGGGTTGGCACCAAACTCCTCAGATGGGGTCGTGTACGATTCCTTCAACATCTGTTGAACACATAGTCCTCAATCCAGATTCACATCAAAGTAGACTTCCTAGAGGAGGTGATGTAGAAGCCAGAGCCTGCCAGGGATATCCACTTGGTGTGGTGCCAGAACATGGAATGGGGTTCACAACAATAAAAATGTTTAAAACTCACACCATCCTTGCTTATATAACCACTCATTTGGCATTACAGGAAATAACTCAGATATCCTTGGAATGGTCATGGATGGACAGGATTTTAGTAAAACTTTGACATGGTGCGGGGTCAGAATGGAGACCACCTGGCTGATGGGGGCTCACCTTGAACTGCGTTGGTGGGTTTTGTGGCAGAGGGCTAGCCGGGGGCCGTCCTGAGAACAGGCACCTTGTCTGATTCATCTCTTCACATCTGGCAAGCAGGAGTGTGTTTCCCTCACATCGAGTGGGAAACCAGCCTCATGAATTCTGCAATCTCAGCAGATGGCAGTAAATATATTTTTAACTTTATCATAAGTGTTGTTTCATAATTATGTTGATAATATCTACTACTCATTCTCTGAAACAAACCAGACACACATCTGTGGCCTTTCCTCCCAGCATATGCTTATGGGAAGTAATGTGATGGGTCTCACGGTAAAGCTCACTAATCTTCGGGTCCGTCCTAGGTGTGTGGGCCCAGGTGATGCTGTATTGTGGGAGGACAGCTGCTCCTTGGCCTGCCAGCCGACCCTCAGGTGCAAGGATTCACCCTGTGGCTCCTCTGCCCATCTTCCTATTACAGAGAAGTATGCTTAGCTGAGTAAATGGTGGCCACAACTGACTACTCTGAAGCAAGGCGGTTTGGGGACTGGGGACTATATTCGTTTCCTAGAGCTGCCATTACAAATTACCACAAACCGGGTGGCTTAAAACAACAGAAATTCACTCTCAACAGTGCTGAGAGGCTAGACGTCCAAAACCACTGTGTTGGCAGGGCCATGCTCCCTCGCCTCTTCCTAGCTTCTGGTGGTGCTCCTCGGCTTACAGCCACTTCACTCCAGTGTCCACTTCTCTTCATCTGGCCTTTCCCGTGGCTGCTGTGTGTCTGCATCCAACTCTCCCTCTCCTTTCTCTTATGAAGACATTGGATTTAGGGCCCACCCTAATCCAGTGTGACCATTTACCTTGATTACGTCTGTGGAGGTCCTCTTTCCAAATAAAGTCACATTCACGGATACTGGAGGTTAAGACTTGAGCACATCTTTGGGGAGGGGGTATAATTCAACCCACAGTAAGGGGTGAGGTATTTGCAAAATTCAAGATAAAGCCTCTGCAGCATTCTGGCCAGAGGCCAGCAAAGATGCTCCAAGCTGAGCCCTAGAGCCCAGGTTTCTAGACATGGAACATTGCAGGTGCTCAAATGTGACCACTTAAAACCCACGCCCAGGCGTAGGTGCCTTAGTTTACCACATTTTATCACCACTCATTCTTTGTCCTCAGCCTAGTTTCCTTTCCTCTACCTGGTTCTCATAAACCTCATGCCTTTTGATTTGTAGTCTCTCTTTCTAGCCATGGAAGGAGGGATAGACCATCTCATATCTCCCTCAGGGCTTTTGTGAGAGAACCACAAACTCCAGGACAGGTGGGCTCCCCGGAGTTACCTGACATCCATAGGAGCTCTGCGTTTCAGCAGCCTTAGGGAAATTTTCCAGAATGCTAACTTAGATTATATAGATATGATCTCGCTATCTAAGTAGAGAATGTCTCCAGGACCAAACACAGGGGCATCTGAACCCCAGGTTAGCGAACCAAGCAGTAAACAACAGGGCAGTAGACGCAGCAGCCCAGGATGGAGAAGGAATAAAGGAAGTTGGCGAGTGCCCTGGCAGACCATGACTTTTATGGCCCTAGTTTTTCAACCTGGAGCACTCTGAGACCGTTGGTTTTCCCAACCTGGTAGCTTCATGATGGCCTAAAAATGAAAATCATTTTGCTTAAAAAGACAACAAAATGGCCCGTGCAAGATAGAACATAGTCATTAGTGATTTGGTTAATTTTATTTTTAAAATTAAAATGCGTCTTGGAAAAGTTTTCAAAGTTTTTGAAAAACTGAAGTGAGTTACTTCAGCTTGAGGTTGAGTCCCAACCATCTGGATCTTGCCAAGCTTCCTCATGTCTCTGAGCCAGGGCCTAGACTTTCCCTCCACCTGGAATGTCCCAGGGACCCCAGACTTCTGGAAACTCCAGTGTGTCATCTGAAGCCAGCTGAGCCTTTATTTCCTCCAGGAAGCCTCCTCTGTGCAGAGGCACAGGATGGGAATTTCCTCCTCGCTGGACCCTCTAGTCCAGTGGTTCTCTGTCAAAGGCCACTTTTGCCCCCACAGGAACACTTGACAATATTGGGGAACATTTGTAGTTGTCACAATGTGATGAGCTGTGCTACTACTGGTTGTTGGTGAGTGGAGGCCACAGAAGCTGTTGAACACCCTCCAGTGCACAGGATGGTAGGTCCCCACAGCAAAGAATTTTCCAGCCCCAAACATCAGTAGCACAAGACTGAGAAACCCTGCCCTAGTCTAACATTTACCACATGACCGTAATTCTTCGTTTACAGTCATGCCTCTCCTCAGTCAGAGGCAGAAACTTTGTTCAGTTGGTGCTTATGTTCTCTGCCTGGTGCAGGGTGTGAAATGACATTGGGATGTCCTTAACAGTCTTTATTGCCTTCATCCCTGCCGTTAACATTACATCTCAGGTGGAACTCAGAGGAGTGATGCCTAGGTAATATTTAATAAAATTGCTAAAATTGTTCTAAGTGCACAATTGTTTTAACTTAGATCATTGACTAAGCCAGTCAGCAATGACAACTGCTTCTCTGCTTGCTTCTGTATAAATTGTAGGTGTACCCATTCCCATTGAGGATAGAGAGCATTGTTCCACTTGTCTCTGTAGCTCTGTGACAATGTTTCAGCTTTTCCTGGGTGCTAGGCTTTGCCATTAATAACTTCTAGTAATCCTATCTTCATTAAAATTTGTGGTCCAAATAGTAACGTCCATCTATGTAGCAATTAAGACATGCCAGGCACTATTCTAAGCTCTTTGCATACATGGACTAATTTCATTCTCATCATATCCCATGAGATAGATATGATTACCATCCCCATAGGAGGGAACTGAGGCACAGAGAGATTAAACCCTTTGTTTAGTTTACACAGTTAATAAGTGGCAGGACAGTCAGAGTCTGAGTTTATGACACTAAACTATGATTAATAAGCTTAGATCCTTTTTCATACCATTCTTCAGAATGAATTCCAGATCATGCATGATTCAAGACCTGATCATAAAAAAATGTTACAAGTTCAGAGAAAACACATTTACAATTTCAGGATAAGGAAGGATTTCCTTTTTTTTTTTTTTTAAGGTTTTATTTATTTATTTATGAGAGACACAGAGAGAGGCAGAGACATAGGCAGAGAGAGAAGCAGGTTCCCTGCCAGGAGTCCAATGCGGGACTCCATCCCAGGACCCTGGGATCATGCCCTGAGCTGAAGGCAGACACTCAACCACCGAGCCACCTAGGTGCCCTGGGAAGGATTTCTCAAACAACATTCAAATGGCACAAATGATGAAGAAAGGGCAATAATTCTGAATACCCCAAAGTCAAAACATCTGCCAAACACCATAAACAAAGCCAAAGACAAGTGGTAGACTGGGCGCAGATAGTTTACAGCCCGCACAAAAGATCAGGGTTAACATGAAGACTATGTGAGGCTGGATAGCAAAATCCGTAAGGGCCATGGAGGGAAAGGAGGAAATCGCAAGGCCCGTCAACATGAAGCGACCCCAGCTTTGCTCACCACCAGGGAAGTGAAAGGTAGGACCGTGAGAGGTGATACACCATTTCTCACACATCGGACTGGCAAAGAGCATCGTGTCTCGCCCTCCCATATGCTGGCGAGGAGACATGAAACAAGAGCTGAAGCGTCGGTGGGGAGCGGCCCAGTAGGTACCCAAGGGGCCAGGATGCAGCAAGAGGGTGCGCTCGGGGTCCCTGATGCTATAGGTAGAGCGGGGCCTCCAGGGCTGACATCTGCACATTCGTTCCTTTGTGTGCTCCTCCCTGGGGAGGGCCTGCACCCACACTTAGCATCCCCTGTCCACCCCCCCACTTCCTCTCTGTCTCACCACAGGGGCCAGAGTGGGCAGAAATAGCCCCGGGGCAGATTCCAGGCCCGTGGGAGCGAGTGAAGAGGGAAGTGCCCCAGGTGTGCCCCCCTGCCCTCCTCAGGGTTCTAAGGGCTTCAGGGAGTGTAGGCCCGAGCCCCTCATGGCTGTGAGTGGAAGGCCGCCCGCTGTCCTCCCTTACACCCCTCCTGGGCAGAGTCTCTTTTGGGGTCCGTGATATCCTAACAAAGATTGTCCCCTCTGGCAGACCTTACATCTCATTCGATTGGGAATAAGTAGCCTACATCGTGGCTCAATCCCTTTGGCTCCTCAGTGTCAGGGCAACTCGGTGATTTTAGCTAAGAGGGGGTCAGTGAGGTTCCTCGAGATCAGCACTGAAACTGGCCCCATACAGTGGTCCTTTTCTTTTCATTTTTTTTTTTTTTACATTTTTTTAAATTTTTTTATTTGTTTATGATAGTCACACACAGAGAGAGAGAGAGAGAGAGGCAGAGACACAGGCAGAGGGAGAAGCAGGCTCCATGCAGGAAGCCCGATGTGGGACTCGATCCGGGGTCTCCAGGATCGCGCCCTGGGCCAAAGGCAGGCACTAAACCGCTGCGCCACCCAGGGATCCCCGGTCCTTTTCTTATACAGACAGAGGAGTCACAATTTTTCTCCTCTAAATAATGTCTCCAAGATTTCAGACGCAGGGTTCTAGGACCCCTGCCGAGTACTTACCTGATTAGTTGGGCAGGTGCAAACGTCTTTCTTGTAGAACTGTTTGGTGCTGTGCTGGGCACTGGGGGGCCTCTCCCGTGCAGAGGGGCTACTCACCTGGGGTTGAACACAAATCAGGATCTTTAAGGTTCCTGGCCTGGGGCTGAGCTGGTGTTAAGTGCACAGCAGGGTGTGCTCCTCAGAGAATCACATCCGTGCCCCCCTCCCGTCTCTGAGCTTCTAAAGGACTTGAACTGGAAATATCCTGGGATGTGTTACTCAGCATAAGGATTTAGATTTCTCCTAAAATCTAATAGAAGGAAATTCCGTTCCTTTGGTTGGAAAACCCTGCATGCTTTATTTGGGATCTGGGAGCTGAGAGGCTACATAGGTGCCCGCGTAGCGACAGTACTTTGGAACTCTGGGTCCTGACCCAACCACTTACTGAGCGAACTCAAGCAGTTTAGTTACCCTTTATCACCCCAATGATCCTATCTCAAAAGCAGGAATAGTAATTCTGAGGCCATTGAGCTGTTGTGGGGCTAGGACACTGATGGAAGGCACTGGATACAGCCAGAGGCTCTAAACAAACCAAAGTTGTTCTTAGGAAATCCACTGTGCCAGAAAACTCAAAGCGAGAACTAGTGCTTGGATGAAGTGACTTTTTATTTTTATTTTTTTAAGATTTTATTTATTTATTCATGAGATACACACACACACACACACACACACACACACAGAAGCAGAGACACAGGCAAAGGGAGAAGCAGGCTCCATGCAGGGAGCCTGACGTGGGACTCGATCCCAGTCTCCAGGATCGCGCCCTGGGCTGAAGGTGGCGCTAAACTGCTGAGCCACCCAGGCTGCCCTGAAGTGACTTTTTAAATCTAGATTCTAATACCATGTTCTTTTTTGTTCTAATCATTTTTTAAAAAGATTTCTTTTACTCATTTGCTTGTTTGAGAGAGAGAGAGAGAGAGAGAGAGACCCTTGGAGAGAGCATGAGCAGGGGGGAAGAGGAAGCAGACTCTCCACTGAGCAGGGAGCCCAAGGTAGGGCTCGATCCCAGACTCTGGGATCATGACCTGAGCCGAAGGCAGATGCTTCACTGACTGAACAGAGCCCCCCTGTTCTAATCATTTCTTTCTTTCTTTAAAGATTTTATTTATTTATCTGAGAGAAAGAGTGAGCACATGCGGGGGTTGGGGGAGGGGCAGAGGGAGAAGCCGACTCCCGCTGAGCAGGGAACCTGATTTGGGGCTCCATCCCAGGACCCCGAGATCATGACCTGAGCTGAACGCAGACGCTTAACTGACTGAGCCACCCAGGCACCCCTCATCATTTCTGATCGTGCTTTCATTGTGATGATCCCATTCCCTCTGTGGCTTAATATTCTAGACTGTCTCACATTTTCTGTGGGAGACAGATGGGGGAAAATTTAAGAAAAGCAGCACATACCAGCCAATTCATGGCACACCTGAACTCTGATTCTAGACCCAGCTTGACCAGTAACTGGCTCCACTGTGTGTCCTTGGGCAAGTCACTTTAGAGAACTGTCATTGCTGGTTGGTGGGCCGCTTGTGGTTTTTGTTCTCTGCTCTCACTCTGACTCCAGCGTGACCCCATCAGGCATCCCCTGACGCAGGAAACAGATGCTGAGTCCGGGCTGGGGTGCCCATGCCCTGCAGGCTGCAGATGCCCTGGTAGGTGGGCCTGCAGTCAGGCTCCCCCTGGCACGGAGGCAGAAGCAGCCGCCCACCCCATGCAGGGCTGCAGTGAGGACAGCTCAGCGTCCTGTTACAGAGGCCAGTGGCCCTAGCCCGAAGGTTCCTGTGACTAGTTTGGGACTCTGACGGAAGGGCCAGGGTCCTCCTCCATGCCCATGCGCCTGGGCACCCTTAGTAGGCTTTCCTTCTCTCCCTCCCCTGTTTTGCTCTTGCATGCTTTAGTTTTGTTTGTAAGTCAGAAGCACCGACCCTCCTCGGGAGCACCTCGGATCAGGTGCTCTCCTCGGCCAAAGGCCTGAGTGGAAACTTCGAACGGAAACTCTGAACGCCTTTGTTCTCTGAGTCTTTCCTGGCTTTCCTGTGCAGCCTGCCCATGCCCTCAGAGGGTTTGTTTTGCATGCGGTTGTTAAACTTTGATTCGGTGACTCATGCTGGGGCGAAGGCTTCAAGTCTACCTCCCTCATTTGATTGCTTTCTTCTTTTCCTTTATTAAAAAAAAAAAAAAACAACTCAAAGCAAAACTCCCTTGGCAGCTGAGCGTGACTCTGGTGTCCAGGAAGGAGAGCTTTGTCATGAAGTCCCTCCTAATGTCTGCGTGGCTCCCCCAGCTTGGGTGACACCTGGCTGACTGGGAGCAGAGCAGCGGTGTGGCAGCCGAGGGGAGCTGGGGGCGCTGAGGGGAGGAGCCCTGGTGTCCACTGCGGAGGCCGGAGGGACACGCCCTGCTGGTGAGTGCCTGCCCCTGGCCATCAATCCATATGACCCCCGTAGGCCCCCTGAAGACTTGGGTCCAGGGCTGGAGGAGAGAGACAGAACATAATGGGATGGGGAGGCAGTGGGTGGGGGGGTGCGGGTAGGTAGGAGAACAGTTCTTGGATTTGCATTATTCTGAGCAATTTGATTTCCCATGCCTTACGTGATTTTCAGTACGCGGATAAAAAAAAAATTAGGTGAAATCCTTGCTCATGTTAGCACAATTGTGTTTAATTTCATGAGGGCTTTCTTGGGAGAAGGATTAATTGGAGGAGCTCTTTGGTTTAAGTAAAAACTCCTGCTGTGATCTTTGGAGATATTTTAATTTTATGAAATCAGAAGGTCTAGAATGCCCAGGAACATTTTCAACCTGTCTCCAGGCTCTTAAAGGCATCTTGTAGACTAGATACTGATTTGGAGGTGTCTAGTTTCCTGGCAGATCAGGAATATTTGGCAGTGGCCCAAAGCCCTGTCTCTCCTTTTTTTTTTTTTTTTTTTAAGATTTTATTTATTTATTCATGAGAGACACAGAGAGGGAGAAAGAGAGAGAGAGAGAGAGAGAGGCAGAGACACAGGCAGAGGGAGAAGCAGGCTCCATGCAGGGAGCCCGATGTGGGACTGGATCCCAAGCCCTGTCTCTCCTAAAGGACGACGGCTCTGTGGGCTTTGAGAAGGCCCACAAGGACAAATAAATCTTAATTGCAGGCAATTTTTACTAATCCCCTGTGGCCGTTAGAAACCTCAGCCATGCTTCCAGGATTAGGAAGTCCTCTCCAAGGCCCGGTGAAGCCAACCCAGGAGCCCCAATACTTGCCACATGAATAGGTTGGGTGTAGAAGATAGTGGAGGGTGGTTTTTAAAAAACTTATTTCAGAGCTGCCCTGGGGCATGAATCAGGGCTTCTGTGTACACACTTGTGTGTGTATCTAAAGTAACCTGCAGCAGCACAGAAGAGCAGGACGCACGTTCAAGGAGAAAACAAAAGGCCAGGCCACCCATGCTCACAGCAGCGCTATTGACAGCGGCCAAAAGGTGGCAGCACCCCGAGTGTCCATCAGCAGGTGAACCGATAAACCAAAGGTGGTCTATAGACAGAATGGAAAGTTATTCAGCCTTAAAAAGGAAGAAAATTCTGATGTAGCCTTGCAACAGGGTGAGCCTTGAAAACATTATGCTGAGTGAAATAAGCCAGTCAGGAAAGGACAAATACTGGGTGATAGCCCTTCGAGAAGGTACCTAGAGTCGTCAAACTCATAGAGGCGGAAAGTAGCGGTGTGGTTACTGGGAACAGTGGGGGGGAGAGAGGGCGGGGTGTCAGTGTCTCATGGGAACAGGGTTTCGGTCTTACAGGATGAAAAAGTTCTGGAAATGGATGGTGGTGATGGTTGCTTCATGCCACTGAACTGCACTTGTAAAGATCGTGACTCTGGGCAATTTTATGTTGTGGATAAATTACCACAATTTAAAAAAAAAATTATAATGCCCTTTAAAAATCCCCCAAAAACGCGAGGCCAAAAACACAAATTTCGTGGGTTGAAGTCTTTGCCTATCTGTGACTTCCCCAAAATCTGACAAACTCCACTGATCTGAGCTGAGCGAGAAAACTGCACAGACCATGTTAACGAGAACTTTCTCCTCATCATGGCGATGACTGCTGGCTCTCCCAATGTGGTGGATGGCTCTGGGGCTGGTGGAGGAGAACAGGCACGGATTCGAGGGTCTGGGGCAGTGTGGTGAATGCAAGCGTCCTGGGGCCGATGCTTGCGCTCGCCTTGCCCTGTGGCCCCCTGAGCAGCCCCGGGCAGCACCCCCTGGGCCCGGCGGTGGCAGGCATCACCACCCTTGGGAGACCGGTCCCTCCCATTCATTAGCTGCGGGACCCCGGGTAAGTTGGCAAAACCTGATTTCTTTAGTTTTCTTACTTGCGACAGGAGAGATGAGGTAGCCCTTTTACGTCCCCCACAGAGGTTGGGCTCTGCAAGGATACTATGGAAGGGAGCACTTCTAGCTCCCTGTGGAAGTGCGGGCGAGGCCGGCCACTGTCAGAGCTGCCAAGGAGGCTGAAGATTTTCAAAGTGTCACTAATCATCTGTGCCCTTGGTGACTTCCAGTCAAGCTTGAGGAAGAAACCTGAAATGAAATTGTTCAAACTTTCAGGACTTAAAAATAGAAAGGGGTAAGATGCTGCTGGCGATGCTGCAGCTCAAAGACCGGGCATCTCAAGGGGCGATTGTGTGGCCTGAGGAAGGCAGACCCCGCCTCCCCCACCTCAGGTTTCTGATTTAGAAGTTTTAAAAGGAAATGAAGTTGATTTTAAAGTCTCAAGGGGCAAAAGAAAGCCTGTGAAGTAGGTGGATTCTTTCAGTTGATTTTGTGTAAAAACAGCTCTCCTGTACCACGCATGACCTTTCAAAAGTCTCCTCAGAAAAAGGAGCTCTTTGGGGGGCACCTGGCTGGCTCAGTTGGTGGAGTGTTGCTACTCTTGATCTGGGGGTTGTGAGTTCGAGCCCCATATTGATTACTTTAAAAAATCTTAAAAAAAAAAAAAAGGAAAAAGGAAAGAAAAAAAGAAAAGAAAAGAAAAAAGAAAAGAAAAGAAAAGAAAAGAAAAGAAAAGAAAAGAAAAGAAAAGAAAAGAAGCTCTTTTGGAACTTGTGTGGAGAGCTGCCGAGGACAAGGCCTCATGTGGCCACTCTCATTCCCCCGTCCCAGGTAAAAAACCCCAGGTCTTTTCATTTTGAAAATGTTTTTGATGCTATCATACTGGACCACAAAGTTATAAAATCAGCATGGACTCTCCTTGCAGCTGTTACTTTGTGACTAAAGAGAAGTCACCTAGCCCAGCTGTATTTTGGTTTTTTTCTTTTCCGCAATAATAAGATGTTACCCCCCTCTTGAACACAACTCAAAGCAGCACATTACTTTGCCACTCTGCCACTGCTAACTGTATAACCTTGGCCCTGTGCCATTCTGAGCCTCAGTTTCTTCACCTGTGAAAAGGGAAGACTGTGATCTACTGTCTACCCACCAGGGAAGAGTCTCTACACCAAGGGGATCTTGAAACACTGAAGAGCTCTGTGAACACAAACTGCTGTGTTCATGCTGCCTGTCCCAACCTTTCTGCTTTTTCCTTCTCTCTTACTTTCGTTTCCTCTTTCTTTTCTTTCTCCCACCCCTCCTCTCTCTTCCCTTCTCTGTCTTTCAAATCAAAAAAAGTGCCATCTTATTGTGCATGCACAAGCAGGGAGGGGTGGAGGTGGGGGTGTATCTAGACCAGCAGGACTGGGAAGGACAGGGTGACAGTGGGTTCAGGCCTGGGGCAGGAAGGGGCAGGCCTCCAGGCAGAGGAAGGAAGAGCCTGAATGAAGGTCTGCAGGTCTCCTGAGAGCACATGGGTCTTTCAGGAACAGTGAGCAACCCCTGGTGTGAGGCTGGCCTGCCGGGCTGGGTGAATGTCCTCTTCCTCCATGGAGACTGGACCAAAGCTGGACCCCAGACTGAGAGAGCCACCGTCCTGAGAAGAAGGACTGGTCACTGGTCAAGGAGCAGGAGGTGAAGCTGGATTGGAAGAACATGGCCAAGGGGACTGGAGAGTGGGCCAGGCCTGGTGGAGAGGGCTTTGACTCTCATGCTCAAGAATTGTGACATTTACTCTGTACAGGATGGAAGGACAGAAATCTTTGTCCGTGGACTAGCTAGATTAGTGTTGTGGTGGGTGGGAGTCAGTGAAGATCCCTCACCTCCCCACAGATTGGTTGTGAATAGATTGAAATTGGACTATATATTAGTTTTTATGGACAGTGCCTGGTGCCTAGTAGGTGATCAGGAAGTGTTTATTACATGAATGAATGAGCTATGAGTGTAAAGGAGAGGGGGTGCTTATGGGAAATGTCCAGGAAGTAGTATGGGAAATTGTCCAGCTGGATGTAGAAGGGAGGGAAAGGGAAGAGTGAGAGGTGATCTTGAGATTTTTTTTTCTTGAGATCTGGGGGACGCCATTCAATGAAATGGGAAGCCAAGAAAAAAATACGTGAGGAGGGAAGATTATTTTCAGCTTTGGACATCAGGTGAAGTAAACTATATTGAACTTCCCAATATACTAGCACTGTGCCAGGTGCTGGTGATGCTGGGGCAAATAGGTAGGAACGCAGCCCACAGTGTCTTGAGATACAGATAAAGGACAGATCAGCGTGTTCTAACAGAGCTGTGAGCAGTGCCTGGTAGATAGAGGACCACGCCACTCCTTCTGTTTGTGGACTCAGGGGTGACCAGTCTGAGTGGCGTTTGAGCTGGATCTTGAAGTTTGCCAAACCAAAAAGAGCATTCCAGGTGGAGAGGAAAGCAGAAGCAGAAGCATAGTGATGAGAACCTTCTGGAATGCTTGGGAGCAGGGAGAGATTCAGCAAGGCTCAAAAGAAAGGGCCAGGTAGGCCAATGGTGGGAGGGGAGGTAGACCAGGGTCAGCACTCCATGGTGATGGCTCAGCAGGCTGCTCAGGATTTTGGTGTCTTTCTTGTAGTCACTACGGGGTCTGAGGATACTCCTAAGGAAGGGATTGACGTGGTCAGACTTGTTTTAGAAATGTACTGCTGGCTGTAAATGGGGGCTGGGCCAGATGCGGTGGCGGAGGACGGCCCATAGGATGCTGTGGCAGGGAGTTGGGTATGGGATGAAGAAGGTGTGGGTAGGGCAGGTGGGCAGCTCGATGTGAGAGAGTCCAGGTTGAAGGAGGGAAAGACCCTGCACGTCTGTCCTGGGGCCCTGGGTGACATGTCTATGTGTCACCTACATGGAACCATCTTCTTGGAAGTACCTACTGGAAAGCTCTGGATTTCAGAAGCAACTTTTGGTTTCAGAACTCTTTTTCACTTTTAATAACTATTAAGGATGCCAAAGAGCTTTCATTTATATGGGGTTATGTCCATCCATTGCAATGTACTTTATATTTTTTTAAAGATTTTGTTTATTTATTCATGAGAGAGACACAGAGAGAGAGAGAGAGAGAGGCAGAGACAGAGGCAGAGAGAGAAGCAGGCTCCATGCAGGGAGCCTGACGCGGGACTCGATCCCAAGACTCCAGGATCGCGCCCCGGGCCAAAGGCAGGCGCTAAACTGCTGAGCCACCCAGGCTGCCCACAATGTACCTTATTAGAAACTAAAATTAAGAGGTGAAAAAATATTCCTTTACCTTAAACAATAATATACATTATTATTACATTAATACAAATGATGTATTTTTCCGAACAATAATTTTATTTTCCCAAACCAGAAAATTTGTAAGAAGACTGGCACCGATTTATATTTTGCAAATCTCTAATGTGTGGTTTTAGAAGACAGCTGGGTTTGCATACGGGCTCCTGCCTTGGCGCTGTCGCGATATCACACGACATGTCGTCTAATATTTGGCCGATGGCAGCATTCCAAGTCCCCACAGCACTTCATTCAAACAGCACGCAGGCCATTTACCGCACAGATTTATAAGCGCGGGTGCCTGGTGCCCAGCGAGGTCTGGGCCAGAAGCGCAGTCTGTAGGCTCCCTGGTGTAGGGGCAGCGGGAGGGCATGAGGGGCAGAGCAGGTGGCCTGGGCGGACCCCCTCCCCAGTACATGAGCAGAGACTAAGGAAAGAGCTGGAAAGACCTAGAAGACTCAGGCCAAGCTGTATAACCCCGGGGAGGAAAGTTCCAAGAGGAAGTAGTCCAAAACTTTTTAATTTAAAATATGACAAGTGAGGGTGTGGTCCCCAGTGTGCAAAGCAGCAGAGAGGTTGTAGGAGGCAAGGCGTGTGACGCTGCTGTTGGGTTTGAGGAGGTCACTGGTGGGCTTGGGGGGCAGTCACTGAGCCGAGGTGGAGCGGGGCGACAAGGGGGGACAGCAGCAGGGCCGCTCTGTCCGGGAGACTGGCTGTGAAATCCCTTCTCCTGCCAGAGCCAGTCATGGTTGGTTCTGTTGGGGTTCCGGCCTCGGGGGGCTGGCCCTGCAGAGAACGGGGGCCCCGCTGAGAGCCTGGTGGGAAGATGTGGGTGCTGCAGAGGATGCCAGCAGGAGACTAGGGAGGGGAGACAGACACTTGTCCTACTGAGAGGAGGGCGGGCGACGAGCTGGGTGTGCGCGAGTGTCCCTCGAGCCTGATCTGTAACAGGGAGCAGTGGAAGGCAAGCTACCCGTCATCAGGCGCCTGCTTCCACGCCACTGTTCACTCAACAAGTCCGCATAGAGATTCAGCTGGGCCGGGCACTGCTCTGCATGCTGGGGATGAAGTGGGCAGCAGAACAGATAAATGGCATGGGAAAATTTCCCAAATGCATTTTTTAAAAAAAGATTTATTTATTTATTCATGAGAGACACGGAGAGAGAGACAGGCAGAGACACAGGCAGAGGGAGAAGCAGGCTCCATGCGGGGAACCCGACGTGGGACTCGATCCTGGGACTCCAGGATCACAACCTGAGCCCAAGGTAGACGCTCAACCGCTGAGCCACCCAGGTGTCCCTCCCAAATGCATTTTTAATAAGAAAAGCAAGTTGCTGAACAATCATACAGTATGATACTATTTATCTAAAAACAATCCCGCTAGGACAATATATGTGCGTATCTGTTGGCTACACAAGTCAAGAGGTAGGAAGAGCACTAGAAGGATACAAACAAATAGCAGGAGAGGCAAGTGGGACTTGGGGTTTGTACGAAGAGACATTACATCTTTTTATTCTTTATACTTGGGCATTGTTTCATTTTTTTCACAGTAAATATAATTTCATGATTCTTTTTTTTTAAAGATTTATTTCAGAGCACGTAAGAGTGTACAAGTGGGGGTAGGGGTAGAGGGAGAGAGAGGGGGAGGCAGGCTCCCCACTGAGTGTGGACTCCAACGTAGGGCTCAATCTCAGGACCCTGAGATCGTGACCTGAACTGGAACCGAGAGCTGGACGTTTAACTGGCTGAGCCACCCGGGCACCCCCCAAATCTCTTCTTATAAGGACACTAGTCATATTGGACCAGGGATTGTCCTAATGACCTCATTTTAACTTAATCAACTCTTTAAACAAAGACCCTATCTACAAATGCAGTCACATTCTGAGGTCCTGGGAGATTGGGCTTCTATGTATGAATCTGGGGGGTGGAGGCACGATTCAGCCCGTGACAGAGCCTCCGAAACATTTCTCTGCCTTTGTGCAAATGTTCCAAGTGCTGGGTGACCTGCTCGGCTGGCCTCGGCGCCTCTGGCCAGTGGATCCCTGCAGGGGCACATGTGTGGGGTGAAGGCCTCGGAAAGCGCACTAGTAAAAGCAGCACGATTGCATCTGTGGCTCCCCAACCGCACTGAGCAACTGAAAATCCCCAAGGGGACCAGGCAACATGATTTCCTGACAGATAAGGCGGGGAGGGAGCATGCATAATTTGCCCTCGCCCTCAGTAACCCCACAGCCTCCAGGCCAGGCTGCTCAGAAAACACCTGATGGATGCTTTTTCTCTTTAGCTTATGCCAGCGTGGCTCTGCCAGAAGGAAACGGGGGCCCGACCTTCGCCAGGGGCCCAGCTGGCACAGCATGGAGCGCTCAAGCAAGATGGAGTTCTTCCAGAAGCTGGGCTACAGCCGGGAGGACGTGGTCAGGGTGCTGGGCAAACTGGGTGAGGGCGCCCTGGTCAATGATGTGCTGCAGGAGCTGATCCAGACCGGCAGTCGCCCCGGGGCCCAGGAGGGCAGCGCTGCGCCCCTGCTCGTTCCCAGGGGCTCCTGCGCCACCCTGCACTCTGCCCAGCGTGGGCTGGCGGCAGAGCTGGAAGACGACTGCGGAGGCCCAGCCGGTTCCTTGCGACCCATAGTGATCGACGGCAGCAACGTGGCAATGAGGTACTTTTCTTCATCCTGTAGCCTCGGGGTGGGAAACTGTCCCGTTTGCAGTAGTTTCATCCGGAGAGTTTGGGGGCTAATGGATGGGCCTTTGAAACTCTGTTCCATCCCCTTGGTAGCTGTGTGGCCTTAAGTCACTTAACCTCTCTGAGCCTCACTTTTTCCATCTGTAATGTTGATATAAAACCTCCCTAGAAGGTAGCTGTAAGCAATTGGAGCTGCACAAAATGCCTAGGACGGTGCCTGACAAAGAGTTAGCGTTCAGCGGGTGGGAGGTGCTATCACAGGAGCCCAGAGGGAGGCTCTCTTCTGAGGAAGGCAGTAGGTGCCTGGGGAGGGGCCTAGCGCTGGGCCTTGCTGATGGTGGCTTCTAGAGTCTCTCTACCCAGCTGTAGCATCTCAAGTATCTACAGGTTAGAGAGCTCTGCTACTTCTCTCGAGGTAACGAGGATCAGATGGGAAACTGTGCCTGAACGGGAAGAAGCCCTCTTCTGGGGCTGCTGCTCTGGGGGTGGCTGGTGGGGGTGTGGTTCCCTAGCCGGCTGGGGACGTGTGCTTGTGGCCTCTGAACCGCAGACACGCGTTGTCAGTATTTGCGTATTGGCATCTCTGTGTGTGTCAGCAACGAGCGCCTGATGCCCTGCCCCGTTGTCGTTCCCGGTGTGGCTGAAGTCAGCTTAGGGACGCTGTCCCAGCCCCAGCCACACGCCACGCCGGGCAGCGGGGAGGCTGTCTTCAAGCAGGTGTAGTTTTGTACTACTTGCCTTGGTTACAGGTGGGCAGATCCATAGGAAACTGGTCACTCATAGCTGGAAATAGATGACTGCCCCTTTCAAAAGCTGAGCCACTGATGGGAATTGGGAAAAGTGGTGTCACCTGCAGTGCTGAATGTGTCAAGACGGTGCTCGTCCTTTGGCTGACAGGTCCAGTGGCTTTCCCTGGGGGATTTGGGCTCGCTTTGGACTTAGCACTATAGGACAGAGCTTTGAAATAGTTCTTCCAGCATGGCCCAGTCCTAGGCGCTGTCCCTTTGTGCCTTGCTTGGTGTGTCCCGAGAGTGTTTGTTTGAGTTTTAGCCTGCCGGGTCACCCTGGGCTGGTCCTGGCATCGCTGTGACGTCCACACGCATGATCCCAGGTAGGCGCCAGACAGGCCAGCCTATGAAATCCTGCTTGATTCGAGATATCAGGGGGAGTTGAAAGGATTTTTAAGAACTTTTATGGTTCTCAGTGTCCTGGAAAGTCTGGGGATTGTGAGGGAGGATCCTCTGTGTGATCAGGACCTCTCCTTCATCCATATAAATGAGGCTTTAAAGATAAAAGGGTATTGCTTAAATTGAAAACCTTTCCAGCCCTAAGATTGTCCCAGCTCTGTGATTCCAGATCCAAAGAATGGCTGTGGGCTGGACGGACGATGACAGATGCTACAGGAAAGTGTGGGCGTGCTCTCCTGGGGACCAGAGAGTCTTTAGAAATTGTCTTGATAGGGTGGTGGTGGAGATTTTCAGTTGATGGAAACCTCTCTGTTGCTGCTTGGAACTCAGACTTAAATTTCATCTTCTCCTTGTGTGTGATCATGATGTGTCCCAGGTAAACCCATATATTCCCACCCCCACCTCCCACAGTTGTCATCAGTGTACTCCCTTCACGTGAGTTCAATCTGTGGGGGTGACAAATGGAAGCCACGATAAGCCATCCCTCAGGCTTATCATGAATGTGTCAGAATACTAATGCCTAAAAATCAACTCAGTCATCAAGAATGTATATGACTGTGTACATATATGTGCACGCACACACCTGTCATATGCACACTCACATCCCATCCCTTTCCCCTGCCGCCTGCGTCCCTGCTTAGGAAAAAGAGGCCCATTACATGACCACTGCCTGGTGGGTGGAACTTGATTTGCTCAGAGCAAGTCCAGGAGATGGCCAGGGTCTGAGATCCTGCCCCATCTCCCACTCCTTTGCCTACAATAATGCCTACTGTGTCCCCCAGCCAGCATTTCCATAGGACCCGTGACCCTCGGGCTCAGCCAGGTCCCAGTTACGAAGGATAGATTTTGGTGCGGGGCTCACCCTTTAGAGGCACCAAGTAGTTTGAAACCCAATATGGTGTCTAGTTATTATCTGTTGACCTCGAAACTCAGTTAACCTCATAAATGTGGTTTCTGAAAATTTTCCTTTCCTGAGGTTTTGTATTATCACTTTGAGAATGACTTTGCCATTCTCTGTTTTTCAAGAGGATACTGCTTCATATGCTGTCTGGCCTTGGGAGAAGTGAGAAAGGACTTCCCCCCCTTTTTAAAATTGCATTATTTTTTTTGTTCAAATTCAATTAATTAGTGTATAATGTATTATTGGTTTCAGAGGTAGAGCTCAGTGATTCATGAGTCTTATATAACACCCAGTGCTCATCACACCACGTGCCCTCCTTACTCCCATCCCCTCCACCCCCCCTTCCAGCAGCCCTGTTTGTTTCCTATGATTAAGAGTCTCTTACGGTTTGTCCCCCTCTCTGATTTCCTCTTGTTTTATTTTTTCCTCCCTTCCCCTATGATCCTCTGTTTTGTTTCTTAAATTCCACATATGATTGAGATCCTATGATAATTGTCTTTCTCTGATTGACTTATTTCACTGAGCATAATACCCTCTAGTTACATCCATGTCTTTGCAAATGGCAAGACTTCATTTTTTGATGGCTAAGTAATATTCCATTGTGTGTGTGTGTGTGTGTGTATCTCACATCTCTCTATCCATTCATCTGTCGATGAACATCTGGGCTCTTTCCACAGTTTGGCTATTGTGGACATGGCTGCTATAAACATTGGGGTGCAGGTGCCCCTTCAGATCACTACATTTGTATCTTTGGGGTAAATACTTAGTAGTGCAATTGCTGGGTCATAGGGTAGCTCTATTTTCAACTTTTTGAGGAACCTCCACACTGTTTTCCTAGATTTTGTATACTCGCCCTTTATCTGATATGTCATTAGCAAACACCTACTCCCATTCTGTCCATTGTCTTTGGTTTTGTCGACTGTTTCCTTTGCTATGCAAAAGCTTTTTATCTGATGGAGTCTTAATAGTTCATCTCTTGCCTTTGGGAACACATCTAGTAAGAAGTTACTGCGGCTGAGGTCACAAAAGTTGCTTCCTGCGTTCTCCTCTAGGGTTTTGATGGATTTCTATTTAACATTTGAGTCTTTCATCCATTATGAGTCTGTTTTTGTGTATGGTGTGAAGGTATGGTCCAGTTTCATTCTTCTGCATGTGGCTAATTTTCTCAACACCAATTGTTGAAGAGACTCTCTTTTTCCATTATATCTTCTTTTCTGCTTTGTTGAAGATTAGTTGACCACAGAGTTGAGGGTCCGTTTCTGGGTTCTCTACTCTGTTCCATTGTTATGTGTCTGCCTCTGTGCCAGTACTGTCTTGAAAATTACAGCTTTATAATAGAGCTTGGAGTCCAGAATTGTGATGCCACCAGTTTTGGTTTTCTCTTTCAACATTCCTGTGGCTATTTGGGGTCTTTTCTGGTTCCATACAAATTTTAGGATTATTTGTTCCAACTTTATGAAATAAGTTGATGGTATTTTGATAGAGATTGCAATGAATGGGTATCTTGCTCTAGGTAGCATAGACAATTTTAACAATATTTGTTCTTCTAATCCATGAGCATGGAACATTTTTCCATTTCTTTGTGTCTTCCTCAATTTCTTTCATGAGTGTTCTATAGTTTTCTAAGTATAGAAACTTTGCCTCTTTGGTTAGGTTTATTCCTAGGTATCTTATGGTTTTGGATGCAATTGTAAATGGAATCAATTCCTTAATTTATCTCTCTTCTATCTCATTGTTAGTGTATAGAAATGCAACTGATTTCTGTGCATTGATGTTATATCATGGAAGTGGGGAAGGACCAAAAAGTCAGATTGGAACACATGTCCTTGCTGCCTCAAGGAGCCTTTAGGAGTCTAAAGATCTGAAACCTGACCTCTAGCCGAGAGCTGCCCAATAAAACTCCCGTTAAGGATGGAAAGTTCTATACCTGCACTGTCCATTACGATGGTCACTTGACACATGGGGTTGCTAAGCACTTGGAATGTGGCTATTGTGACCAAGGAGCTGAATTTTAAATTTTATTTCTTTGAATTAATTTAAATGTAAATGTAAATAGCCACATGTGGTAAGTGCCTATATATTGGACTGTACAGACCTAGCCTTTCAGCTGTGTGACCTGAGTGAGTCACCTGACTGACTGACTTATTTATTTATTTATTTATTTATAAATTTAATTCATGAGAGACACAGAGAGAGAGGCAGAGACATAGGCAGAGGAAGAAGCAGGCTCCCTGTGGGAAGCCCGATGCAGGACTTGATCCCAGGACTCCGGGATCATGCACTGAGCTAAAGGCAGACGCTCAACCACTGAGCCATCCAGATGTACCCCCCCCCTGATATTTTTGAGCCCTGTTTATGCAGTGAAGAGGTTGGGCTAAATAATAACAATAATAATCTTACATGGCTTTTTCATCTGTGACATTCTAGGATTCAAGGTGATTATTTTATGCATGCATGAAACGAATCAATGCACTTTTCTTATAAAAGAATTTCTCTTCTTCTGCAGAGGTTCAGAGAGAGTAGGTAAGTTGCCCAAGGTCACAGAGCAGAAAGTGCCAGCTCTGCTTTCAGAGCTCTTTCCACAGCCCTGCACTTGCTCCAGCACCATGCATCTTTAGCTTTCCCCGGTCCAGCCTTCGAAACTGTCCAGGGTAGGAGACTGACCCCATGAATTTTTATTCTGGGGCCAGAGGCTGCCAGTGTGGACCAGAGCCTTCCCAAGCAGGATGAGCCACGACTTGCCTGTTGCAGACAGGACGTGCTGCGACCCCCCACTCCCCAACCAGGGGCCAAGTGCTCTCTGTAGGATCAATGCCCAGGATGCCTCTCCTGCTGCTGTCAGCCTGCTGAGGCTGTCACATGTGCATTGAAAGGTGGCTCTGGTGGACCAGCAGCATATACACTGATTCCAAGCACAGTCCCTGACTTCGCAGGGTGTGGTGTGTTCATGCAAGCACGCACATGTGGATGTACGTGAGACAGGAGGTTTGAGCTCAGCACTCAGGTACTTTGCACTTGTCCCTAAGGACAGTGTCCAGCGGGCTTGAACAAGACGGTGACTTTCACGGAAGATGTGTTAAGAGCTGCATCACGGTGTTGGGGGGAGCCCCGATTCTCACATGCCAACTACCACCAGCTTTGCTTGTCTGGCAAACTTTCAAGTGCCTGCTGGGTTGTACATTCTGTAGGCAAGTTTAGGAAAAGTGTGAGTTGAAAGACTTCAGCGTGGGGGAGAAACCACCTGATAATTTCACATCCTCTTGCTGCCCCGGACAAGGGTTTCATTTAAATGTGCCCTCATTTTAGGGCACACAGGGCTTTTTGTTTGAGTTGTCATTTACATTTTTAAACTCTTAGAAACCTCAGCAGAATCTGGCTTATTCTGGAGTCACAAATCTTCAGTGACGAGAGCTCAGGTCTGCAAGGGGAGATTTATCAGCCTCCTGTCAGTGGGTCACTAGTAGAGGATGTGCTCCTGGACTGGGGGGTCAATCCTGCTTCTGAGCTCCTGAGTTGACTTTGACTGATGCCGGCTTTGGGCTCCTACCTAGGTCTGCACCTGTTTATCCTTCTATAAGATGAAGGATTCTCTTCCCCCCTGACCTGAGCTGGGGAGAGATCTTTTGGTGAAAGGGCTATAAACCTCAGGTTCTGAGTATGTACAATTTAACCCCAGATAAGAAACAGAGTGGAAAGAGTGGTGCGTCTTTCCATCTCATACTCTGAAGGCACCACCACTTCTCTTTTCCTTTCCTCCCACCCCACAGCCACCTCTTTGCGCTTCAGGAGACTGTGCTGTGAGTGTCTAACTTCTGTAGGACCTCCTGGGGAATAGTCCATGGCTGTGCAAACTGTGGCTGCCCCAGGCCTAATTGTCCTGACAGAGTTTGCCTCAGCCACCAGCCCACTTCCCCTTACCACCCTCCCTTCATTCAAAACCTACCTCATCTGTCTCCATTTCCTAGGGCCTGGCTCTCAGCTTGCAGTCTGATGAACTGGTTCACAGTGATGTTAATAAGCGCTAAGGTCCCTCTCCAAACTCAAACCTTGTAACAGTAGGTGACTTATGCTCCAAAGGAAATGCTGTCTTGATCTCAGGGACAGAGACTGGGAGAGGCAGGAATAAATGGAATAAGAGATGGAGGGAGGAGGAGTTTGCAACCCAAGAGACCAGGCTCTGAGATCTGCCACTAGGTTAGAGAATGGGCACATTTCTTTGCTTTAGTTTCCTCAAGGGTGCCATGGTATGAAGGTCACTTCCTCGGGGGCTCACTGTAATGATTGAAATGCAAAGTGCAAAGTGGCCTGGTACACAGGACACTCTACGAATATTAAAAATGAGCTCCAAGAAGCAGGAATGAGGTCTATCTTGTTCACAGGTCTCTAAGAACCTAGCACAGATCCTCATTGAAGATGTTTATAAATCGATGTTGAGTGAGTGGAGGGATGCACAAATGACCAGGTGCTTCTGCATTTCCATCTGTGTGCCGAGCAGTGGGGTCCGAGGGTGGCCATGGGTGCTTTCTTACCTGACAAGGAGCTCTGCAGGCTTGTAGAGAGAGACCCCCATGTGGTGAGAAAGTGGTCCCTGCTTGTGGCTTCAATCCTGCTATGGCCCAGGGCTTTCTGTGGTCAGGAATAGGGCACCCATAATGGGGTTTTGAGGTTGGTAAAAAGAAATGTGGCAAGGATTGAACAATAATAATCTTCACATCTTAAAAGAGACCTGAAGGTTCGGAGGAGAGGTCGAGGTGGAGGTGTGTGGGAATCCAGTCCTGCAAAACTATAGACCTGAATGAAAACCCTCCATTCCAGAGACACCAGCTTAGTGATTCTAGGGGTCAGCTCCTGACTTCCCTTGCCTAGAGTCAAAGCTGGAAGGGAGAACACTTCTTAGGGAGGGAGAAAGGCTATGGGCAAATCTATGCTTGTTCCATCTTCTCCTGAACTTAATGGTATTCATCACTGTTTTGAAACTCTTGGCTAAGGGTCTGCCATCTTGGAGTCTTGTGTCAGAGAGGCCATGGGACCGATATTTGCTGCATGAAGCCGACGGTAGTAGCTTTCCTTAGGTTTTCTCTTCCTGAACTCCTGAACTATCAAACCCTTCCCCTCCACATGACCCCAGCCAGGGCCACGGCAGGCTGGGGTCCTGACCATCATCACCAGAACGCATTGCTCTGCTAACCTTTGCCTCTTCAGAGGGATTTGGTTCATCCTCATCACTGAACGTGCCTCCTCCAACCACATACCTGTCAAAGGTGTGTAGTCACAGAAGCAGATAGGAAGTCCCCAAAAAGAGAGCACTCAAGAAATCATTTTAAAAGAATTGTGGTAGTGATATGTTTACTTGAGAACTGATGGACTTCATTGCAGCTGACAGGGGTGTTTGGGGGTGGGGTGGGGGTGAGGTGTCATCAGTAGTTCACATTCCTGCTTCAATGTGCACAGAAATTAGACCTTCTTTTCTAGGATAGATACAATCTCTTCCTTACTTGTTTAGGTAGTAGAGAGGGGCAAACCTAAACTTACCAGTTTGTGATATTTCAGTGTCTTCTACCTTCTGGATGACTTGGGGTTCATGTTTCCTCTCCCTCCCCTACTCTTCTCCCAAATGGCATCTGGGGGCTTTGGGACCTGACATTGGCTGGGAGAGGGGGGTCTGGGACCCTCACTGGGCTCTGCTACAGAGTGGCTGGTCTGGCCTGGTCTGGCTTCCAGAATGGTCAATGTTGAAGGGTCATTGGTCCCCTTTAGCCTTTTGGGATGCCATACTGGCTTAAAGTTCTGCTCTCCCCCTCACAGGGGCCTATTTGTCCATCCCCAGGCCTTGTCAGTCCACCAGGTCTGGTGGCAAGGGATCCAGGTGTGTTGCTTCCAGCTCACCAGTCTGTCGCGTCCCCCTAAGGCAGCGCTGAAGTCCTGTAGGATGCTGCACTTGCTAAAACCAAGATTTCTCCCAGAGACTTGTGACCTGCCTAGGCTGTGCTGGGAGACAAGCCTTTGGCCTCCTCTTCACGGCCATCCTGATGTTTCTACACCTCCCTTGGCTCAGGGGGTAGAGCAGGTGGGGGATGAGGGGGTTAGGACCCTGTGAAAGACCTCTTCTTTCTCCCTCTATCACCTTCCTTTTTTCACCTTCCTCTGGGGCAGAGGGACTTGCTGTCCACTTCCTCTTCCCTTCACCACAGACTCTGATATTTTTTCTCCTTACTGTTTGCATATAAGCTTCCCAGCGTGGCCTCAATGGCCAGAGGGCTATTTTCTCTAAACTGGAAGACACTACCAGTGTAGGACACAAGGCCTGGTTCCTCACTGGAGCCGAAGCAATTCAGAGTTCTCATGTATCTCCACAAAGCCTGACTTTCAGTACTATTGATTAATGTTTCCAAAGCCTTCCATTTTTCTCTTACAAACCTCACCCGCCACGGATCAGCCTGAGGGATGTTTTCAGACTTCAAGGATCCCTCTGAGCAACCCCTGGCTGCTTCCTTCCTGTGGCTTGCACGATGCAGTGCTCTTCGGGGTTTACTTCCTAGTGGTCCCATAGACCTTTTCTGTGTCTTCTATGAGATTGTCCTACCCTCTCCATGACCAGCTATTGAGTTCCAGAGTGCCGTCAGATGCATCCTCCAGGCCTCTCGCTCTCCCTCCAGGGTGTCAGGCAATTCTCTCTCCACTGTGGCTCCAGCTGTTGTGTCAGCACAGATGCCCTACACTGATCACCCAGAACTCTCTTTGAGACCCAAGCTGTGTACTTAGTGTTTCCTCCTAGAGGGCACAGAGGCTCCTCCAACTCAGTGTGTATCCATGACAAAACTTGCGGTCTTTCCTCCAAACACTGTCCTCCTCCAGAAATCCCCATGTCAATAAAAAGCCCACTAGCTACAAGAGCCAGAGATCTGGAAGCTTCCTCAGTGCCTTCTTCTCTATCACCCTGTATCTCATCTGTCACCACATTCTGGAGATTTTCCCTTCTGAGTACCTCTCCGGTTCATCTACCCTTCTCCCTTACCCACCACCACCCAGGAGGTCCAAGTCACCATCCAGTTTTGCTTTGATGACTGTGACAGTTTCTTAATTGGGACCTTGCTCCCTTCCCATCATCCCTCTGTGCTGCCAGATTGAGCTTTTGGAAACATACACTGGATCATATCACATCACATCACATCACATAGACCCCTAGTCTTCAAATCCTTCTATGACTTCTCATTCCTCTTAGGAAAAGAAAAGTCTTCAAGAAGGCATGCAAGGCCTTACCTGGTTTTGGGCCTCCTCTCACACTGCTCTCTTTTTCCTACCTCCATCAACACTTCAGTAGAATTTGTGGGGCACATTGACCTCCTTACTTGGACTTGGGGAGCCTCATAACACATTTACATCCCTCTCTTAGGCTGAAGATGACTACTCTCCTCCATCTTATCTTGGTCCTTATTAGCTTCAGGTGAAAAGGGGTTCTGGTTTATTAATCCTTGGAACCCAAGACCCTCTTTATACGTATATGATCAATAGCTTTATGGTGCCAGTTAAAGGATACATTTTTTTTTCAAGGAATGAACTATTTTTAAAATGCAGATTTTCCTGATTCCCTTTGATTATAAGACTGTGATTCAGGATATTCCCAGGGGAAATCACTCTTCAGGAATTCTCTCTGTGACTCTACAAATTTCTCTGTTTTCCCATTGAAGCCATGGAAACAAAGAAGTCTTCTCTTGCCGGGGAATCCAGCTGGCTGTGGACTGGTTCAGGGACAGAGGACACACCTACATCAAGGTTTTTGTTCCATCCTGGAGGAAAGACCCACCAAGATCCGACACCCCTATTAGAGGTACGATGGAGGAGGCATATGCTCAAGCAGTACTATACACCTTTCCTTGGTAGTTCTCCTGACAATTACAGTCAAGTATCTACTGAGCTATTTGTGTAATAATGTCTGTCTTTCTCACAGGACTGTATGAAAGCACCAACTATAGATAGTCACTGCCATAGTGCTGGCACCTGGCATAATATTTGGCATATAGTAGATACTCCATACATAGTTGTCAAATAGATGAATAAACAAATTATTTTGTCTTTTAGTGTGAATGACTAAGTCCCCAAAATAATTGTATGCAGAGGAAGAGGGAGAAGCAGACCCCCTACTGAGCAAGGAGCTGGACCTGGGGCTCACTCCCAGGGTCCTGGGATCATGACCTGAGCCAGAGGCAGATGCTTAACTGACTGACCCACCCAGGCACCCCCTTCTTTCAGCCTTTTAACCAAAAGTTTTTAGTGGTGTTTTTAATGGTTACCAATTACTGCTTCTTCTGTTTCAGATTCTCTGCCTTTCTTTTTTGAATAAAATTATACTCTTATCTTAGGGATGAAGTATCTGTTGCCTATTTCTATACTAATGCAGACTTTAAGAAGTTCTGTGAGTTCTGTGAATCCTCTTTATTTTTTCTGGGGCCAGTTCTCTCTACCTCTCTCTCTGTATGTGTGTGCTGTTAAGTTTTCTCAAGTCCAGTGATTGTTTGGTTGCCAGTTTTTATTTGCAAATAAAGAGTCAGGTTGGTCAGATACATATCTGTGTGACTTCCTTGCGTTTTCTCTCCTGGCATGTGGATCTTTCCTGGAGTGGCAGGGCTGACCATCAGTGTTGACTGGCAGATTTTGCTTGGTCATGGAGCAGGCAGGCCGCTGGGCAGCCCTACCTACGCGCATTGCAATGCCACAGCAATGATGGTTTTACTCTAGATGGCCAAAGGCCACATGGGAACCTCCTCCTTCCTAGTTATATCTCACTTTCCCGATAATGATAAGGGTAGGGAAAGGGTGGATGCACCTGCCCCACGAGCAGCCCTCACCCTGACTTCTGCCCACACCCCACTCCCTCTCCACGGGCCTGAACGCTCTGGGTCTCTGCAGGGAGAATGGTACCCCCTCTGCTTCAGCCTTCTATACGCATTCTGGGGTGTGGCTCCCTACCTACTGCGGGGTCAGTAAGGTTTCCTGGGTTTGCTGCTCTCCTGGTTTCATTGCTATTATTCTGTGTTTGCTGCTTTTCTGTGGCTCATTATACCATGATAATGGGCCCCCTCCCCATTTTGTATCTCTTCACTGCCACTTCAATGGAATTGTGAGAAAGAGGTGGGGATAAATGCGTGTGCTCAGTTCTCCACCATGAACTGGTTACCCCAAATTATTCTTTACTGTCTGAACATGGAGAATGGTGGCTCTCTGATAGTTGTGTAATCTTTAAATACAGTATAGGTAGAGGCTAGAGAAAATCACTCTGGGGTAGGGAAGGAGTTTTTAAACAAGTCATAGCAAGTGCAGAGCTTCAGGGGAAAGATTCATAAATTTGACTGCATTAAAATAAAAGCTCTGTTCATTAGTGGATACCACAGAAGCAAAAAAATGAAAAGACAAGCCTTGAACTGGGAGAGGCTATCCATCACACATTCCTGATGAAGGATGTACTGTCCAGAATCGATAGACAGCTTCTCCAAATTAATAAGACAAAGACAAAGGAGCAACAGAAAGATGAACTAAAGCATGAATAGGCCTTTCACAGAAGAGAAAACATAAATGGCCAATAAACGTAAGAAAAGATGCTCAATCTCATTAGTATCCAAAGAAATGCAAAATAAAACCACAATAAGAGGCCACTGTACACCCACTAGATTGGCAAAAATTCAGAAACCTGGAAATGCCAAGCATTGACAAAATCTTCTAAACTGCTGTGTTGGGTAGTAACTTGATATACCCACTTTGGAAAACAATTCAGCATTGTCTTGGGAAGTGCCTTGCCCTATGGCTCAGCAATATCACTCTTGGGGGTACTCCCTAGAACCATCCTTGTACTTATGTCCCCAGAGACTTAGACGCAGAACTGACAGCAGTGAACATATGGACGTGGCCAAACCTCCCCAAGAAAACGTTAAAGGAAGAAAGCACATGAACAAGAATACGTACATATAATTCAATTTGAGTAAAGTCTAGAGGGTCCTAATCACATTAAAAATATGGACATCAAGGACTGGAATCTAAATTAAAAAAATTTTTTAAATAAAAAATTGCAATAAATAACCACATAAAGTTAAAAAACTAAAACAAAAAAAATAAAAAAATTGTAATACTTTGATTAGCCTAACCTTTTAGATCAATTTTTATAGGAAACAACACTTGAGAAGACTAGTAAAGAAATAAGGCATGAGGGGTGCCTCGGTGGCTCAGTGGTTGGGTGTCTGCCTGAGGCTCTGGTGGTGATCCCGGGTCCTGGGATCCAGCCCCACCGGGTCTCCCTGCTCAGCGGAAGGGAGTCTACTTCTCCCGCTGGCCCCACCCCCACTCCTGCTTGCTCTCTGTCTCTGAAATAAAATAAGATCTTAAAAAAAAAAAAAAAAAGGAAGAGGGCATGAAAGAATAAAAAAACAATTTTTGCTCTTAATGGATAATGGTTTGTAAACTCTCAAATGTTAGATGGCATAAGAAATATCTACTGTAGAGAGAGGTCATAATGATATGCAGAATGTTACCATATTGGACCCTGCTCATTATAGTTTTAAGACTATAATCTTGTGGTCTTTCTCAGAAGCAGAATTCAACACCTTTTTAAAAAATATTTTATTTATTTATTTGAGAGAGAGCAAGTGCACAAGTAGGGGGAGCGGCAGGCAGAGGGAGAGGGAGAAGCAGACTCGCTGCTGAGCAGAGAGCCCAGTGCAGGGCTTGATCCCAGGACCCTGAGGTCATGACCAGAGCCAAAGGCAGACACTTAACAGCTTAACCGACTGAGCCACCCAGGCGCCCCCAGAATTCAACACTTGACGGTTGTTTCTCTTACTTGTACATATGTCAACGTGTAAAGACATCCAAGTGAAACCTGAAAATAAATAGCAAAGCACAGAAAAAAATAGTCCTTTTGGGGGATGCATACATAGGCATTTTTAAAAATGGAAGGAAGGGAATTATAAACACAAAGTTCTAAAAATTGGGCTTAGGTTGAGGGGAGCAGCAAAGTGGGGGGACAATGAGGACTCCAGAAGTGTGGCCACACCCTATTTCTCTGCATAGGTGGCTTTAAAATGTACCCTTTGTGCCCTGTATGCATTATGTACTTTGTCGAAGTCTGGACACCATGTCACATAGGAAAGGATGTAGATTTGAAGGAAGAAACAATTTGTGAAGAATATGCTAATGCTCTTCCATGTTCTGAGTAACTGTTACCTGTAGAAGGGATTTTTTTTTTTTTTTTTGCATGCCTCCAAAGGCAAAACTAAGGTCAGAGAGTGGACTTTCCAGGGATGTGGATTTTAGTTCCTCTAAGAGACCTTGTGGCACCTGATACATTTTCACCTCCTTGCCAGGCTGCATAAGAGCTGTCACCCACACGAGCTCATCCAGTCTCCTCATAGACCCTGAGGATGTGAAAGAGGAGTTACTATCCTCATTTTATAGTAAATGCAAAATCTGATGCTCAGAGAGGGATGAGGTACCAGCTGAGACCAGAACCCAGCTTATAGATTCTTAATACCAGACTCTTCTGGTTACATTCTTGTGTTCCTCAGAGCTGTTATGGTATGCTCTATCCTGAAGGCGTCTCAGTACCATGGGCAGGAAGAACAGTGGCTCTGAGCTATGGGCCCAAGCAGAAGCCTTCTAGGTGGATGCAAGTCTCCTAGTAACTTCTAAGGCATTGCCAGGATTCCAGTTAAATGTGAATGTCTTTCTCCAGAAGGACTCTTCTGGGTCTCCTGTGGTAGGGGTGTTATGGCATGTAACTAGAGAAAGGATAGAAGCTATGGCCTCCCTCTGCCTTCTAAAGTGACTCCTCTTGTTAAGGACCCTTCTCAGGACCCTTGTCATGACTTGGGCGGGACAGAAGCCAAGAGTCCTCTTGACCTCAGGCTGCTGGCAAATTCCTCTCAAGACCTCTGAGCTCCTCACCTGCCAGGCTGGGCCATGGATGGGGAGGAGGGAGTTGGCTTGGAGAGGCTCCCTGAGCTGCCGACCGGGCTCGGTAACGTTGAGAATGGCTTTAGGGGTGGGGGTCCTGCCCCTAAAGCCGCTACATTCTGTGTCCTGCCTGCCCTGTGCCCCCCAGAGCAGCACGTGCTGGAGGAGCTGGAGAGGCAGGCGGTGCTCGTCTACACCCCGTCCCGCAAGGTCAATGGCAAGCGGGTGGTCTGCTACGATGACCGCTACATTGTGAAGGTGGCCTACGAGCAGGACGGTGTCATCGTCTCCAACGACAATTACCGTGACCTTCAGAGCGAGAACCCCGAGTGGAAGTGGTTCATTGAGCAGAGGCTGCTCATGTTCTCCTTCGTCAATGATCGGTATGTGGTGGCATGTGGGGTCCTGGCGCAGGGGGCTGGGGTGACTGGCAGAAAAAGCCACCCCAACCAGTGTATGCCCAGTGGGGCTTGCAGTCATAGGCACACCACGCCAAAGCAAAGGACACCAAAGGCTAGGGGGAATTGTACCCCATAAGAGGTAGCAGTTACTTTCAGGCCATGCCAGGACATGGTTGCCCCTATATCACCTTCCTAAACCCCATGGCAGATGCTTGCAAGCAGCTACCTCCCAGGAACCCCTATGGTCATTTCCACATAATCAAGGCCAGCAGTTCCCTCTATCCAGCCCAGGCCCAGAGAAATCTGGCAATTCTGGGTTCCAGAAGCTCTTCACTGAAGTCTGATAGATCATGGCTGCCTTTGGTCTGGACACAGCCCGGGGCCCCAGCCAAGTCCTTTTGACGCACTGGCCTCTGCTAAGGGCCTGCCAGAAGGTCCCCTGGCTGCCAGAAGGCAGAGCCTGCCTGCCTGTGGGTGAGGACGCCTGCCCTGGTGCCCCGGGCATGTCCATAGGGCCCTCTTGGCCCAGCTCGCCGTGGCCAAGGCCCGGCAGAGAGCAGGAGGTGAAGCCTTTGGGAACCTCTAATAACCGCAGTGGGCAGCTCCCCAGATTCTTGGTCAGGGCCCAACTCCAAGAAGCTGGCTGTGTAGCTGGGATCTGAGCCACAGAGGCTGCCCGGGACTGGGGATTGCCCAGCGCTGGGCTGGCCTCCTCTACATGGTCTGCACCGTGAGACTCAGTGTGACACTTGACTCTCAGAGGGACACCAACCCATTAAAATCAGGCCCCCTATTTAGGATCTACAACTCCTCTCATGGAACCTCTGTATGGCCTAGAAGTCCCTCCTGGGAACAAAAGTATTCATGTGAAAAAAAACGATGACACTAAAGGAGGGAAATATTCCTTCCAAGGCATGTTTTCCCCTCTGAGCTGTGGGCACGCCCAGGATGCGTTCCCTTTCCTGGTGAGACTTAAAGCTGGGGAGACAGAAGGGGCAGAGTGGGGGCAGGTGGTATTCAAGAACTGGGCGGGGGTCCGGCAGCCCCAGAAGCTGAGACCAACCCCAGAGCCCCCTGGGTTTGAAGAGGAGGTGCTGGGCCTCTACTCAGGCTCCGTGTGCCCGCCACACCTGGGATCTGCTTCTTCACTGGCTCACTGGCTGGCATTTCAAGCTCAATTAATGTTTATCTCCCACCTGTACATATCCAGGGCTGCGGGGCAACACAGGAGAAATGGAATCTGAGTAGGGGAGCCCACAGGCCTAGGGTTGTCTGTAGCCCTGTGGAAGTCTCAGACCTGATGTTGAGAACAGAGGGCAAGCAGTTTATTTTTTATTTTTATTTATTTATTTTAAAAGATTTTATTTATTTATTCATGAGAGACACACAGAGAGAGAGGCAGAGATACAGGCAGAGGGAGAAGCAGGCTCCCCATGGGGAGCCCCATGTGGGACTCGATCCTGGAACCTCAGGATCACACCCTGAGCCAAAGGCAGATGGTCAACCACTGAGCCACCCAGGCGTCCCAAGGGAACGCGTCCCGGGGGAGCCCTAGAGCAATTATGTTTCAGTTTTAGTGGATAAAAATCACCTGGAAAGTTGTTAAAAATGCAGATTCCTGAACCGCCTGAGTGTCTGATCAAACAGGACTTGTGCGAAGCCCGGACCCTGCACTTTGCTGAGCTAGGTGATTCTGGCCCTGCTGGAGAAACTCCCAGAGGCCTCGGCTGCTCTCCGGAGATCCCTGCTCGGCCCTCGTGGGCTCAGCGAGAAGGAAGGCTTGTACTGCTGCAAACGCTACACAGCCCCTGGGTGGGAGAAAGAGCCGGCACGGGAGCCCAGGCCCAGGCCACGCCGGGTGCTGCCCGCGGGTGCCGGTGGTGAGCTTCCTGCAATCGCCCCCTGTGCTTGTTTACAGGTTCATGCCTCCTGATGACCCCTTGGGCCGCCGGGGACCCACCCTGAGCAACTTCCTGAGCAGGACGCCAAAGCCCCCAGAGCCCTCCTGGCAGCACTGCCCCTACGGTGGGTAGCACCCCTGCCTCGTGATCCCTGTCCAGGTCTCAGGTCGGGGCGGCACTCGAGGCAGAGTCGGAAGTGCTGGCCTTGGGCTCCAGTCCTAACTAGCTGTGTGACCCTGGAGAGCTAATTTCCCCTCTCTGGCCAGCACTTGCCGACAGGGTTATCGTAAGGATGAACTGTCGCATGGGAGCCTCTGTGAGGGCCACATGCAGGGGTCACACACAGGGCAGAGCTGTACTCGGGAAGCCTGGAGGCTGTGTGGTCTCCCAGCTCAGTCCCGTCACCTGGCACTTTGGCACCTTGAGTCCGAGTCCTGCCCCACCATCCCGCCCCATACCTTCATGGACTTTGGTCCGTGCTATCCATCAAGAATGAAGGACTTTATCCCAGAGCACTCCTAGCCAGCTCTTCTACTAACTTGATTTAGCAGGGTCATTTGTTTAACATCCCCAGGCCTTCTTTCCTGTGTCCATAGAAGCTAATTTATTTTGTTTTTAAAGATTTTATTTATTTATTCATGAGAGACACACACACACAGAGGCAGAGAGAGAAGCAGGCTCCATGCAGGGAACCCCATGTGGGACTCGATCCCGGGTCTCCAAGATCACACCCTGGGCTGAAAGTGGTGCTAAACCGCTGAGCCACCCGGGCTGCTCTAGAAGTTTTATGCAGATTTTATTTATTTATTCACGAGACAGAGAAAAGCAGAGACATATGCTGGGGGAGAAGCAGGCTCCTTGCAGGGAGCCCGCTGGGGAACTCGGTGCCCCCCGCCGGGGTCACGCCCTCACCCGAAGGCATATGCTCGACCACCGCGCCTGGAGCCACCCAGGCGTCCCTAAGAACCTTAGGTGATATTCGGAGTCACTTCTTACTAGCATTAAGGCGGCCACACACGCACATTCAGGTTGGCGCATCTTGCTCCCATTCACTCTCAGAAGCGTCCAGGTCTGGGCGGTAAATTACTTGATCCCCTCTGTTAGGGCAGTCTGTAGGGAGAGGGCAATGGTCAGCAGGAGGGATGAGGCCAATGGTGGAAACTGAGGCAGAACCGGAGGTGCGGTCCCGTGCCCTGAGCACCTGCGCCCGGTCCATCCTGCAGGGCGGCCCTGGGGAAGCGGGGCCGAAGGTCACGGTCTGTTTCCGAGCCCCCACACCGCCCGTCCACCGGCCTGAAGCAGCTCGCGGGGTGGGGCCCGCAGCACGGCAGGCGCGGGCCGCGCCTCTCCCCACCGCGTCGCGCCCCCGTCGCGCCCCTCCCGCCCGAGGTCTCACCCCTGTCCCCCCCCCCCGCCCCTTCCAGGCAAGAAGTGCACCTACGGCGTCAAGTGCAAGTTCTTCCACCCCGAGAGGCCGCGCGCGGCGCCCCTGGCGGTGGCCGACGAGCTGCGCGCGCAGACGCGGGCGGGGCGGGGCGCGGGCGGCGAGGCGGGGCGGCGGCGGGGCGCGCGCGCGGCGGGCGGGGCGGGGCGGGGCCGGGCCCCGGGGCGCTGCGGCCGAGCCGGGCGCGCGCAGCCCGCCCCCCCCGCGGCCCGCGCCCGACGCCGCGGCGCTCGGAGGCCGCTTCTCGCGGCTCGCGCTCGGCGGCGCCCCGGGGCTCGGCGCGGCGCCCCCTGCGGACGCCGGCCCCGCGCCCCGGCCGCTCGGGGGGCGCTGCCCCGGGGCCGCGCACGCCGACCTGCCGCCCCCGCGCCCGCGGGCCGCCGAGGCGCGCGCCCTCCCGCCGGAGGCCGGCCGGGTCGCGGGCCGCTGGGCCTGGGCGGAGGGCGGCTGGGGCGACGGCGCCTTCGCGGGGCCCGCGGGGTCCCCGGCCGCAGCCCCGGGCGCGGGGGAGGCGCGCGCGCGGGCGCGCAGGGCGCTGTGCGGCATCTTCCCGCCGCAGCAGGTGGACGGCGTCATGGCCCTGTTCCCCGCGCTCTCCGACGTCGCCAGGCTCATCCTGCTCATCCAGAAATTCCAGAGGTCGGGGGCGCCGGCGGGGAAGTCCTGAGAGCTCGTCCTTGCCACCGCCAGGGATGTCGCAGCCGCGCCTGCCTGCACCCTGGGGCACAGCCCCTGCTCTGCGCACCCCCTTTTCTTAAAGACGGTCGGGGGCGGTGGCACCTGATGACCCTCGCGGACACTGCGGGGCTTGCCCCTGCAGCTCCAGGTCCTGCAGAGTAAGGCCGGCCCCTTCCATGGACGGAGTGGTCCCTTCTGTCTGCAAGACCCCTCGGCCCCTGACAGCCCAAGGGTTTGTCCAGAGCAGTCCATGGCTGTTTTGTCAAGCTGCACCTGGGATCCACGAGTGGGTCGCAAGATCAGTGTAATGGGTCACGCCAGAAAGAGTGGCAGAGGAGATCCCGGAGCCCACCCCACGCCACCAAGCGAAGTGTGAGACTCCTGCGTGCTAGCTCCGCGTGTGCCCCGTGTGCCCTGGCCAGCCATGCAGACTGAATGCGGGTCACGGGCAAACGTTTGAAAAATCCTGGCAAATGGCCTTCAATTTCATTGCATCAAATCACATTTGAACTATGTAGTGAGTTGCCTGATGGAGGTTTTGGCATCGGGAGGTTTTCATAGGAGCTGTTTCTTACCCCAGGAGGGAAACCTAGAATCCCAGCCTTGATGTGTGGGCTCCGCTTGTCACTCTGAAATTGTGTGGTGGTGCTGGTCTGTGGAGGTGGGGCAGGGGCCCGTTGTCCCTGGGGTCTTCACCCCTACACACACACACACACACACACACACACACACACACACACACACACTTCTTGACTCAGGCTAAGCATCCCATGTTTTTCAGCCGTCCATCAGGGCATTCCCCAGCACAGGTCCTCTGCGGGCTGCGCTTTCTAAGCCATACCTCACACGTGAGCCAAGGCCCAGTGAAGGCACAGTCAGGAGTTGTACCCAGAAGCCTCAAGGTGGGTCCCTGAAGAGCTGGGGGGAGCCTCAGTCGAGGAGCTTTATTGCTCCCTTCCACCCCTGCTGTTTCTTCCATCCAGCTCCTGCTTTCAGCTTTGGGGAGGAGGGACCCAGCCATTTGCAGCTGGCAGGAAATGAGACTGTGCTTCCAGAGTGTGGACCCTCCGTCCTCAGGGGGCCCTGGCGTCCCTAGCAGGCATCCACCATTTCCTCAGGGTTACAAGTCCAGCTGTGTGTAGGTCTTGGCTCCTTTGTTCATCATGGCCTTTGGTGGCTGCCATCGGGGAGAGTGTGAGGCACCTCCCAGTGGGAAACCAGCTCCCAACCCCCAAAGGCTTCCTGCAGGCTGGTGAGTGCAAAGGGGAATTCTCTGTGTCACTGTGCATTGTGGCACAGACCAGGGTGCAGCCCTGGGACAGCCCGCTCCCAGCCCTCTAATTCACCGTAACTGCTGCCAGTGGAGATGTGGGGACGTTGTGTCTCCTTGTGACCCCTTTCATCTTTTTTAAACCAGCTCCTTAGCTGCTTCAGCCAGATCTGTTCTTCACCTCTTTTTTCTCAAAGAAGACATTGCACCCACGGTTGTATCGTATTATTTTGGGACATCAGTCCTGAAGAGGACCCACTCTTTCTAGATAATCTGGACTTCCCTCATGGTGTTTCTGTTTTTGTTTTTGTTTTTGTTTTCTTTTCTTTTGGTGAGACTAGTTTTATTTAGAGCTGCTTTGGTCTCTCTGATCTGTCTCCTGATGTGGAATCGTCGCACTGCCGATGTACAGTTGGAAATGTTTAAACTGCTTCCTTTCAGGACAAGTTTGAGTTGTAGTAAGCTGTAAAGCTATTTTATTTGGTTCACTGTGATGGAGACAAGCACAAAAAACAAGTGAAGAGACAGCGCATTTCAGTGTAATCCCCTTTGGAATTTTTTCCAAAGTCTCGGTATGTCTTTATGACACAAAACATGGATGGACAGGTGAATGAAATGTTCCTGGTTTCGTAACTGTTACCATGATCCAAAAATAAATCACTTTGATCACACCTGGGCTCTCTGTTACCTAATTGTGTATCATCTTCTCCCATGTCGGCTTCTCCCCTTAAGTCAGCTTTTCACAGTAAATATTGAGGGTGTGACGACTGGTCCTGTGGGGGCTTTATGTAGTGTTATTCCTCTCTTGGGAGTGAGGAGGCCGGAATCCACCTTTGCCAGGGGAGGCGGGGAGGCCCAAGGCGAGGACATGCCTTTGCTAGATGTTCAGCAGTCTGTTCCCAAGGACACAGGCTGCTTGTCTGTTTGCTAGACTTTTGAAATCCTCATTACAGAACCACAAAGCAATCTCATTAAAGCCATTCTTCTTGTGTAAACCTGCAGCAGAATCCTCGATTGCTCAAATCTGAGAAGCCAGGTTCTGTACCGTGTGTTTGCTGGTGGAGTTTTCCCAGAAGCCTTGCGAAGGCAGTTTGAGGCAGAACTGCAGAAAAGGCGGGGGCGTAGGAGCAAGAGAAGCCACTCACGTCAGCATTGTTCCAGATAAGACGAATCCCAGCCCCCTGGATTTTACCTAGAACTCACGTGGGAAACAAAGCCAACTACCCCCCAGCACAGGTTCAGCTCCTTGTGTCTGGGTGAACAGTCCCTGTGGGGAGAGAGCATGGCTGGGGGGAGGCAAAGGGACATAAAGGAATGATGATGGGGGAGGAGGCTCTGGTTGCTGGAACAACTACTTGAAATCCCAAATCCCACCCTGAGGGAATGCATAGAGCCAGGACCAGCTACCTAACTCGTGGGGCCCTGTGCAAAATTAAAATGCAGGGCTCTTCCTTCAAAAGTGCTCAAGAATTTCAAGACAGTTGATATCACAGAATGCAACGAAGCCTGGGCTCCTTCTAAGTGGGGATGCCCGATGGGGCTGCCTACTGCCCATGATGTTGCCCTGTGTGGAGTTACCAAGAAGGCAAGCAAGAGAACATTTTCCATACCAGAGTGTCAGAGCCCAAAATCAGACGAACACGCTTTATAGAAAGGCCACATGTGTCCCAGGCAGGTGCTGGTCCCGCGGGCCTCTCCCGCAGGGCCTGACCACTGCAACCCCCTGAGGGCCCAGTGGGCCTTCCTTGACTTCCTCTGCCCACCTCTGCTGCAAGGGGCTCGAGAGGAGAAGTCAAGGGTCTTGAGCAAACCACATCCTGGACCAGCTATGTCCAAATGAGGACAAGAGGTCAGTAGGGGTAGGCCTAACTGGGCAGCGAGTATCCTGGTTTGTATTAAGCAAGGCTCTCCAGTTACAAGCATGGCTCACAAACCAAATGGCAGGAGGCCTGAGGTGGAAGCAGCTGTGGCGTTGGCTGGAATTAGGGGCTTGGACTCTCTGTCAGGACTCTTTTCCATTCTCTTCTGCACGTTGGGGTTATTCTCTCCTCTTGAGGTTTTCTCTACACAGTGAGAGCCACTCTGTTGGCAGACTTGGGTACATATCCTTCCAGCTAAAGGACTTTTGGCCGCAGAGAAATCCGAGGAAGAATCAGTTGGCCTGGTTTGGGTCATGCGCCTGCCCCTGGACCAATCACTGAGGTGTTACATTGGGTGCAGCTGAGTCTCATGCCCCCTCCCCCGCCCTTTGGCTCCGATGAGGGCACATACTGGGATTGTCAGCTTCTGCCGAAACCCATATGGTTGGTGGGCGTTGGGAGGTTTAAGGGGATGCCAAGCAGTTCCCTCAGAAGTAAGAAGTGGGGCCTGTGTCCAGGCAGACAAAATGAATGCCCGCAACAATATTCAAGTCTGGACACTGGGCCAGGGGTTAGGATGGCCCCACCCTCCTCCACCTTCAGCTCTGGTCCTGCCTGAGAAAGGAGCTGCTGTGTTTATTCTCTTTTTCAGTCAGGAGAAACCATGCATCTGCCCATTCACAACACAGCTCTCTGTGGTTGGAAGTTGGAGAGCCTGCTGCTACAGAGTCTGAGCTATCATTGGGTTCATCTTGCCAGGCCTGGATTGCGGCCAGATGAGCACTTAGGTGGGAAACTGCCAAAACCCCTGCAGAGGAGGAAGTGGCTCTTCAGAGTCAAAAGGTGATCTTGTTCTCTTTGACTCACTTCTGAACTGATGCCCTCTCGAACTCAGGAAGCTCTCAGAATCAGAGCACCTCACCTCAGCTGCTGGCAGCTGAGCTGAAAATGAGGGGCTGATGGCCTGACCCAGCTTGTAATTACTTTGCTCTGAGTTCCTGGGGAAACAATGTCTCCTTTCTGTCCTTCATATTTTTAAAAAATATATATATTTTTTATTTTTATTTATGATAGTCACACACACAGAGAGAGAGAGAGGCAGAGACACAGGCAGAGGGAGAAGCAGGCTCCATGCACCGGGAGCCCAATGTGGGATTCGATCCCAGGTCTCCAGGATTGCGCCCTGGGCCAAAGGCAGGCGCCAAACCGCTGCGCCACCCAGGGATCCCCCCTTTCTGTCCTTATGGAGGAATGACGCACCTATCCCAATGCCCAGGAACAGGAAATATGCTGGATAAATAAGCAGAAAGGCAAATGGGTACAGTGCTCAGAAACCAGGTGGATGCCATTCATACTGACTAGGCTGACTGACAGTGACTGGCTGACTCACTGACACTGACAGACACTGGCTGACTGACTAACACTGGGTGACACTGACTGACACTGATTGACAGACATTGAGTGACTGACACACTGACACTGAATTACTGACACTGACTGACAGACACTGACTGGCTGACACTGCTTGGTTGACAAGGTTAAAAATGTGGTTCACACCTGTAGCTTTGGGGAGCGATTACTCAAATAGGGTTAGCAAATCATCATAGTTTTGACTTTATCTGAAGTCAAACTTACTCCTGAAAATAGTGTTTACGTGACTAGAACAAGCCATGTTAAGCCTCCAAAGATCAGTCTCACCAATGCCATTCTTGATGAGGTAGTTTACAGAGGCATCTTTCCCCCAAAGGAAGGATCAGAAGCACAGGATAGAGATGAAGTCCTTCTCTTTGCACCAGTGATTTTTTTCCCAATCTGGCCCCTTTTCCTTTCTCTGAGACTGTCTTTAGCTCTCATTTTCTCAAAGCCCCTTCTTCATACAGAATCACCTACTTAGTGGTCCTTTGGGTTCCATGTTTCACCTGATTGTATGTAACTCCTTTCCTCTCCCTTCCTCTGTGATGTCCTGCCCCCATTAGTGCCCTCAGATGTCCCCAGGCTTCAAAGCCCTTCTCTTCCCCCTCCTTCCACAAAGTTTGCCCAGGCCATTCCAGCACCTGTGAACCATCCTTCTCAGATTCCACACTGCTATACTTTCTGGGGCTGAACATTTCCAATTGCTCCAAGGCACCCTTGCAATGTTTTTGCTCTGAATGGCTATTTGTTGCTCATTTTTTAAACTCTTTCCTTGTTTTTAGGCTTGCACTTAAGACCATGCACATTCGGAGGGTTGGGACTATGTCTTTAACCTTGTCTTTCCATCAGCCTTGAAGTCCAGTCAGTCAGGACCAGTGAGGTTATGTTACTGAAACCAAACAGTGCCGAATCCCAATAGCTAGGAGCAGAGTTGTGCTGTATTGTACTCCATGTCCACCGTAGGTTACCTGGGGCTGTGCACACAGAGACCCAGGCTGAAGGAGGATCTGTCTCCGGCTTCCAAATGGGCTGAAGAAGAGAACATTTTCAACTGTGTGCTGATTCTTAAAGCTTCCAAGCAGATATGGCATGGCAACACCTAACTGCACAGGATAGGAAAATGCAATCCTCCTGTGCGTCTACATGGTAGGCATCTTTGGAAAATAGTACCATGATCATTTGCCTGTGGTAGGCAACAGAGAAATATTTATTGATTGAAAGCCTTGAGAGGAAAAAAATGAGTTAAATGAAGCATGGTACATCCATTTAATGGAATACTACAAGCCATAAAATGATATTGTCAGAGGATGCTAATGACATAGAAAATGTTGAGCATATATCAATTCATCATCAGGAATGCAAATCAAAATCATGATGAGATACCACCTTACACCTATCAGAGTGGTTAAAATTAACAACACAGGAAACAACAGGTGTTGGCCAGGATGCAGAGCAAGGGGAACCATCTCACACTGTTGGTGGGAATGCACACTGGTGCAGCCATTCTGGAAGACAGTATGGAGGATCCTCAAAAAGTAAACATAGAACTACTCTATGATCCAGCAAATTGCACTACTAGGTATATATCCAAAGGATACAAAAATACAGATTTGAAGCACCCTGATGTTTATAGCAGCATTATCAACAATAGCCAAACAATGGAATGGAAAGAGCCCAAATGCCCATCAACTGATAAATGGATAAAGAAGATGTGAGATATATATATATATCTCAAAAAGTTGCCCAGGCCATTCCAGCACCTGGAATGTGGGGATTTCATATATATATGTATATATAATCCTCACAGGCTGGAGTCTGGATAGCATGGGGCTGATGCCTAATATATATAGATATAGATATAGATATAGATATAGATATAGATATAGATATAATCACTCAGCCATCAAAAAGAATGAAATCTTGCTATTTATAATGACATGGTTGGAGCTAGAATGTATTGTTACGTGAGAAAAGTCAGTCAGAGAAAGACAATAAACCAAATGATTTCACTCATATGTGGAATTTAAGAAAAAAAAATAGATGAACATATGGGAAGGGGGAAAAAAGAGAAGGGGAGGAAACAAACCATAAGAGACTCTTAACAGAGAACAAAGGGAGGATTGCCAGAGGGAGGTGGGTGCGGGATGGGCTAGATGGGTGATGGGCATTAAGGAGGGCACTTGTTATGATGTGTACTGGGTGTTATATGTAAGAGATGAGTCACTAAATTCTACATCTAAAACCAATTTTATCATATATGTTAACTAATTAGAATTTAAATAAAAACTTAAAATGAATAAATAAATCAGAGATGTTTACCTTTATGTTCTATGACAAAGGTAGACTTCTAAGAATACCATTTATCTCAGTAAGATTAACTGAAGTTCAAAAAAAAAAAGAGAAAAAAAAGGAAAAAAAAGAAAAAGAAAACAAAAAAAGAGAAAATGCTGAGCATAGATTATGAAGAATAAAAGTAGATTGTAAAACAGAATGCATCATACTTCTCTTTTGTTAAAAATACATATTCTTTTTTTTATTTATTATTTATGATAGTCACAGAGAGAGAGAGAGAGAGAGAGAGAGAGGCGGAAACACAGGCAGAGGGAGAAGCAGGCTCCATGCACCGGGAGCCCGACGTGGGATTCGATCCCGGGTCTCCAGGATCGCGCCCTGGGCCAAAGGCAGGCGCCAAACTGCTGCGCCACCCAGGGATCCCCCCTTTCTGTCCTTATGGAGGAATGACGCACCTATCCCAATGCCCAGGAACATCCCAAAAATACATATTCTATTTATAGAAAAGAAATTCTCTAAAGATCAACAGAGTCTACCTGGGTGGTGGGATTATGATTACAGGTGACTCTCTCCTCCTTTCCGTCTTTATATATTTTTCTAAATCTTCTATAGTCAATAGCTTTCATAACAAGAAAAAAATTCCTTGCTACACACCACTGCCTTTTAAAAAATGCTAAACTATACATTCATTATAAAAAATTCAGAAGATTCAGGCGCCTTGAATTGACATGTGATAACACCAAAGGTCCTTCTGGACCTCTTTCCATACACGCATGCATATTTACAGAGGTTTTTTTTTAATTTTTTATTTATTTATGATAGTCACAGAGAGAGAGAGAGAGAGAGAAAGGCAGAGACACAGGCAGAGGGAGAAGCAGGCTCCATGCACTGGGAGCCCAACGTGGGATTCGATCCCGGGTCTCCAGGATCGCGCCCTGGGCCAAAGGCAGGCGCCAAACCGCTGCGCCACCCAGGGATCCCACGCATGCATATTTAATTGAAAGAGAATCCTCAGGGCACCTGGGTGGCTCAATGGTTGAGCGTCTGCCTTTGGCTCAGGTCGTGATCCTGGGATCGAGTCCCGCATTAGGCTCCCTGCTTAGTGGGGAGCCTGCTTCTCCCTCTGCCTGTGTCTCTGCCTCTCTCTCTGTGTCTCTAATGAATAAATAAAATCTTAAAAAAAAAGAAAGAAAGAAAGAAAGAAAGAGAATCCTCACAGGCTGGAGTCTGGATAGCATTGGGCTGATGCCAGTGACATGACAGTCCAGGTGAGCATAAAGCTGGTCCCATGGCCAGAAAATCCTGTGCAGGCCCTGGTTCCTGGGATGGTTGAAGGACCCTGGGAGGTATCCCCCCAACACCCCAAAGCTCTATGTCTGCCCGCTGCTGTGTCTGCTTTGTGGGAGACCCGTCACCTTGTGGCACCCGAGGTCACAGACACATACTTTGGGGATCATGATGCCACAGGAAAGGAGGCAGCCCTCTTTGTGGAGAATTTGGCCCTGGAGCGTCAGGGCCTTATGGCTTGGGAGAGGAGGAAGATGGACATTTCCTCATTCTCTGTTTGTGTTCTTTGAGTTGATTCAGCTCCAGGGAATTTTTTTGGCCAAGTTCAAAATAACTCTTCATGATCTGTTCGGTGCAAATGCAGTTGATTTATGGTGTTGCTGACCTTTGATTCATTGGCAAAGCACTGCCTGGGGCCCTGGGGAGCTGTTCCTTTGCTTGTTTACCCAGGGTGATTTAGGAGCTGCAGTGCCAAGAAGGTTTTCCTATTTCTTCCACCCTAGGACCTGACCGCGTGGCCCCTGCCCCCAGAGCTCACGCCCTGGTGGGGCGCAGCCTCAGATTTTGTACAGAGTGACAGTTATCTTTTGGATACCCTGGACCATGTCACTCAGTCTCTGGCTTTTAATCCCTTTGAAGAAGGCCCCAGAGAAACTCCCCAAAGCAGCTTCTCACACTGCACTCTGCCACTGGCAGGCCAGCTTCTCCCCCATCTTCTTTGGGCTCCTGCTCCTCCATTGTGGAGGGGCTGCTGGGGAGTCAAATGAATTATTATTATTGATGCTGACAGGGTAGCCTCCTTACAGAGTCTGCAAGCACAGCCCGGGCCTGCAACCCCTGATGTGAACCACTGGTATATGCAACACGAATAAGTCTCAGAATAATTATGCTGAAAGAAGCCGGTCAGACAAGAGTACGTACTGTATGATTCCATTTATATAAAACTCTAGAAAATGTCAACTAAGCTCCTGTGCCAGAAAGTAGAGGAAAGGTTACCTGGAGATAGAGGAGTGGGGGAGTGGGGGGGGGAGGGATTGTCGAGGGAGGGATTGCCAAGGGAGTGATGACTATGTCATCCTCTTGATGATTTCATAAGTGTGTGCAGATGTCAAAACTCCTCAATTGTGCACTTTATTTTTTTAAGATTATATTTATTTATTTGGAAGAGAGAGAGAATGAGAGAGAGAGAGCATGACAGCAGGAGCAGGACAGTCAGAGAGAGAAGCAGATTCCCCACTGAGCAGGGAGCTCGATGCCAGGCTTGATCCCAGGGCCCCAGGATCATGACCTGAGCTGAAGGCAGAGCCACCCAGGTGCTCCAGTTGTACACTTTAAATATTTGAAGTTTATAGTATGTCAATTATACCTTAGTAAAGCTCTTTACTTATTATTTTTTTGAGTGAGAGCATGTGCTTTGGGGGTGGGGAGGGGCAGAGGGAGAGGGAGAGAGAGAATCTTAAGCAGACCTCATGCCCAGCACAGAACCTGGCATTGGGCTGGATTTCATGACACTGAGATGACCTGAGCCAAAATCAAGAGTTGGACGCTCAACCAACTGAGCCACCCAGGGGACCCAGTAAAGCTCTTTAAAAGAAAAAGAAACCTGCGCAAAAATGTGTTCCTAGAAGAACTAATTCTGGATGGTTTGATGATGACCATAGAGCTGGTCCCAGCTTTGACCATAGAGCTGGTCCCAGCTTTTCCTTGTCACCCTCCTGTCCTGTACTGAGCCCAGCAGAAGGTGTCCATGCCGCATCTGTGTGCATCGAATGTGCTGCCCTAATGTGCGTATCTCAAGCCGGGTGGAGGTCGGTAGAGAGACCACAGGGTCGCTGGGCCCTCTGTGGAGTGTGGTGGCCTGTCCCAGCTGTTCCCAGGCTCTCCATCCTCAAGGTGGGTCCTCTGATGGCGGGGCTGCTTGCTTCAGAGCTAGGCTGGCCCGGAGCCCCATTCAGGCTCTGCTCTGGCATTCAGCACCTCTTCCCTGGCCCATCATGGACACTACCGGGAGGGATCCCAGAGGGTGGCAGCCCCTTCGTTTTCAGTTCCAGTCACCAAAGGGCCCCCGAGGGTGGGTGGCTGAGGTAAGGAGGAGGGAACACAGACAGACAGCCCTCTGAATGCCACCTTCCTGGTTCTGGCCCTCTAGCAGGCCACCACCGATTTTATACCTACTGGTTTTTACCTAGTATCTTCCAAGCAGTAGTATCTGTGAAGTCCTGGGGTGACACATTAGCCACAGTTTCCCCAGACATTAAAATAGACAGGTAACAGAAGCCATTTCTACAGAGACAGAAAAATTCATGGTGTCCTGAGGCCGGGGCTTGTTGGGAGAAGTAGGGTACGACAGCTAAAGGTATGGATGGTGGAAATGTTCTAAGTTTGATTGTGGCATTGGGGTACAACTCTGTACTAAAAAAGCACTGAATTGTACACTTTAAACGGCTGAACTCTATGGTGTGTGAATCATACCTCAATAAAATTGTTACAAAAGCAAAAAGAAAAGGGAAAAAGGGAAAAAACCCCAAGCTGATCTTAGTAAAGTTGGGATCTCCTGCATCTCTCAGCGGGGCGAGGGCCACATCAGAATACTTGGCAATGAAAACTCCGTGGCTCTTTCCAGGCGTGACATCTTGGGGCTTTTGCTGAAGCCACAGCAGGAGTGGGGGGTGCGTAGGGGAGCTAATGAGTGGGACCGGGAGACTGGTCGGGATTCGACTGCCTCTTGGCTTTCTGGGCCGAGCAAGCAGTAGGCAGCCATCTAGGAACTCAAGAGGGGTGTGCCCCACGACAAGGTTGCCACCACCACACCAAGGGCTGCAAAAGCAGTGACCCAAAGAAGCTGCCAAACATCCATCAGTGTATCACCACTGAGAAAACATCTGGGATTCAAAGTTGCAGCTGACTGGCCACAGAGCCATTTAGCCACGAGACCGCTGGGCACTTTTGTGGGTCCAGGGCTGACTTGGTATCAAAATTGAGGCAGGCAAAGAAACTGGAGTCACTTGAAACCCTTCAGATGGGGCAGGGGTCCTTGGGTGACTCTCATCCAGGCTGCCCAGGGCTATCCCAATATTAACAATATTAACATAGGAAACCCTTTGAGCTGGGACAAACCGGACAACTGGTCACTCTGATTCCTCACAGATCCCTGAAAGCAAATGGCCAGGCTGAAAATCTCCAAGAATTAGCTTTCACTTTCCTGCTCCAATATCCACAATGACTGAAACAACTCCTGGAGAAGGGAGGGAAGAGGATCTCTGGCATAGGGCCACCTGTGGAACCCAGCAGGCACTTGCATCCCTCATCTCATCCTCACCCTTGAGGTGGTAAGCTGTAACTTATTGTGATGCTTAGTTTAATACGTCAACTTGGCTGGGCCACAGGGTCCCCAGATATTTGGTTAAATATTATTCTGGGTGTGTCTGTGAGGATGTTTCTGGGTGAGAATTGGTAGACTGAGTAAAGTGGATGGCCCTCTCCAATGTGGGTGGGCCTCACTTAATCAGGCGAAGGCCTAAATAGCCCCAAAGGGCTGACCCTCCCCTGACTTACAGAGAGTTCCTGCTGCTGACAGCCTTCAGACTGGCACTAAACCATCAGTTCTCCTGGGCTTGTCAACTCAGCTGCAGATCCTGGGGTCTGCTCGTCACCATACGCATGCAAGCCAATTCTGTATAATCTCTCTCTTGTCGGTTCTTTGTTTGAAGAACCCTAATATACTGATGAGAGTAGCTCCCTCCCTGCACCACTCAGCTAACAGCTTTCAACTGAAGATGTTGATTTGGGGTAGTTTTGAAAGACCTAGGCCGGTGATGATTTCAATGTTGAAGCAAGGAAGTGGTCAGTTTTGTTAGTGGCTTGTTGTTGTGCCGATTTAGTGAATTTATGAATGGCTGTGGGGAGAAAGGTCTGCTCCTCTCCTGTGTTGCCTTCTTGGGAAACGGGTATTCATTGCACTCATCATTGTGGAACGTCAGAAATACAGGCATTACTGAGTCGGTTTTGTTCTCCATCACATGTACATTCGCGGACATTTCAAGATATCCAAATGCCTGTGGAGAACTGGTAACATAAACTCTAAAGTCTTGTCTTGTGTCACAGTATCCTGAGATACTGTGCATTTTAGACACTAACCCCACACATCTATGTAGCTTCAGTCACCAACTTGCTTTGAAATGGGAAAGGGCACCGTGTTCTGACCCCATGTGGTCTTTCCTACACCAATTGCAGAAATATGTCTTGGCCTGAAATCTCACTTCAAATGTGGGTGTGAGGCATTATATTTAAAGGGCTTCAGACACTGCCTTGGCGCAGCCCAGGATGCTGAGAGCAAACTTCAGGACACAGAGTTTGGCCCCTTCACTCCGGCAAGAGGAGGAAAAGTCACAATCTCTGAACTAGTTCAGGTGTTCTGGGGGGTGTTCACTGATTTTGGCCAACTAAGAAGGGAGCTGATCAAATACAAAAATTCTCCAGTCTGAATCCTTTGTTGTAAGAGCCTCTAGAAGAAAAGCCAAAGAACCCAACTTAGTGTTCGCCCAAGAGCGCACGCAAGTACCGACACTGACCATTAGGTGTCACTGTTGTACCAACTTGAATTGACCTGGGCTCCAGACCGTTGACAGCGCTCCAACTTGACCCGCCTTTGGCCTTCTGCATCATCATGGGTTCCCAAAAGTCTAGCAGTGCCCATCCTGAGGCCAGTAACCAGTCAACAGTTGACGATGATTATAAAATATAGGGAACACTTACCAATACTCTGCACCCTGGCAGTTACAGCTCTTTGTGATGGAAGATGTAAAAGCAGCCAGAATTTGGAGCGGCTGGAAGGACAAATAAAATGTATTTTTATGTTGTATTTTTAAATTCGTAATAAACTATGTCGAATGTACAGGAAAATTACAGAGAACATTATAACAAACTCCTGAATTGCCATGTTTGCTTCAGTGTTTTGCTTTATTCTAAAGAAATGAAACACTGCAGATGCAGTTGTATTCTCATTCCTTGCTCTCCAGAGACCATCATTATCTTGAATTTGGTGTTTACCATTCTTGTGCATATTTGATTGCCATCACTATATTTATATGTATTCATAAAAATTATATAGCATCTTTCTGTATGTTTTCAAATTTTATGTAAATATTTCCATTTCCGTTATATCATTTGGCAAGTGGCTTTTACCACCTTGGCCATTACTTTTTCATTTTGGAGGTTTATTCCTGTCACTGTAAGTAGCTCTGATTTATTTATTTATTTTGAACCACTGCATTGTATTCGATTGGGTTTCTACGACAGTCAATTTATAAAATTATTGGCCGTTTTCAATTTTGTTATCATTGCAGATAAGGCTGAAATGACTATTTTTTTAAAGATCATCTCCCCTTAGGTCTTCACCTATAGTTGGGTTTTGTGGGTGGTGAGAAATCCTTTTCTCCATGTGGACAATGTGTTCCTCTCTCAAACCCCATCCTATGTCAAGTTTTTTTTTTTTTCCTGGTCTTCCTATTCTGTTCAACTGTGCCTGTGCTAACACCACAGCATCTTCATTATTATAGCTTTAGAGCAGGTCTTCATATTCGGAATGCGACCAAGCCCTATGAGGGTAGGAATTACTGTTTTGTTCACTGCTATGTTCCTGGCTCTTTAAGCTAGAGTACACAGTGGGTGCTCAGTATTTGTTGAATGAGTATATGAACGGATGATGGTAGGGCAGGTCTCTTCTCTACTTTCTTTTTTTAAGGAAAGTCTTGGCTATATTTGGTCCTCAATTGTTCTGGGTGATGTCAGGGTCAGTTGGTCAAGTTCTACAAAACATCTTACTAGAAATTTTATTATATATTTTTTGAGTTTATGTACTAATTTGTGGAGGATTGACGTCTCGGTGATACTGAATCTTGCTAAGAATATGGCATATCTGTAGATTTATTTAGGTTGCCTTTATTTTCTGTAGTAGTGATTTATCTTTTTCTCTACAAAGGTATGCGTGCATATCTTATTGAAATAATTCCTGGGTACCTTAGAGTTTTATTGTTATTATGAATTAGTTCTTTTTTTTTCTTTACACACTCCCATGGTTTATTATTGGTGTTATTTATTTTTGCACGAACAAATTTTGAATTCCCTGTTTTGTCTTCATCTATTAAGATGATCACATCTCCCCCTTTAATCTGTTAGTGTGCATTTCTAATTGTTTTTTACTGTTGAGCCATCTTTGTATAAGGGAAAAGCCAGTTACTTTTCCCCATTGGAACCGACCAATAGAAGTTTCCATGATGACAGAAGTGTTCTGCTCTGTCCAAGAGAGTAGTCATTACACATATGTGGCTATTGAGCATTTGAAATGTGGCTCCTGTGACTGAGGAATTGAACTCTGAATTTTATTTAATTTACTTACAAATTTAAATAGCCACACATGGCTTACGGTTGCTGTACTGTACAAAATCCAGCTGTGTGTGTGGTGCTGGCCTGGGGTGTAGCTTTGTCTTTGTATTCCCTGTTCTCCTCGCTAAAATGGGCTCTTCAAGAAATGTGATAAATGATGCAAGACTATCATATTCCCTGGGGAAATATAAACAAGCAACTGAAGCTGAACCCAAATAACAATGCAGTGAAAAATGTCACCTGATGGCCGGAGTAGCTGCCACCCCAGAATTTACTGCTCTGCCTTCCTTCTCCTAAGCAGGGGAGTTGTGCCCTACCTCCTATAACCACAATGTACGCATCCACTGAAGACTCCTAAGATTGATTTCTCTTTGGAAAATAATGTGCATGTACATTGCATTATTAAAGAAATACGTATTCGTTACAGAAAACACAGGAACTACAGGAAAATGACAAGAAAAAAATCAGCCTCTTAATGAGTAATATTCCATTCCATAGATAGATAGATAGATAGATAGATAGATAGATAGATGATAGATCACTTCTTTATCTATTCATCTATTGATGGACACTTGGGCTGCTTCCATAATTTGGCTGTTGCAAATAATGGGGCTTGATCCCAGGACCCCAAGATCACAACCTGAGTCGAAGGCAGATGCTTAGCCAACTGAGCCACCCAGCACCCCATCTGCATGTCTTCTTTGGAAGAAATGTTTGTTCATGTCTTCTGCTCATACTTAAAATTGAAGTATTTGTTTTTTGGGTGAGTTTCATAACACTAACCTTTTATCATATATGTCATTTGCAAATATCTTCTCCCACTCCATATGTTGGTTGCCTTTTAGTTTTGTTGATAATTTCCTTTGCTGTGCAGAAGTTTTTATTTTGGTGTAGTCCTTTTTTTTTAAAATTTTTATTTATTTATGATAGTCACAGAGAGAGAGAGAGAGAGAGGCAGAGACACAAGCAGAGGGAGAAGTAGGCTCCATGCACCGGGAGCCCGATGTGGGATTCGATCCCGGGTCTCTAGGATTGCGCCCTGAGCCAAAGGCAGGCGCTAAACCGCTGCGCCACCCAGGGATCCCTTTTGGTGTAGTCCTAATAGTTTATTTTTGCTTTTGTTTCCCTTGCCTTAGGAAACATATCTAGAAGCCATGTTACTATGGCTGATGTCAGAGAAATTACTGCCTAAGCTCTCTTCTAGTATTTTTATGGTTTCAGGTCTCACACTTAGGTCTTTAATACATTCTGAGTTTATTTTTGCGTGTGGTGTAAGAAAGTGATCCAGTTTCATTCTTTTGCATATTGCTGTCCACTTTTCCCAACACCCCTTGTTGAAAAGACTTTTTCTCATTGCATATTCTTTCCTCCTTTGTCAAAGATTAATTGATTATATAATTGTGTGTTTATTTCTGGGCTTTCTATTCTGTTCTATTAATCTAAGTGTCTATTTTTGTGCCCGTACCATATTGTCTTGGTGACTACAACTTTGTAATAGAACTTAAAGTCTAGAATTGTGATGTCTCCAGCTTTGTTCTTCTTTTTCAAGATTGCTTTGGCTATTTGGGGTCTCCTGTGGTTCTATATAAATTTTAGGATTGTTCCAGTTTTGTGAAAAATGTTACTGGCATTTTGATAGAGATTACATGAAATCTGTAGATTGCTTTAAGTATTATAGATGTTTTAACGACATTTGTTCTTCCAGTTCATGAGTGTGGAATATTTTTCCATTTCTTTGTTTCATCTTTAATGCCTTTCATCAATGTTTTATTTTTTATTTTTTTTTAAACTTTTTTTTAAATTTTTATTTATTTATGATAGTCACAGAGAGAGAGAGAGAGGCAGAGACATAGGCAGAGGGAGAAGCAGGCTCCATGCACCGGGAGCCTGATGTGGGATTCGATCCCGGGTCTCCAGGATCACGCCCTGGGCCAAAGGCAAGCGCCAAACCACTGCGCCACCCAGGGATCCCTCATCAATGTTTTATAGTTTCAGAGTACAGGTCTTTCACCTCTTTGGTTAAGTTTATTCCTAGATATTTTATTACATGTGCTACAATTATAAATGGGGTTATTTTCTTAATTTCTCTTTCTGCTGCTTAATTACTAGTGTACAGAAATACAACAGATTTCTGCACATTGATTTTGTATCCTGCAACTTTACTGAATTCATTTATCAGATTTAGCAATTGTTTGGTGGAGTATCTAGGGTTTTCTACATACATTATCAAGTCATTTGCAAATAGTGCAAGTTCTACTTCTTCCTTTTTATTTATATGCCTTTTATTTATTTTTGTTGTCTGATTGGTGAGGCTAGGACTTCCAGTACCATGTTGAAAAAAACAAGAGAGAGTAGATATCTTTATCTTGTTACTGACTTTAGGGGAAAAGCTATCAATTTTTTCCCAATGGATATGAGTTAGCTGTGGGTTTTCTTTATCTCAGACCTTTATTACGTTGAGGTATGTTTCCCCCTAACCCAACTTTGTTGAGGGTTTTTATCATGAATGGATGCTGTACTTGGTCAAATGCTTTTTCTGCATCTATTGAAATGATCATATGGTTTTTATCCTTTCTCATGTTGATGTCACTGTGGTTCTGATTTGCACTTTCCTGTTTACAGTGAGGTTTAGCTCTTCTCCCTTGAGCCTTGGCTGTCATGTTTTCCATGTCTGAGAATTGCCTGTTTGTGACCTTTGCCCATATAAGAGCCTGTTGCCCCTCTACTCTATTCACACTTGCTGCCATAGCAAGCTTCTAGAAAAGGCAGTTCTGACCAGGCACCCACTCTGTTTAGTGCCCCCTAGGCCTCTTGAAACTCCAAACTCATAATGTGGCCACAGACTTGCATATCCAGCCAGTATCTCCCACTGTGACCTTCGTGCAGGCCACACTCACTTCCTCTCTCTGGACCCCAGGCTGCCTGCCCTTCCGTCAGCTCCTCAGAGAGACCAGGTTTCTCCTGCCACAGGGTCTCTGCTCTCATTCCCCACCTCCCAAACAAACTCCTGAAATTCTCCAAGCCCAGAACAGCATGGAGCCTCAGGGTACCTTCACTAGTCACTGCCCTCCTGGCAGCCTCCCTCCTCCTGGATTCTCACACCCCACTCGGTGAATCTGAATTCTGAGAGTCTGTTTGTCTTGTTTATGGCAGGTCAAGGCACCAGGCATACAGGTGCTAGATCTCTCCCCTTCCAGTTCTCCTCATTAAGCTGGTGCCACATCTACTCCTTCTCCTCAAGCCCTTGCTGGATAAGGCGGGTCAGAGTTGGGAAGAAGAGATATCGTTTCTAAATATGTGAAGGCTGTAAGCTGTCACAAGATTTAAAAATACATATAATGACAAATATTTGCACCAAACCTGTCTGAGGTACCATACTTGCCATTCTCTTTCATGGCTAATGAAGATGACTTTCTCAGAATGTCATTAAATCTCATACACACTATGCTTCACAATAGAAAAAACCAAATCATGGTGCTGCGTTAATGATACTAGACCAAGAGAGCCTGAAAAAATGCAGCTTTGTCTACCAGCTTAACGTCTCCCACCCAAGCTTTACTGTGATATTAGAACATGATATGAGTTTAAAACTACACAATGTGATGACTTCCTTCTCGTACACACTGTGAAATGATAACTATAGTAGGGCTAGTTAACACCTCTATTCCTCACGTATTTACCCTTTTTTGTTGTGTGTGTGATGAAAACATTGAAGATTTACTCTTTGAGCAACTGTCAAGTGTGTCATTTGGTCTTGTAAACTACAATCGCCATGCAGTGCATTAGATCCCCAGAACCTATTTCATCTCATAGCTGGAAGTTCATGCCCTTTGACCAGCATCTCCCAGTACTTACCCCCCTCCTCCTATTCCTGGCTCAGTTTCCTAGTTTGGCTTTTTAAGATTCCACATATAAGTGAGGTCATATGGAATTTGTTTTTCTCTGAATTATCTCACTTAGACCAGATCTGTGTTGAATCACCCTGCTCCCCACTGGCCAGGAAGAGCACCCATCTAACGGTCATGGAGCACCTCCCGTGGGAGCAGTCGAAATCCGCTGCTCTTTGAGAGTCAGCCATCCTTGGAGCTAATGGTGGAGGTGGGCGGGGGATTTGGCTGTGTTGGCCACAGAAATGCACCCCTCAGACCCCTCACTACAGGTAGCACAGATGACAGACAGCCCCAGCCACTCCTCTCCGGGTTCACACCGTCCTTGTGCTAAGGCCCCTTTTCTGACGAGGTGCTCCCAGCCAAGGACGACAGCATGACAGGAGCACTCATTCTGACCCTTTCCTGGGATACAGCTCTCCTCTGTTCCACAACTTTCTTTCCAGGACTCTGAGCAAGGACTGAGGCTAGCTCAGCCCTCCTTCCTGCCCTCTCACCTTCAGGGGGTGAGGTGTGCATTGTCCTCTGGAGGTTCTCCTGCCTTCTCTGGCTTCTTCCTTCTTTATCCTTCACAGCTCTGCCCCCACTGCCTCTCTCCCACATCTCACCCATCTTAGTATCTCCTTCTCATGGGACCTGAACCAACACAAGTGTTGCTGGGAGAGGCCCAAGGAAACGAGAGGCAGTTAAGGACTGGATGACTCACTCACTCTCTGGAGGGCGACAAGGCCCTCTGAGTGGCCTGTGAGACACAGAGTGCCTGGTACGTGGTGGCAGCCCTGCTGCTAAAGATCCCACCAGTGGTGACCTGAGGAGAAGGTCCTGGTGGAGGGACCCATCCTTCAGATGGAAAGAAGGGAGGACAACGTCTACAGGGGGAGCAGGGTCAGCTGGCAACCCCCACACCATATTGATGCCTTGCAGAGAGACGGTAAGGCTCTTATGAGCAGATAGAGGCTGGGGGTGAGAGCCAGAGGGCCTCCTTACAAAGAGGCCTTTGTCTCCTTGTAGAGGAAGAACTGACACAGGCAAACAGGGAATGGAGGACCCAACAGTCACAAAGTCACAGCTCCAAAGACGTTTAAATACTTGGTCAAGGCAGGTCTGTCATGTTGCCAAGATCATTGCCCTGGCTGGAGAACCTGGCTCACAAGCATGGGGCGGGGATAACTGGGGGGGGGGGGGGATGCTTCTGAGGATGTTGGCTCTGCAGACTCCCCTCAAACCCTCTGGGCTTGCAGAGGTGACCAGCCCTTCCCTAGTGGGAAGTGACACTTCCCTGGGCTGAAGACGCTGCAGAGGCTTCTGTCCTACAGAGCCACCCTCAAACCTTCTCCTGCCTACAGACGGATAACTAGGGTTCAATCCCGGTGTAATTTGGTTGTATATAGACAGCACTTCACTAGGGAGGAAAATGATTATATGCTAAAGGAGTTGCAAGAATTAGTACACTGCCAGGAGCTAGGGAGTATCCCCAGCATTGGATTTTGAGGAGCTTGATTAAAGGAGCTAGAATTTAAGATTGGATAAGCAGAATTTATTGATTGGGGGCACTTTGTTGGACACAGGATTTAATACCCTAGCAAGGCTTCCAGAGGAGGGGGCAAAGTCCTGCTGAATGGCTGATAGAAGCCTGGAAGTGTGGTGGCCAACACAGAGTGAAATGAAAATGCTTGAGTTGCCCCAGATGGTAAAGGAAGGAATGAAGAGACAGAGGAGAGTGGTCATGCTGGAAAGCATATCTTATATAAGGGTGGAAGACTTGCCAGAGAAAATGTTCCAGGGAGGGCTCTGGGGTTCCCCAAGGCCATTGGGAATGCACTGGTGACGGACCCAGCATTGCTAGGAAGTTCAGTGGTGGCTTTCCTCTGCCGCCCAGGGTTGATGGTAAAAGGGATGGCCACAGAGCTGGGCTCATTAATATTGGTTTCCCACCCCCATGAAGTAATAGATGCCAGTGGCAGCACTTACCACCAGAAGCTGGGAGGTTGCAAAGACTCTTATGACCAGCAAGAGGGAAGGGGTGGCCACGGGGACCTGGCCAGCAAGGAATCATATGGTTGCTGCTTTACATCTATAATAGAAAGTCAAGAATGGAAGAGAGAAAGCTAAGAGAAGTTGCCTAAATAAAGTCATGGCCCCTTCTTCGTTCCTGGAACAGAGTCTATTTTCAAATTTTCAACCCATTAACTGAAGAGGTGCCATGTCCCTGGGAAGAAGGATCCTCTAAAACCATGACAAATATATATAGTAATATTCCCCTAGTCCTTCCATAAAGGGACCTATAGCCATTTACTCAGGTAACTAGATACTGGAAAAGGACAAAACCTAGACATTTGGAGGACTATGGACACAGGGTCTGAGTTGACTTTAACATGCATGATCTGAAGTGTCATTATGATGCTCTGTTAGAGATGTGACTCATTGAGGTCAGATGATCAATGAAGTCCTGGCTAAAGTCTGGTCCATGGACCTATCCAGTGATCATTTCCCCAGTCCCTGAGTATATAATTGGAGTTGATATACTTGGCAGTTGAAGTCACCACCACATTGGGTCCTAGGCCTATGGGACTTTCCTCTCTCATCCTTGCCACCTCCACTCCCTGCCAAGAAAGTAAATAAAACACAATACTGCATCCTAGGGGAAAGGTGGAGATTAGTAAACCCACTGAAGGCTTGGAGTGCAGAGATGATGGTCCCCATCATAGCTGCATTTAACTTAGCAGTCTGGTTCCTGCAGAAACTGGTTGCACCCTGGAGACTGACCAGAGCCTATGGTAGGCTCTACGGAGCAGGAGAGACTGACCAGAGCCTATGGTAGGCTCTACGGAGCAGGAGCCCTGATTTCAACTGTTGGGTCGCATACGATACTACGCCAGAGTAATACAGGTTAACGAGGCCTCACGTACACGGTGTGCAGTCATTGAGCTGGCAAATGCATTCTTTTCCAATTAGGAAAGAGGATCAGAAACAATTTGTATTCATGTTGGATGGAAAATATTCATTTACAATTTTGCCTAAGGGCTGTGTTAGCTCTCCTGCCTTCTGTCAGGATGCAGTCTAAGGAATCCGAGCTGTCTGCAATGTCCACGGAGCAGCACGCTGATCCATTACATTGATGATCTCACGCTGACCAGAGGGGGAGAGCAGCAGGTGACCAGTAAGCAGAAGGCTTGGTAAGAGGCTCACCAGAGGTAGGAGATAAACCCTGTGAAGTTTCAGGGGCTCACTTCAGTGAAGTTTTTAGTCATGGGCAGGGGCATGCTCAGATGTCTCTTTCAAAATAGAGGACACACTGCTGTTATGTTACATCATCTATCACAAAGAAAGCACAGTGCCTGATGGGCTTCTTTGGGTTTTATTTTGTTGTTTTAAAAGATTTTTAAAATGTATTTAATTAGAGAGAGAGGGAGAGCACAGAGGGAGAGGGAGAAGGAGAAGCAGCCTCCCCACTGAGCAGAGAGCTAGACGTGGGACTCAATCCCAGAACCCTGAGATTGCGACCCGAGCTGAAGGCAGACGCTTCACCAACTGAGCCACACAAGTGCCCCTTCCTTGGGGTTTGGAGGCTACACATCCCATACAAATACTCCGCCAGCCCATATACCAGGTGGTATGAAAGACTGCCAGCTCGGGTGGGGTAGGGATGGGAAGGGGCTTTGTAGCAGGCCTAGGAGGTAGTGTAAGCAACCTGCTGCCTGGACCATAAGGTGTTGTTGAAGGTGTCAGCGGTGGAACAAGAAGCAAGATAGGACTTATGGCAAGTCCCAGTGGGAGAATCACAGCACAGACCCCCCAGACTTGGGAGCAAGGTGGTGCTAGCCACAGCAGAGAATTATACTTCTTTTGAGAAATAGCATCGGGTGTTACTGGGCCTTGATTGTGGGGCACCAACTGACCATGCATCTAGAACTGTCTAATACAAGCTGGGTTCCGTCAGACTCATCAAATCATAAAACTGAAGGGACCCACCTCAGTTCATTTTTAGGTGGAAGCAATCCACCCAGGATAAAGCCCAAGCAGGACCAGAGGGCACATGTAGGCTACATGAGCAGGTAGCCAGGCCCCACGACACCAGTGGGACCCAGCTCACACTTATGGCCTTAAATGGGAGTGGGTGGGTCCTGTATGACCAGCAAAGGAGGAAGAAAAAGCCCAAGCTTGGTTTATGAATGGGGTCAGTTTGGGGGTGGCCCAGTGGTTTTGCGTTGCCTTCAGCCCAGGGTGTGATCCTGGAGCCCCGGGATCGAGTCCCACGTCAGGCTCCCTACAGGGAGCCTGCTTCTCCCTCTGCCTGTGTCTCTGCCTCTCTCTCTGTGTGTCTGTCATGAATAAATAAATAAATAAAATCTTAAAAAGAAAAAAAAGAATGGGGTCACTGTGGTACGTGGGTGTAAGCTGAAAATGCAGGATGGCTACATTATGGCAGCCCTCAGGGTGACCCCGAAAGACAACGGAGAGGGAAAATCTTCTGGTGTGGGGAGCTGTGAGCAGTGCACATGGCCATCCACTTTGAGCCGAAGGAGAAGTGCCCTAAGAGACTAATACTGATCCCTGGGCAGTAGCCAGTGGTCTGACTGTCTGATGAGGTGCTTGGAAAGAAAAGGACTGGACAACGGGAGGAAAGGAGGTCTGGGGTGGAGGCATGTGAGGGCTATATGGGAGAGGGCGTGAAATAAGGTTTTTGCATCACACATAATGTGCACTGGAAAGCATCAGTACAGAAGAGGCGATGAACAATCAAGCCGACAAAATGACTCAGCCAGCTGCCATTGGTCAGGTTTTGTTACTGACCCCCTGGGACTGGCATGATGGGCACACGATGGAGGCTAGTACATGCCCAGCACAGAGATGTCCGTTGCCAAGGCCAACCGAGTTACTTACTGCCTCTGCCTGGAGGCTCTCAGCGCTGGAGGCCAAAGTCGAGCCCCTGCTGGGTCTAGTCCTTTTCTTTGAGGACAGCCACCGGCCTGCGGGGGGTCGACGACATTCGACCCACCCTGTCTTGGAGGGGCCAGGGTTGTTCGCAGACACCTGCTCCTGCTGGGGCTGCCTGCCCTGCCCGAGAGCTTCAGCAGCGTCCTTGCTGGCGCTTCCCGAGGGCCTCACCCACCACGCACAGTCCCACGCGGCGAACGGCACAAGGTCGTCCCCACAGCAGGTCCTTGGGCCTGGGGTCGCTTGTCGGTGGCGCCGGCCCACGGCGGGGCGGCCCAGGTGAGGCACCTGCCAGCGGGAGCATCACCAGACCCCGCGGCCCTCGGGAGCAGCTGAGGCGCCCCAGCGACCCGGCCTGGTCCTCCCTCCGCGGGTCCCCGAGCTGCGAGCGGCCGTGCGGCCGGGCCTCGACCCTGACCCTAGTCTGGGCGACGGGCGGGCGGGAGGCGGCCGCGTGGACCGGTGCGCCCGGGCAGGCCCGCGGGGGGCCCCGAAGACCCGCTGGGCGGCGGAGGACCCGGCCTGGTCCTCGGGCGGGGGCGCGGGGGTCGGCGGGGGGCGCGGGGGGTCGGCGGGGGCGCGGGGGGTCGGCGGGGGTCGGTGGGGGTCGGCGGGGGCGCGGGGGGTCGGCGGGGGGCGCGGGGGGTCGGCGGGGGGCGGGGGTCGGCGGGGGGCGCGGGGGGTCGGCGGGGGCGGGGGCGGGGGGGGCGGGGGGTCGGCGGGGCGCGGGGGCGGGGCGGGGGGGGTCGGGGGGCGGCGGGGGGCGGGCGGCGGGGGGCGGGGGCGGCGGGGGCGGGGGGTCGGCGGGGGGCGGGGGGTCGGCGGGGGCGCGGGGGGTCGGCGGGGGGCGCGGGGCGGCGGGCGGGGGGCGCGGGGGGTCGGGGGCGGGGGGGCGGGGGTCGGGGGGCGGGGGCGGCGGGGCGGGTCGGCGGGGGCGGGGTCGGGGGGGGGGGGGGGCGGGGGGGCGGGGGTCGGGCGGGGGGCGGGTCGGGGGGGGTGGGGTCGGGGGGGCGGGGCGGGGGGGTCGGCGGGGCGGGGGGTGGGCGGGGGGGTCGGCGGGGGGGCGGCGGGGGGTCGCGGGGGCGCGGGGGGTCGGCGGGGGCGCGGGGGTCGGGGGGGGGGGGGGCGGGGGGGGGCGGGGGGTCGGCGGGGGCGCGGCGGGGGGTCGGGGGGGCGCGGGGGGGGGGGGCGCGGGGGTCGGCGGGGATCGAGGCCCCCCCCCGCCGCCCTCCCCCGGCCCTCAGGCCCAGCCCCGGGGCGCGGGCTCCCCTCCCCCTCTCCCTCCCCCTCCCCCTCCCCCTCCCCCGGAGCCGGGCCCCTGGGGCGCTCGGGGGCAGGACGCGCCCTCTTGGCCTCTCGGGCGCTTCTCGGGGAGGGGGGCGCTGAGGGCCTTGAACGCGGACTGCGGGAACCAGACCAGCGGGCTGCGAACCGACACGGATGCTGCTTCATGCAAATTCAGCACATCGCCCCCGGGGTTCTGGGGTCTCGGACGGCTGGGAGCGGCGGCTAAGGTCGCGGTCCGTGGGTCCGTCCGTGGGTCGGTCCGTCCGCCCGGGGCCCCGGGCACAGCTGCCGCAGTCCGCGAGGACGGGGACGGGATGGGTCGGGCGCGGGCGGCGGGTCAATGCCCGACAAGGCCTGTGCTCGCGGGCGCGAGGTGACACCTCCACGTGCCTTTCCAGGCAGTGGCCGCCTGGGATGAGTTGAGAGGGGCGGGTGCGGGGATGCTGACGGCTCCCCTGGGGCCCAGGACCCCCATCCCCCACCCGCGGCTTCCTCCGCTTGACCTTGGAGGCCTGTGATCGACCTCAGGTGCCTTGGAGCCCCCCAGACCATGTTTGTGCTGCCTTTGGGAATTAATCGAGACTTTGATCCTCTGCTCTCTGCTCATAGTTTCTTTTGAACTGTGGAAAATATCAGCCCTGTAAGAGAATAGTTCTGAAGGGAAAACTGAAAACAGCTTAAATTTCTCTCTGTCAAGTTTTTTCCGGGTGAGCAATGTTTTTGACTTAAAAATGTTCCCTTGTAATTATGCCTGTGTGTGTATTCGTGCTTTTCTTTTGCTTGACTTCCATTCTGTTCATTCAGCAGTTAGGAACGGTGCCACGCAGGGCTCCGCTGATGAAAGACGCCCTCGGGATGTGCTTAGAAAGCAGGAACGCGGAGCCCCAGGAAAGAAACCACACGGGCGGTTTCCCAGTGCGGCATTAGGCGGGGAAGAATCGACTTTTTGAGATACCCTCCATACCCCTGTCCTTGTTAAACACAATATGGACTAAAAGACAGCAAGAAAGCAACAACTACAAAAAACGATGTTGGATTTGGGAATCCATCCAACTTAAAATCAGATGCTGCTCAGCATACCACAAATGCAAGATCCAAAGAGTGCAGTATTTAGAGCAAAATGTACCAGCGTTTGGGAGCTGCAATGTCAGCGCGGCTTACCTGATTATTTCCCTTTCCACCCCGCCTCACCAGTATCGCCACGAAAACCAGTTCTGAAGTGATTAAAAGCTGATGTTCTGAGCATTTAGTAACATCCCGTGACTAACGAGGTTCTCCACTATACCACAAAAGCAGAAGGCAGAGAGCACTAAACTGTAGTTTTCAATAAAGGTAATGTTTGCTCACAGAAGTTTATTCTGAGTTTGAGCATATGCTATTTAAGAGGGAATCTGAGAACAAAGTATATATGACAAGACCACTCTCAAAGCAATTGGGCAACATATAGAGAAGGGACATAATGAAGCAGATGGCATGACAGTCCAGAGCTATGGGAGAGCCCAAGAGTATCACTGGGTCTCACTTACTGTTTGTTACATCACCCAAACCCAGTATGTTTAGCACATAGCATTTTTTGAATGGATAAAAAAGAAATAACATTTCTAAATCAAGGTTTAACTGGAGGAAGTTGTTTGGGATTTGTCAGCATAAGATACTGCATAGTGAGTATAACCAGAGACATTAATTTTACATATAAGAGAATTACTAAAATTAAACATATATCTTAATGAAAACATATTTAAAGCTGGGAAAACTAAAGGGGGGTAGCTCCCTGCAGAATTCTATTTGTACTGCAGAGTTGAAGCTACCAGAAGGCCAGAGGCTGTGCCTCCGTTGTGTCCATTCCTGATGCTGGTGACTATGGAACATCAGATGGTGGCTGTATGGGTGTGTGAGCACCACCAGAACAAGGTGGCTCTTCCCTCCCCAATACTGAAGGATCCTGTGGAAGAACCAGAAGAACCAAAGTACTAGGGTGGCACTGATTTTGGTATATGTATGGCACAGTTCACTTGGCCTCTTCACAGTGCACAAGTATGTACCGATTTCACACAAGATGACAACACAATGCTCCTAAACACAGGATGACTTCATGCAGTTATCTTAATTCAATAGTTTTACAGTTTGAGAAGAAGATCAACCAGATATATTGGTCACCAGATATATATAGTGGTGATAGAGAAGAATTGGTATATATACTATTAGTAGAAAGTTGTAAATCAAATACAAGTCAGCAACAGTGTGAATAATAGAAATTCCCTGTTCGGATGATGTCTGGAGTCTTGAGCGTTGGATATGTCAAGGTTTTACTTTATGCCTAATAATTCCTAAGGGAGCATCTGTTGGTCACTTGTTTTGTATTTTTGCTTTTCCACTTACTTGCCTTTCTCATGGGTGTTTGTTCATCAGGATGGGGGAAAGGTATTGAAATATATATCAGATGTTTTCCCTCCCAAGGCTTCTTTTAAAACAAATTTACCATTTTAATTTATATATAATAAAAATACACTCATATAAATTGCACAATTTTATGTAACAAAAGCATCCATTTATTTTTTAATTTAAATTTTGTTAGTTAACATATAGTGCAATATTGGTTTCTGCAGTAGAGTTAAGAGATTCGTCAGTTACATACAGCACCCAGTGCTCATCATAACACCTGCCCTTCTTAATCCCCGTCCCCTATCTAGCCCACTCCCCCATCTCCCTCCAGCAACCCTCAATTTTCTTTCTATTGCTAAGAGTCACTTATGTCTCATTTCCCTCTTTCCTTTTTTCCTTTTCCCCCTTCCTATATGTACATTTGTTATCTTTCTTTTTTTCCCATTAAAAAAAAAAAGATTTATCCATTCAGTTCAGAGAGAAAGCACGAGAGAAGCAGAGGGAGAGGGAGAAGGGAGGCAGATTCCCTGCTGAGTGCAGAGCTCCATGCACTGCTCAATCTGAGAAGCCAAGATCATGAGTGGAGCCAAACCCAGGAGTTGGATGCTTAACTGACTGAGCCACCCAGGAATCCCATCTATTTTCCTTCTTAAATTCCACATATGAAGGAGATCATATAGTATTTTTTCTCTTATTTTACTTAGCACCATGCACCCTAGTTCTATCTATGTCATTGCAAATGGAAAGATCTCATTCTTTTTTATGGCTGAGTAATATTCCATTGCATCCATATACCACATCTACTTTATCCATTCATCAGTTGATGGACATTTGGGCTCTCTCCATAGTTTGGCTATTGTTGATAATACTGCTATAAACAGTGGAGTTCATGCACTGTTTCAAATCTGTATTTTTATATCCTTTGAGTAAATACCTAGTAGTGCAATTGCTGGGTCATAGGGTAGTTCTATTTTTGACCTTTTGAAGAACCTCCAAACTGTTCTCCAGAGTGGCAAAATGCATACACTTCTAAAAACTTTTTTTTCTCTTTCTTTCTTTCTTTCTTTCTTTCTTTCTTTCTTTCTTTCTTTCTTTCTTCTTTTTCTTTCTCTCTCTCTCTTTCCTTTCCTTTCCTTTCCTTTCCTTTCCTTTCCTTTCCTTTCCTTTCCTTTCCTTTCCTTTCCTTTCCTTTCCTTTCCTTTCCTTTCCTTTCCTTTCCTTCTTTCCTCTCTCTTTCTCTTTCTTTCTCTCTAGAGAGAGCAAGAGTGCATGAGAGCAGGGGGAAGGGGCAGAGGGAGAGGGAGGAGAATCCTAAGCAGGCTCCACACTCAGCACAGAGCCTGGCTTGTGGCTTGATCTCACGAACCTGAGATTATGATCTGAGCTAAAATCAAGAGTCAGATAGATGCTTACCTGACTGAGCCACACAGGCACCCTCAAATGCATCCATTTTTAAATGAGTTTTGACGAATGCAAATACCCATGGAGGCTTGCCATAATCAAGATGTAGAACATACACATCACCCCAAGAAAGTTCCCTTGTGCCCCCTTTCAGTGAATCCTATTCCACTGCTTCTGCACACAGTATAGTTTTGCCCTTTCTATAATGTTATATAAATGAAGTCATGCGGATGTACTCCTGTGTCTGGCTCCTTTCACTCAGCATAGTATTGAGATTCATGGATATCATTGCACAGTATTTATTGCTTTTGAATGCTGAGCATCCCCAACAGAGAGGCCGCAATCTGTTTATCCCTTCACCTATTCAATGTGGGTTGGTCTCTACTTTTTGGCTACTACGAATACAGCCACTGTCCATGTTTATGGACTTACATTCTCATTGCTCTTTTTACTTATCAAATCAAGTACACTCTTAATCTTGCTTCACAGCATGATTCAAATGACTTTTCTTTCCTGTACTCACCTTTCAGCCATGTGAGGTTACCCGCAGATCTCCGTGGAGCCCCTGTGGTTTCTGGGATCTGCCGGGGCTTTGGATCTCTGTGTTCAGCACTTGCCTTATGTTCTATAAGTCCTATAAAGTCATCACAAACACTGAATTAGTAAGTACTAAACCACTGCGCCTAGGGCAAATACATGGTGAGGTTCCCACAGCCTCTGGTTGCGATTTCATCAACCAATTGATACGTGCCCTTGTTTTCTGTGTTCGTGTTTAATGTGTATTATTGACTCATTAACACTGAACTCACAGGCCAGGACACCATGACTTATGCCTGAACAAAGTGCATTTTCTCGGTGAGACACATCACAGTCTGCTTGCGCTCAGGAGCACTACACAGCATGTCAGCACTATGCTTGGGATCATTTTAAACAGCAAAATCACTGACAAGAAATCACACAAGTGCACAAAGCATGGCACTAACTGAACCGTAAAAACAGACACTTGTTTACAGTAGGAAGGCTGGAGCAAGAAGGCAGAGCACTGGCCCTTTGACCTCAGCTGGGAATGTGAGAGTCAGGAGACTTGGATTTTTCACCGGGCTGCACACGTCCATGAATGGCTATATAGTGAGCAGGCAAATTCACAGGCTACGGGATCTGAGATTGCGAGGATTGGCTGTGCGTGCACACTTATTTCCCCTTTGAAGCTCTAAGGCGGCGACTTTCCCTCCCTTGTCAAGTAACACTGCCTGGCTGATGGCAGGAATGTGCTGCTGGGAAGCATTTGAGGGAAGTAGCTGAAAAATAAAGCCATGCTAGGTCACTGAGTTTATAAGGTGAACTTAAAATTTGTTGTGCATCTGCTGAGTGCCAGGTTCACGTTGGGAACAGGATGTGCAGTGGCGAGCACAGGAAGAGGCCTTGGCCTCGCAAGTTAGAATAGGATTAGGAAGACTGGCAAAGGAGGGAGAAGCACGAGTTGAAATGTAAACTGTCTACTAAAATAATAAAGATGATTCTGGAGATCGAGAGCTGATAACTCACTGTAGCCATCTTGGAATAAGTAGGAATAAACATCGATTTGGTTAAAAGTGGGACTGGAGTTAGACTGCCTGATTTGAAATTCTGGCCCTGAGTCTTACCAGCTGTGTGACCCTGGGCAAGTCACCCAATCTCTCTCTGCCTCAGTTCCTCAACTGTGAAATGGGGATACTATAACATCTACCTCTTTGGGCTCTTCTGGGGATTACATGAGTTCCTATTTGTAGAGCACTTAGAATAGTGCCTCACAGAGTGAGGCACAAAGCGCATGTTGGTCATTATCTAAAAAGATGCATAGCATCCAATTTGCTGAAGAAGTAGATCCTGTCAGATCAATTTAATTATGTTTGTGAGAGAAACAGGTAAATGGAACATGAGGTAGTTACATCTACATGGAAAATGCAGTCTTGGCCACCCAAGATCGTGAGATGTTCTGACCCCACAGGACTGAACCATGGTTGGTCCTGAGGCTAAGAATCGGCATAGACATTCTGCTCAGTCCCTTGGTGAGTGACATACAAACCTACTGAAAAAATGCCCAGATGTGTAGAGAAGGATTAATTTAGGATTCTCTTTTCAGTAAACACTGAGAGAGAAATTAAAGTTTAATCTAAAACACTAGAAAAAGTGTTTCTATAAAACTGTCAACAGTCACGAGATAAAAGCACTGATGGAATGAAAACAGACAACAAAAGCAAAGAGCAGGGGGGGTGACTGGATAGCATCCTTCTAAGGTCATCTAGGTTCCATAGAACCACTCTGAAAAGGACAGGCAGGGTGCTCTGCTGGTCACCCCCACAGTAAGAAATCTCCAATGCAAAAGCATATGACATGCAAGTGCCAGAAGACAAGCATTAAGCCCATTCTCTAAGTCAACCAGGATGCCCAAGTCCCCACATCCCAGCATAATTCCAAAAAGTGGTTAGAGGAAGCTAGTCCCTAAGTGAAAGTGTATGAGGAACAACTGAAGGTACTTATTTTGTCTAGAGAAGAAAAAGCCAAAATGTTACTAAGTTGTACTTTTTGAGAATGAAAGGGAATTTCTCAGTATCATGCTTGTAGAAAACTGAGAAAGTAGAATCAATGAAGCTCCTTACAGTTATAAAATCCTTTTACTTGTGGATGGATGAGTCTGTCAAAATGCTATGAAAATGAAAGCCTTGTACAAATCCAAGGGAGTCTCAAGATCTCTGCACTGCAGCAAATGTAGATTCCACAGCACAGATGCTCAGAGAAAAAAAGATGACAGTTGGCCTAAGGTTTTCAGCGAGTCCTGCTTATTCTTTATTTCGCTTGTCTTAGAATGTGGGGGCCATTTGTTTCGTGTAATGTGAACCCATTGCATTTAGCTGTAGGTTATTAATGGTTGTGAACGGTAAGTTTGTGGTTGAGAGAAATGCAAGTTGCAAGTTTCAAAAACTTTGCTGTCATGTTTTTGCCACTTGATATTAAATATAATTATGCATTTTTTTTTTATTAGGATACTTCAGTCTTAACAAAGAACACCTATCAATCATTGCAATGAGATTGCACGACTTGCTTCTCAGTCACTTAGTAGAGGGTGGCTGCCTGGGTTAGCAGTGTTCTAAGATGTGTAGACTGTCTATGAAAAGTATCTGGTTCTTCAGCATATGGGTTTGTGAAATAATTCTGTTAAAACCCAAAAGGTAGTAATAGACTCCAAGCCAATTTGTATAAAACGTACACTTGTTTTACAGCATGCATCATATAGGCAGTCTGGGTCCTTTTCACCTTTCTTGGAAAAGGGGAGGAGAGGGTTATTACATCCTTAGCATTCAATTTTCTGGTTTCCTTCTTCTCTTGATTAGTCTTCTCAGGAAAAAAATTCTTCCACGTCCTTCTGCTTTGTGAGATTAAAAAGAATTGAGGGGTGTTTGGGTGGCTCAATCAGTTAAGCATCTTCAGCTCAGGTTATGAACTCAGGGTCCTAGGATTAGGGTTGAGCCCCACGTTGGGCTCCCTGCTCAGTGGGGAGTTTGCTGCTTCCTCTGCCTACCCCCAACCCCACCCATGCTTTCTCAAAATATTTAAAACATTTGATCCTCATGATGTCTAAGAACAAGCAGCCACTCAAATATCCGAATCCAAGAAAAGGCAAAATTTAAGCTTTCAAGTAAAATTGGATATAAATCAGAAACCTCCGTTTCAAATGCCAATTTCTATATTCCCACAATTTCCATAAGGTCTCTACTTCTCTATACTCTTGCAGAACCACACAGACGATAACGGAAACATCCCATTAATTAGTTACATTTACATATCCCAATAGTATTGTGCTATCTCCCAGTATTTAAAATGCAAAGCATTCCTGGCCTGGGAATCTTCAACTATTGATCCAATGGGAAAACATATACCAAATTCAAAATGGCTGTACCCATTGATTAATTTGGAATTAAGAGAACTGGTCCTCAAGAATCATTTACTGTGGAGACACAAAGGGCTCCTAATACCAACTCTGTCAGTAAATGGACAGGTCAAGGCAGCAATAAATGCCACGTGGGCACAAAATATAGCAAGTGCTACAAAAAGTACAGTTTGGGAAGGCCTCATAACCTTGACCCCTGACCTGATCCTTCAAGGTTTAAACTTAAGTAGAGGAAATGGGACGGATGAAAGTAACTAGTGGGGACGTGCAAGATTAAGGGAAGTGAACAGGCCAATTTAGTTGAAGAGTATTGTCAGAAAGTAAGAAACCGTCTTGAAGATGTGGGCGAGAGGCTACAGAATATTGTAAGTAAGCCCAGTCAGCAATGGGGAGACGATAAAGATCTCCAAACGGGAGCGTATGGGTGTGGTTTTTTTTTTTTTTTTGGGTGTGGTCTTCTAATCCCAATCCTAGCTGCACTGGGCCAGGTGAGAGTTAAGAAACTGGAGGCAGCAGAACCACTTAGAGCAGTGTGGAAAAGGCACTGAGCTGCCAGGAAGTGATGGGTGAGCTCACGGGTGGGAGTGTTTCCCTCAAAAATCTCTGGAAAGCACTTCCATGGTGAAAATACTATAGTATTTGTTCTCTGTGCTACGAGGATCCATAAACATTTTTGGAATGTAGTTGGGATCAGAGGAAGGATGTATTCCTGCCCTAAGGGGTGAAAAAGGAGGCTAAAAGAAGGGGACTGGTAAAGAGAGAGAGGCTAGAAGAAGTGTACCTTGGTCAATTTTAGGCTTAAAACAAATATGCTAATGTGCAAACATTGGAGTAAGTCCTTTGAAGAATTTGTTATACTCCATCATAAAATGTACATTTATTTTTTAAAAATATTTTATTCATTTATTCATGAGAGACAGAGAGGCAGAGACACAGGCAGAGGGAGAAGCAGGCTCCACGCAGGGAGCCTGATGTGGGACTCAATCCCGGGTCTCCAGGATCACGCCCTGGGCCAAAGGCAGGCGCCCAACTGCTGAGCCACCCGGGCATCCCTGTACATTCTTTAGATAGCTGGACATACAACAGAAATATAAACACACCTGATCTTTAGGTCAACCTTTGATAATTTTGTAATTTTTGCAAAGCAACTAACCTTTTGACATTAAAAGGCAGTCCCTGAAATACCAAATCTGGTCCACTGAGATGTCCCTAGACCAATTTAGACAAATAACAGCAAACTTACCGTTTCATTCACTGATACTGTTGAGAAAAATGCATCAAAACCATTCATTCAAAAACATAGCCCACTGTTTTAGTACAATGAAATTTCTAGTGAGAAGGGGTTGGCTCAGCTAATTTCACATTAATGTCCTCAGTGCTCCTATGAGGCCAGTTTAACATAATTAATATAATTATCTTCATTTAACAACGAAGGGAAATAAAAGCAAAGAACTCTCCCAGGGTTACAGGGTAAATGTAGGGAGATGCCTGAATTGGATTTCAACTGTGCTGATTAGTAAGACCTGAGTGGTCCACCTAGGAAACAAGGTGCCATGGTGTTAAAAATGCAAAGGCACTGAATATAGAATTGATGAATCACTATATTCTACATCTGGAACTAATATAACATTGTATGTTAACTCTACTGGAGTTTAAAAAATAAAAAAATGTAAGCGCTTTCATAATCTTTCTAAATAACTAGGCAAGTCAAACTATTATAATGTAACACAGCAGTTCTATTTTTGAACCTATAATATAGGAATCTGTAGTTGCAAAGACAATGCATTACCGATCATTTTTGTATGACACTCCCTTAAAAAAACCAACCAAAACATACTGTTTTTTTTTTTCCCACTTTTAACAAATATAAAGCTACAAAACTGTGTTTTCTTTAAAAGTCTTTTCTCTCAAGTTGCCTTATTTTCAGATGGAAGCAATAAAAATTAAAATGCAGCCCTGAACCATTTCATCTTCCAGTAATATGGATATAATAATTGTAGCATCTAAAAACTGGTGCCAAAAATATGTTCATTTATCATAGAGAAATTTAAGTATTTTGTAATATTATAAGGGAGACTATGCATTTTCTAAGGCAGTAGAGCCAACTTCAATTACTCATAGAGGGGATATTACACCTTATGCCATTCACTTCTTAAACCCATCACTGCTCACTAAACTGTCCCAACAATATTCAACCAGGATAGAGGTAATTGAAATGTCAGTAAAGTCTGCAATTTATTGTGCTTGGATCAAAATATGTTTGAAGTTAATGGCTAACATAGTTTTGACTGTCTATGGATAGGACTGTCTGCATAATTTAAATTCTCCAACATAAAGTCAATTAATATTAGGCTGCAGATTGATCTACATCAGTCATTTAAAGAAGTAAATGGAAATTTTACAAGAAAAAATCAATTTTCCTATTTCCCAGAAAAATCTGCAATACAACATGCATCTTTGCATTATGTATTAGTTATAATAGCACATACTGGCCACTATTCTGTTAATACAGAAGTTTTCCTGAGAAGTCAAGTTACATGAACTGCCAATTGCCCACCTCCCCCTTACATATAGAGAATATCTGCACCCAAGGATAATTAGTGATGAGAAACAGAAGTCTATCTTTCCATCTGAGGTTCTTAGTACCTATAATTCTATTTTAGTGCAGTAATTCCTGAAGGTGGTTTCCAGACCACCAGCTTCATATTCCTTGGCAAAGAGTATTTCTGTCCCACTAAGTTTAAAAGACCAATGGAGGCAAGGTAGGTCTTTCTACAGTCATGGCAAAGAGACCAGCGAATGCTACTCCACCTTTTTCAAGCTCAGAAAAACCAAGTTATGTCTCTTGAAAACTCTTAACATAGAGGTTCTCTTCAAGAGAAGCACCACTGGGATCCTCAGCATCTACACATTATGGAATCAAACATTGTTAACTGAATGACTCCTCAGGCCAAGTGACCCCAAGATATCCTGTTTTCAGTGAGGTAAGCTTTAAAAACCCAAAAGAAATGAAAGGAGAAATAATAAGTATGAAAAAGCAATATCCTTTTGGGGAGGAGATTCAGCTGAAACAATGGTCACTCTCTTCCATTAGTTAAAAAGCCTGGGGGAATGGAGAAAAATAATCCAAGAAAGGCAGCTGAATGCCATGATGTCACGAGAAGACTCTAGAGAATGAGTTTTCTCTGATTTCAATTAACTATCCAATGTTCTGCTGAGGTATAAATTGTCTTCTATCCCACAAACTTTAAAAACAAGTCACAAAATCCAAATTAGAATATAAGTTTTTTAATTTTTATAAATAACTTATCTGTTACAAAGATAGTTTACCCAGCTAAATCACAAAACCATCAACTCAAGATATCCAAATTACGTTTTATTAATAAAACAAGTAAAAACTGATTTATCAATCTTCACATAGAACTGCAGATGAAGCTGAAAAACAAGGCCTACTTTTAAAACAAAATGCATCAAATGTAAGGGCTTTGGGTCTATGGTCTAATTAACTAGGATTGTCATATTTCTTCCCATATACAAGATGCAAAGCCTGGAAGTCACGGCTTTGACATTCATATAGATCACTTGTAATAATCCTGCTTGTATAACAAATATCCATTTGCAGACATTTACAATGGGTGACAGTCAACATCATCTCCTACCTTTTGCTACATTTCAGCACTTCCCTTAGCCCCATTCTAAGCACTGATATATAATTTCATAATTCTGTTTTTTAAACGCACACTGTTATTTCCTTTCTTGATTTCATTTAGTTATATACATTCCCGATCATCTGAATATTTATTTTCCTTATAAAAATATATCATCAAAATAAAGAGATGCTTGAGGTTGCTTCAGTGTTCAAGTTTGCTCGTTTTTCTTTTTTTCCAGCTTTCCTTCAGTTGTCCTAAATATGACTAGCCTCGTTTTATAAATACACATGATACTGCCACCAAGTCAGGTTTAGAAATGGATTGCCCCGACAGTAAAGCATTTAAACTTCTCCCCAAACCAGGGCTGTAGGTAACTGCTGCTGTTGCTGGTTTTGAAAACTGTACTTTCCCAATAGTAATCTCTTGTGAAAGTTCTGTGGGACACCAGGCAGATGAAGCAAGCTTAACCTGTTGCTCTGTCAGTGGGTTAAAAATATCTTTTGTTTTAAGCTTCCCTGTGGAAGATCAGTGTGTCGTGCCACCCACTGCTGAAGTCGGCAGATATAGTGTGACTTACAGACAGAAGCCTCGTAGTATCTCCTGCAATGCAGTGTGCAGCATCTGCATGTCTTCACAGAACAGCGGTACTCATGAGGGCAAAGTACAGAATAAGTAGAGGAAAGTTATTTTGTGCACAGTTTCATTTCATTAATGCTTTTTTATTTTAAGGCACTGCTTCTCTCAGGTAAGGCTTAAAAAGGGACATGATCGTGCTTAATCACTAAAAGGAACAAAGAAAATTAGTTAACAAAAGACTATTACACTATACATATAGAAATATAAGAAAATAATAAAGAAAAGAAATCACTTAAAGCAGACTCGAGAGATCTGTACAGTAGGAAAAGCTTCGGGATATTTCACTGCATGTTTGTACAGACAATGCATGCTGCTTTCCTTTTCATCTTTAGACCCCAGATGCTGGCTTCACAGAGTGGAGACGTTTTCAGGGAAGACAAAGACGAGGCCAAGAGTACCACAGATTCATGGAGTTCTTCCCCTACCCATTGGCACCTTGCGGCAGCAAACAGTTTTTTAATAGTTATACCTTGTTCCTTTTCTTCATGTTTGTAGTGTTTCACCGAAAGCTTTCAAAAAAAAAAAAAAAAAAAAAAAAAAGGCCATCGTTCTATTCCTTCCTCCTGTCAAAATTCAGTAGTGACATGAGGGGACAAGGTATTGGGCACACCTAGGCATTAATATATCGACAATTATCCACAATGGGCTACTGGTAACACTGTACGTAGTTAGGCAGCGGGCAACCAAGTCTCTCAGCAGATTCCCTCATGTGATGAATTTCAACTGCCCATGACATTAGACTGAGGTATTATTAGCTCTGTGGGCTGACATTTAACATTAGCACACACCATCTCGTCACACCTTCAATTTGACAAAATCCTATGTAGCAGTGAAACTTTTCCCCTGATGACAGACTAGTTTCTTGAACTTCCAATGTGGTTTTAGAGCTATAGTGCCTTTTGGCTCAGAAATGCCTTGGCATCTCACACTGTTCACAGCGGATTAAGGCTGGATGGTTCAAAAAAGTACAGGCAGTACAATTCCACTGAGCCCCCTCATCGTCTTCTGTGTCTTGAGTCTTTGGTGTTTTGATGGTGGACCTTTGATCTGTAAGGAAGCAAACGAATTATTTTAGAAGCAAAAAATCACAAAGTCAGAAATTACTGGCAACTTTAAGCACCATTTGGATTGCAAAGCATGAAGCAGCCTGTTTAACCAAATGATGCAGCTAGCTGAAGCTGACACACGTGCTCCATTCTCACCAACCTCTGGCGCTTCTCTGCTGGGGAATACCAACATGGAGGTGATGGGGTCCCCTCACTATCTCCTTCAGGGGGAAAAGAGCATTCTTTTCTTGAGTTGATAGCAGGAGAAAAGGGGAATCAATCCATATGGGAACCAACAGCAAAGATTCCCATGTCACCTTGAGACTGTGAAAAATGTCCTACTACCATACAGACAGTGAGCCTACTGAACTGAACTTAGATTTTTGTTCCCCACTGAAGAAGTATTTATATTTGTTTTCTATCAGGAATGGATGTTTTTGTTAAATGTTCTCTATCTGCTAAAAATATAAGCCTTGAACAACACAAATTAAAAGAGAAACATGAGCTAATTTCTAAAGTCTTAACTATATCTCAATAGTAGACTTCGGGAAGTAAATCTGTGTAAAAATTCTACCTTACTTTATTTCTTAGTTTAGTTTGAAATCATTATTTATTACAGAACAGTAGAGGTTGAGGGCTGCAAGAATGGAGTTCTGCTCCTGGCTCTGCTTCTCACTCTTCTTTGTTCTCTGATCTTAGATAAACCACATACCCTTCAGGTCTACTCCTTCCTAGAAAGTGAAGCCACTGCAGCTTTGAGGCTGATGTTCTACAGTGTTTGGAAGGATTAACATAGCTTAAATGTAAGGGATAATTACATTCCTCTTCCAAGGTTGTGCCTAAGATGAAAATTACATTTATGAAACTACTTTTTTTTGGAAGGGAGCAGATCCCATTAGAAATTTAGGGTAATATTCCTACAAATTAGTTTGGGGAGGTATAAAAAAATGCAGCATGCATTGCTAGAGCTCTCCTGTCAAGGTTAACCATGTAAAGATTCAAACTATGTTAAAACACTGTATATTAATTTGCAAATTCCACCTACTCCACTACTCTACTGAGTTGGTAACTATATAACTTTTCTGTTAATTTAAAAGATAAACAGTAGGTAAAATAGAGAAAATCAAGCTTTTACAACAAATCTAAAATAATTAAGTGATGTTTGGCATTCTGACCTATTTAGCAGCACTATTATTTACTGATTAGTCCAAAGGAACACTTTATTGCAAAATTGTCAACCTGAGGAAATAGTCACAATTTTTAGGCATCATGACCATTTTTGACACAGGCAAGAGCAACCTGAGAGTGCTATTTATACAATAATTTTCTTTAAATTGAGTAATTTAAAAATATCTAGTTAGGGCTCATTTAAATAAAAAAACTTGAAAAATTGAGGGTCTGATAATACTAGTTAAAATAAATAGTTAAAATTTTGTTTTGACTTTTTACCATATAAATTAATTTTATACTTCATACTTGGGAAACATTTTATAGGATGATTGTTTTAATCCGGGCCTCCATCCTATTTACTAGAATTTTGGTCTCACTTAGGTGTTAGAAACATTCCCACCTGGCACATTTAAAAAAACCCGTCTATCCTTTTTAACTACAAAGACTTTTAGGAAGGTAGACTACTTGTATTAACACTATTATTAATATCTAAGGTAATCAGCAGGAGACCTACAGATTTTTTTTAAATGAAATATCTCCAATGGTTTTCCTATGTCTGCACAATCTCATTTGGTATTTAAACTTACAAATCTTTTTATTACAGATATTTGGAAACCAGAATTTAGAGGAAGTTAGATTGTAAAGAATGGCATGTGATTTCCACACTAATTTTAGCTATTTAAAAAAATAAAACACTGCAGTGTAAAGCAGAACTGCAAAATCAGTTCTAACTAAATAAACCTCTACAAATGAAACTAGTAAATTCTCTATTTTAGCCTGAAGGAAAAAATATTTGATTCATGTTTCTCCAAAATAGCATACAAGCTTCTATTGTTTCTGAAAAAGCTTTTAATGGTTTTTTTCTTTTTTCCCTTTTTGGGGTAATAATTGCCATATTTCATAGTATTTGACATGTTATAAACTTTTTAAATTGAAGTATAGTTGATGTACACTGTTGTATTAGTTTCAGGTGTACGGCACAGTGATTCAACAACAATTCTATATGTTATACAATGCTCACCACAATGTAGTTACCATCTATCACCATACAAAGTTATTACAATATTATTGACTATATTCCCTATGCTGTACTTTTCATCCCTGTGACTTATTTTATAACTGGAAGTTTGTATCACTTAATCTCCTTCACCTAGTTTTTTCATTTCTTCCCACCCCAGTGACCATTAGTTTGTTCTCTGTTTATTAGTCTGCATCTGCTTTGTTTTGGCATTTTATTTTTATTCCAAATATAAGTGAAATCATATGGTGTATTATCTTTGACTTATTTCACTTAGCATAATACTATCTAGGTCCACCATGCTGTTATGAATGGCAAGATTTCATTCTTATGGCTGAATAATATTCCATTGCATACCCCCCTCCCCCCCCCCACCTTTATTCATTTATCTATCAACAGACTCTTAGGTTCCTTCCGTATTTTGGTTATTTTAAATAATGCTGCAATAAACATAGGTGTGCATGTATCTTTTCAAGCTAGTGTTTTCATTTTCTTTGGGTAAATACCTGGCAGTGGAATTACTGAACTGTGTGGGATTTCTAATTTTTGAGGAAATTCCATCCTATTTTCCACAGAAGCTACACCTATTTAAATTCCCACCAATAGTACACAAAGGCATCCCCTGTTCTCCACATCCTCATCAATACTTGTTATTTCTTGTGTTTTTAATACTAGCCACTCCTGAGTGGTGTGAGGTGTTATCTCACTGTAGTTTTGATTTGCCTTTCCCTCATGATGAGTGGTATTGAGCATCTTTTCATATGTCTGTTGGCCATCTGCAGGTCTTTGTTGGAAAAATGTCTATTCAGGTCCTCTGCCCATTTTAAAATTGGGTTATTTGGGGTTTTTTGGTGTTGAGTTTATAGGAGTTCTTATATATTTTGGATATTAATCTCTTATCAGATATATGGTTTGTGAATTTCTTCTCCCATTCAGTAGTTGCCTGTTCCTTTTTTTTTTTTTTAAAGATTTTATTTATTTATTCATAGAGATGCAGAGAGAGAGAGAGAGAGAGAGAGAGAGAGAGAGAGAGAGGCAGAGACACAGGCAGAGGGAGAAGCAGGCTCCATGCAGAGAGCCTGATGTGGGACTCGATCCCGGGACTCCAGGATCATGCCCTGGGCTGTAGGTGGCGCTAAACCGCTGCGCCACCGGGGCTGCCCCCTGTTCCTTTTATTGAGGATTTCCTTGCTGTGCAGAAGCTTTTCAGTTTGATAATTGCTTTTGTTTCCTTTGTCTGAGGAGATATATCTAGAAAAATGTCTCTAAGGCCAATGTCTAAGAGATAACTGCCTGTTTTAAGAATTTTTTCATTTCAGGTCTTACATTTAGGTCTTTAATCCATTTTGAGCTTATAGCAGTCTAATAGTCTCAATTTACTGAAGAAACTATTTTTTTCTCCATTGTACATTCTTTCCTCCTTTTTGTAGATTAATGGATGATATAAGTGTGGGTTTATTTCTGGGCACTCTACTGTTTCATTTATCTATGTGTCTATTTTTGTCCCAGTACCGTATCTGAAATCTGGGACTGTGATACTTCCAGCTTTGTTCTTTCTCAAGACTGCTTTGGCTATTTGGGGTCTTTTGGGTTCCATACCTTATTTGTTCTAGTTCTGTGAAAAATCCCATTGGTATTCTGGTATGGACTACACTGAATCTCAATGTAGATTCCTTTGGTAGTACAGACATTTAACAGTAACAATTCTTCCAATTCATGAGCATGGTATACCTTTCCATTTGTGTTGTTTTCAATTTCTTTCATCAATGTCTTACATTTTTCAGAGAACAAGTATTTTTTCCTTCTTGGTTAAATTTATTCATAGGTATTTTAGTTTTCTTTCATGCAATTATGAATGGAATTGTCTTAATTTCTGCTACATTGTTGTTAGTGTACAGAAATGTAACAGATTTCTGCATATTAATTTTGTGTCCTGCAACTTTGAATTTATTTATTAGTTCTAATAGTATTTTTGGAGTCTTCAGAATTTTTTTTTAAAGATTTTATTTATTTATTCATGAGAGACACAGAGAGACAGACAGAGAGGCAGAGACATAGGCAGAAGGAGAAGCAGTCTCCCTGCAGGGAACCTGATGTGGGACTTGATTAGGATGCCAAGATCATGGCCTGAGCCGAAGGCAGACGCTCAACCACTGAGCCACTCAGGTGTGCCTCTTCAGGATTTTCTACATAAAGAATCATGTCATTTGCAAATAGTGAGTTTTAATCCTTCCATATCAATTTAGATACCTTTTCTTTTTCTGGTGTGATTGCTGCAGGTATGAATTTCGAATTGAATAAATGTTGAATAAAAATGTCAAAAATGGACATCCCTGTCTTGTTCCTGATCTTAGAGGAAATGCTTCCAGTTCTCCACCAATGGTTACAATGTTAGCTATGGGTCTGTCATATATTGCTTTTATTTTGTTGAAGTATGTTCTTTCCAAATACTGAGTTTTTATCATGAAGAGACTGAATTAGGTAAATGCTTTTTTTGCATCACTTTGTTAATATGGTGTATCATGTTGATTGATTTTAAACCATCCTTGGATCCCTGGCATAAGTCCCACCTGACTATGGTCAATGATCCTTTTAGTGTATTGTTGAATTGCATTTGCTAATATTTTGTTGAGGATTCTTTGATCTAAGTTCATCTGGGATACTGGCCTGTCATTTTCTTTTTTTGTAGTGTCTTTGGTTTTATCAGGATAATGCTAGCCTTGTAGAATAAATTTGGAAGTTTTCCTTCCGCTTTTATTTTTTGGAATAGTTTAAGAAAGATACTAACTCTTCTTTAAATGTTTGGCAGAATTTACCTGTGAAGCCATCTGCTCCTGGACTTTTGTTTGTTGAGAGTTTTTTGATTCCAGATCTGATTTCGTTATTAGTAATAGGTCGGTTCAGATTTTCTGTTTCTTCAGTCCTGGAATAGTGCAAATTTATTTCTAGGAATTTATCCATTTCTTCTAGGTTGCTGAAAGCTTGGCTTGAAATTTTTCATAGTAATCCCTTATAATCCTTTGTATTTCTGTGATGTTGGTTGTTACTTCTCTTTCATTTCTGTTTTATCCACTCTCCTTTTTTCCTGATGTGTCTGATTAAAGGTTTATCAGTTTGCTTATGTTTTCAAAGAACTAGATCTTGGTTTCATTGATCTTTTCCATTTTTCTTAGACTCCATTTTATTTATTTCTGCTTTGATCTTTATTATTTCCTTCCTTCTACTAACTTTGGGCTTCTAAGTTTCATAGCATTGTGGTTGGAAAGATGCTTGACATGATTTTGGTGTTCTTAAATTCACTGAGACTTGTTTTGTGGCCTAATGTAATCTATCCCAGAGAATGTTCCATGCATACTTGACCATATGTATTCTGCTGGTTTTGGATGAAATATTCTCTATTTGTTAAGTCCATGTGCTCTAATGTTTGCTTTCACCTGGGAAATGTTTTCATTTCATTATTTTCTTATTTCTAGTTATGGCTTTTTCTTATCCCTTTAACATTTCTTATTATGCTGGATTAGTGGTGATGAGCTCTAACTTTCGTTTGGAAAACTCTAGCTCTTCAATTCTAAATGATAATCTTGTGGAGTAGTAGTCTTGGTTGCAGGTTTTTTCCTTTCAGCACTTTGACTAAATCGTGCTACTTCCTTCTGGCTTCAGAGTTTCTTTAGCAAAATCAGCTGACAGTCTCATGGGATTTTTCCTTATATATAACTAGTTCCTGTTCTTTTACTGCTTTAAGATTCTCTATCTTTAATCTTTGACATCTTAATTATGTCTTGGTGTGGACCTCTTTGGGCTCATCTTATTTGGGACTCTCTGTGCTTCCTGAACCTGGATATCTATTTTTCTTCCCTAGGTTAGGAACACTTTCAACTCTTTAAATAAGTTTTCTGCCTTTCTCTGGCTCTCCTCCATCTGGGACCTCTATAATATGAATGTCTCTATTCTTGATGTCCCAGAGGTCCCTTAATCTATCCTCATTTCTTAATGTTCTTTTTTCTTTTTGCTCATTTCTTAATATTCTTTTTTCTTTTGCTTGGGTGCTTTCCATTACCCTGGCTCCAGATGGTTTATTTGTTCTGCATCCTCTAATCTGCTGATTTCCTCTAGTGTATTTTTCATTTCACTAATTGTATTCTTCAACTCTTAATATTTTGTATCTCTTTGTTAAAGTTCTCACTGAACTCATCCACTCTTCTCTCAAATTTGATGAGCATCTTAATGACCATTACTTTTAATTCTTTATCAAGTAGATTGTTTATTTCTGTTTCATTTAGTTCCTTTTCTGTAATTTTTTGTTTTTGTTTTTGTTTTTTTTTTTTGGTTTGGAACACATTCCTGTCTCATTTTGTTTGACTTTCGTGTTTGTTTCTATGAATTAGGCAACATAGCTACCTTTCCCAGTCATGAAGGAGAAGCTCTGTGTAAGAATGTCCCTGTATAGACCACATGTGCCTGGCAGCTTTGGCTGGCTTGTTGGAGCTATAGCAAGTATGAATGAAGTCTTAGAGTACTCCATGCAGGAATGCCCTGGTAGGATGGCTGGAGCTGTAGTGGGTGCAGGCTGAGGGAGTACTAGTGTGCACTGAACTGTTGGCCACCTTAGTAGGATAGCTAGAGCTCAGGTGGGCACAAGGACAGGGGGGCTATTCTGGAAAAATGGCTGGAGCTTGTGTGGGAAGAGGTCCAAGTTTTGCTGAGAGGCAGGGTGGCTAGAGTGGCTAGACTCTGCTGCCATGTGTTCTATCAAGGTGGTGGGAGAAGGTAAACATGGTGCTTGCCTGCACTTCAGACCCTAGAGAGAGTTCCAGCAGTTCTCCCATTTGGCAGATACTTGGTAAATGGGTTGTATTCACTTATATTCTAGTTGCCCTTAATTTTATTTCTTTAAAGTAGCTTTTTATTTATTTTATAGAGATTGAGAGACCACAAGCAGGGCGGGGGTAGGGGCAGAGGAAGAAGCAGATTCTGCACTAAGCAGGGAGCCTGATCCAGGGCTCAACACCAGGACCCCAGGGCCACGACTGAGCTGAAGGCAGATGCTTAACTGACTGAGCCACCCAGGAACTCCTCTAGCTACCCTTTATAGTTTTTTAGGGGGCCAAGGTGGGCAAACTGGTGCATGGGTCCCTCAAGTGCTCTCTCTCTCCACGGAGTTCACAGAGGGGGTGGGGTTCCCATGGTTACTGTGTCTCTATTTCTCCTAATCTCTATAAGGATAGAAGGTCCTTCTATCCTTTGTTGTGAAGAAGCTGTTAAATCAGATCACAGTTCTTCAAAGGAACTGCTCTATACACAGGTGTAGTAGATATGGTATGTCTTTGAGAAGAGGTGGGTTCAGGATCTTTCTATGACACTATCTTGGACCCCTCTCCCTGACATATTATAAATTTAAGGAAAAGCTTCCATCTGTGCTTTTTACTGTTCTACCTTTCCTTACTTTTTACCATGAAAAATGTTAAACATATATAGAAATAGAACAGTAAAATAAATCCTCATGTTCTTATCTTGGTTCAAACTGTCAAGACTAATCTTATTTCATTATTTTCCACCTACCCTCCATCTATATTCTCTCCTATACTCAACACATAAGTACTAGATTATGTTGAAGCAAAACAGGAATCCTTTTATAAGAAAAACTAGTTTTTGAGAATGAAAAAATATTAAAGCAACTCATTCAAAATCTGGAAATACTTTGCTTACTTTAAGGAGCTAGGGTATGCCACTATTTTCTTTATTCCTTTATTCAATTAATATCCAAACAGCATCCAGTATTTTAACCACTACTTACTGTGAAAGATGCCCTATTATCACTTTTGCTCTTCTGTAGTAATCATTCATTGCATTCCAGCTAACTACATTTAGAAATATTAAAAAAACAAAAACCAAAAAACCCATGAAGATACAGTGAGTCCTAATCAAATTATTATTATTTTTTTAAAAAGAGGGAATAGAGAGAATAGGATATATGGTGAGAATGTGAAAAGCCTTGTAACAAACCAAAGAGCTAGTAACATCCTTATTCTTCTTTGTTCTCATTTCTCTCTATACTTTAATTCCTTGAGTAAAAAAATCCACACCTTAGAGTTTTGTATGCATACAAAAGTACCAATGGTGTAAAATGATAGGTAGCAATTTTTCAAAAATGATTCATTTGAAATTCAGAGTATTTTGATTATACAGAATCATGCATAAGCAGAATACTCATGAAAAATAAACTTCCCTAAAGTGTTTTCCTCATTAGTTATCTAAAATTTTAAAGAGTACAAATTTTTGCACCTGATTATTTTATTTCCCAAGACTTGCTATTTTAGGAGTATATAATGACTCCTAAGGACATGCAATATTACTTTTAAAGAGTAATCCTTTTACTTTTGCATTCCCCCCATCCCCAGCATTTAAGTGAAAATAAACAACTATCTTCCTAATGAATTAATCCAAAAATGCCAAAGTTTGAAGCACTTCTAGAGTGGAAGGTTGCTACAAACAAAATTTTCTAAAATCTTGCTTTTCAAATGTAACGGTTTTCACACTTAATGGATACACTAACCTTTGGGTTTTGGTGGCACAGGACCTACAAATCCAATATTGTCATAAAAGTTATGAATAGCGCTGGGATTAAAATGTGGTCCTGAAATATATAAAAAGTAAATACATCAATGTTTATAGCTCAAAAATATTTAATTTTTTAAAAAGCAAATATTTTCTTTCTTAAAAAAGATCGCAGTATAAATAGAAGAAATGCTTTTCACTTATTTTGCACATCTAATCTCAAATTACATATAAGGATGTCAAAACAGCTGAGGTAGGTATAATACAGTACTCATAACAGAGGTCTAAATTGGTAATTGGGGTAAGAGGTCAAATTAAACTGTTAGTAAGACAATAAAACAATTAGAACTAGACCACTGTTCTATGTGACAAGGTAAAATAACTTAAAATGTAACAATTTAAAATATAATTTCAAATGATCAGACATGGTCTTAGGCAATTACATAGCTTGGCCCCAAATAAGTATTAAAAATCTTGCACTAACTTAAAATAATAGTTCAGATGATAAAAGGAAAAAGTTCAAGAACTACAATTGCTAGCTAGCACAGCACTAATTCCTTTTTCTCTCCTTAAAGTTAAACTGTGGTATTTTCTATGCATGTTTCAAGATACAGGACTAACAAGTTTTAAGAGAAAATCCAACATTGTCAGTGTAATGCCTTTTCAGTACACACTCAAAAGAGTAATTAAGGACTTTTTTTTGTTGGCTTCTTCCTCTTGTCTTTTCCACTTCAGTGTGATGGATTTTCAGTACACACTCAAAAGAGTAATTAAGGACTTTTTTTTGTTGGCTTCTTCCTCTTGTCTTTTCCACTTCATATATTTCTATTATTTCCCTAACTTCAAAACCAGATTTAAGTTATAAAATTTCCTTTTAGTTGTCTATGGAACTGAATTAAATTGTCAAGATTTTTTGCTATAAGAACCAAGTATCGCTTATCACTAATAGCTCAAGTTTTCATAATAAGCTGTTCTAAAAATGCATAAGCCATATTTTTATTCTCTTCTCTATTTTATCAATTAAGATAGTGCCATTAGGGAAGGGATGCCTTTTTACTTATGATTCTTGAAAGGTAAAATGAAAAAGGGAAACAGGAAAAAGACAGGAGTACCTATTTTTTAATTTTAATAAATACAATAATATTATAGATTCTATTAATATATAACAGCAATACTTTTGACAATACAGCCAGACATACTAATCATTGTCTTCCCTTAACATAAGACTGAATTGAATTTGAATATAAATTTTATCAAATTACTCCTAAATCAAATACATAATTTCTTTTGGAAGGGGGGCAGGGAGAAAAACCCAATAGTTTTTTAGTACTACCTGGCTCCAAAGTCAAATCTGAGACAATATGATTGTAATTGCTAAATTTGTTTTCAGCTCAGGAAAAGAGTTGATAAATTAATACAATGAATTTCAGTTGAATATATACTGAACTTTACCTCGGGCTTGAAAAAGATCAATTTCTTTGGTTAAGCAGTCAATGTCAATCTGGAGTTGTCTATTACAACTTCTCAACTGCTGCATTTCTTCGAGCTGAAAAATAATTCCATGTGAGAAGGATCTACATTGAATTCTCTTATCATTAGCTAAGAAAGAGTGGAGTTTGGCAGGAAAAGATAAGGGCAAAGAAACAACTATGAATTAAAAGCATTTCTAGAAAACTTATGCCAGAATGCCTATTCTCATGTTCAAGCAGAGAGGTCACAAGAGTTGCAGAAAGACTTACTGAAGGTATTTGGGATATGGAATTTGATCTTTTCAGGCGCCTTCTAGTTAGATTATTTTCCATCTCATTGACCTCAGATTTTAGTTTATCCAGCTTTTTCTTTTGAATCTCGAGTTCTCTTTGAAGCCGTTCCATTCTGGCCTTCTGGTGTACCAACAGAGCTGCAATACATATTAGTGAACATGAGGACCCACCCACTTTTAGTCAATTAACCTTGAAGCAGCCTTGGGAAAACAAAACAAGTGAATATTTCTGTGACAAATAAGAGTATGCCAAGGTACCTTAAGATATTCTGAGTTTAAATGCTTGAAATCTCAACATTTTTAACTTGAAAATTATTTCAATTATTTAAGCAAATGTTGCTACTTGTTTAAATTTTAAAATTTAAATTTAATTTGTCAACATAGAGTTTAACACCCAGTGCTCATCTCATCATGTGCCCTCCGTACTGCCCATCACCCAGTTACCCTATCCCTCCACCCACTTCCTCTTCTGCAACCCTTTGTTTGTTTCCCAGAATTAGGAGTCTCTCATGGTTTGTCTTCCTTTCTAAATTTTCCCCACTCAGTCCTTCCCTCACCTTCACTATTTCTTATAGTCCACATACAAGTGAAAAAGTGTTTGGATAAATCTACTTTATGGCTAACGACAGTATTTTTAGCCTGTTACTTCTCTAAAGGCTCCACTAACTACCATTTAATTCATACTTTGACCCTTTGAAAGGATAAGAGCTTCTCACTCCAAGAAGCCTGACATGTTTGGACTCTGCGTAAGGTATTCTAGTATGAACACCTTACGGACATTTTAAAAGGGTATGTGAGTTAAGCTAAGTCCATTTTGATGTAAGCAACAAATAAAACAGATTTCAATCCAGATGAATGTTAACACTGTCAATTTTTTTTTTTTAAGAGAGAGAGCTGTGCATATGAACAGGGGTGGGGTGGGGAGAGGGGCAAAGGGAGAGAGAGAGAGACCCCTCAGTACAGAGCCCGATGTAGGTCTCAATCCCAAGACCCCAAGATCATGATCCTAACCAAAATTAAGAGTTAGATGCTTAACCAACTGAGCCATGCAGTGCTACAAATTGTTAAATGTTAGTAATTAAATTGTTCAAATCACAAAACAAAAATGATACTACTTAGAGAAATCACTTATATTTTGTAATTTTTTTTTTTTTTTTTTTAAGAGAGAAAGAGAAAGAGAGTGTGAGCAAGCACAGGGTAGGGAAGGACAGAGGCAAGGGAGAGGGAGCACAACATGGGGCTCAATCTCATGACCCTGAGGATCATGATCTGAGCTAAAATCAACAGTCATGTGCTTAACCTACTGAGCCACCCAGGTGCCCCTATTGTTCAAAAAATTTCTTTTCTTCTTTTTTTTTTTTTAAGATTTTATTTATTTATTCACGAGAGACACAGACAGATAGATAGGCAGAGGCACAGGCAGAGGGAGAAGCATGCTCCATGCAGGGAGCCTGACATGGGACTTGATCCTGGGTCTCCAGGATCAGGCGCTGGGCTGAAGGCGGCGCTAAACCGTTGAGCCACCTGGGCTGCCCTGTCCAAAGATTTTTAAACAAAGAAATTATGCGGGTAGCCTGGGTGGCTCAGGGGTTTAGCGCCGCCTTCAGCCCAGGGCCTGATCCTGGAGACCTTAAGATTGAGTCCCACGTCGGGCTCCCTGCATGGAACCTGCTTCTCCCTCTGCCTGTGTCTCTGCCTCTCTCTCTCTCTCTCTTTCTGTGTGTGTCTCTCATGAATAAATAAATAAAATATTTAAAAAAAGAAAGAAATTATGCAATCAGTCTTGTATTGTAGCATGAATGATAAAGTGCTTGGGAAATCTCATTAAGCCATAAAAATCAGTGTATGTTCTTGTGATTAGTCCTTGCATAATGTAGGCCTCACTTTTTTAGGATACTGGACTGGAAGTTCAGATACCTGTATCTATTTCTATAAAAAGTCAGCTTGCAATGATTCTACCATGAGAAAACGGGCAGATTTAGAAAAGTACAATTAACAACCTTTAAAAATGAAAACTAGTTATTAAAACGAAGAAATCAAGTAGAGTGAACAGATTAGGTTAATGCTGAACAACTAACTGTCTTCAACTAATCTCAAATTTCCATGAATCTCAAAAATAAGAAAAAAACTCTGGCATATTAAAGTATATTTGGGCTATTCAATTTAGTAGTACGTTCTAGATCAGAATTAGGATGTGGAGGAGGAGAGGCTGTTAGGCTCAAGTACTTCAAAATTAACCTTAAGTAGTAGATAATTTTTTCCCAACAGAATCTGACACTGTTATAATCTACAGATGCTTCTCTCTGTAATTCTTTTTTATTGGAAGAAATAAATATTAGGGCGTATTTCAAGTTTTAAAAACCATGGCTGATTCTTTTTGATAAACGATAAAAGCTTTCTCCTATTTTAAGATATATTCTGTGACTGCAGGGAGATGTTTTTGGAGATATACATGTTCCTGGTTGAAAATTGCTGTACGTTTGTTACTTCCCTATCAAACTTGTTTTGTCAAAGTTATATCAATTTGGCTTATTAATTTAAACTGCAGTTTTATCCTGTAAAATATAAGAATTCTACATTAGGGTTTGTTCATTATTCTAAAAGAAGATGAGGATGTGGGTTGTTATTTTTTGATGTGACAAAAAGAAGAAAAGATGGAGGCAGGACTGCAGTAAGAATAAAGGACAAGGCAAAAGAAAAAGAAATAATAAACTTATCTTCATTTCTAAACTCCAACCATCTACCAACAATGTCTCTCAAGTGGCATTAGTTAGAAGTTTGTTCAAGTTAGTGATTATTTTATTTAAAAGTAGCATTCCTTAAAATTAATGAAGATTTTCTCCCTAATGACTACATTCTTCAATAGTCTCTAATGACTAAATGGTGGTTTATATGCATGAGATTATAAAACAAGATATACATTTGTGGTATTATTCAATATTATATATGAAGCAGGGATGAGATCAGATTTTCTGAAAAACTGAAATCCAGCTTATATCCCATTTGGGGGATCAAAATTTATATTATAAGGGCAGAAAGAGAACCTCACGGTGTATTATGACAATTATCTCCAGGATAGTGATTTTCCTGGAATGTTTGGCAGAAGCAAATGCAAAGTGCTCTGACAACTCACTTCCACTACCAAGGAGCTATTACTATGGGAATCCGTAAGGAAAAATCCTCAACGAAGAGAAGCTCTCAATAGAAAAGTTATGACCAAACAAGAAAATGATCTACCATGAGAATCAATGCCCAGAAAGAGCTTTCTAAACTTAAAGATTATAAGATAGCCTGAAAGAAGCTGTGGAAAAATCTAAGATGACTACAGTGATAAAAGAGTAAGTAATAATGTAACAAAAGATACCATGAATAAAAGAACAGATAGATTTGGAAAACTACCATAAAAACAGCAATCTCTTTGACCTCGGCCATAGCAACTTCTCACTAGACACATCACTGGAGGCAACAGAAACTAAGGCAAAAATGTACTACTAGGGCTTCATCAAGATAAGCTTCTACACAGTGAGAGAAACAATCAACAAAACTAAAAGGTAGTCTACGGAATTTTGTAAATGACGTATCTGGTAAAGGATTAGTATCCAAAATGTATGAAAAAGTTATAAAACTCAACACCCAAAAAACAAATAATCCATCTAGTTAAGAAATGGGCAGGAGACATGAATAGACATTCTTTCAAAGAAGACATCCAGATGGCTAACAGACACATGAAAGATGATCAACATCACTTGGCATCAGGGAAATACAAATCAAAATCACAATGAAATACCACCTCACACCCGTCAGAATGGCTAAAATTAACAACAAAGCAAACAACAGATATTGGAGAGGATGCAAAGAATGGGGAACTCTCTCACACTGTTGGTGGGAATGCAAAATGGTGGAGATACTCTAAAAGAACGGAGGTTCCTCAGAAAGGTGAAAATAGAACTATCCTCCAATCCAGCAAGTTGCACCACTAGGTATTTATCCAAAGGATACAAAAATACAGATTTGAAGGGGTATGCTGATGTTTATGGCAGCAGTACCAACAATAGCCAACTATGAAAAGAGCTCAAGTGTCCATCAACTGATGAATGAATAAAGAAGCTGTGGCATGTGTGTGTGTGTGTGTGTGTGTGTGTGTGTGTATAATGGAATACTACTCAGCCATCAAAAAGAATGAAATCTTGCCATTTGCAACGATGTGGATGGAGCCATAGTGGATATACTAAAGCAAAATAAGTCATTCAGAGAAAGACAAATACCATATTTCACTTATATGTGGAATTTAGGAAACAAAACAGATGAACATATGGGAAGGGGAAAAAAAAGAGAAAGAGGGTAGCAAACCATAAGAGACTCTTAACAAAGAACAAACTGAGAGTTGATGGAGGGAGTTAGGTAAGGATGGGCTAGATGGGTGATGGGCATTAAAGAGGGCACTTGTTGATGAACACTGGGTGTTGTATGTAAGTGATGAATCCATAAATTCTACTCCTGAAACCAATATTACACTATATGCTAAACTAGAATTTAAATAAAAATTTGGGGTGGGGGGCAGCCCGGGTGGTTCAGTGGTTTAGCACCGCCTTCAGCCCAGGTGTGATCCTTGGAGACCTGGGATCGAGTCCCACGTTGGGCTCCCCACATGGAGCCTGCTTCTCTCTGCCTGTGTCTCTGCCTCTCTCTCTGTATCTCTCATAAATAAATAAAATCTTAAAAAAAAATTGGTGGGGGGGGGGAGGAAAAGTATCATAAACAACCCTAGAAATGAAAAATGGTCATTGAAAAGAAAAAGTCAAATAGATTAAACAGATTAGACATGGTTAAAGACATGGTTAATGACATAGAAGATAAATCTAAGATCTTTCCCCAGAACACAGAGATAAAGTGACAATTGACATGAAAGGGATTTAAAAAAAATCTCATATAAATCTACAAAGGAGTTCCAGAAGGAGACAACAGCAAGAACGGAGGAGTAGCAAAATTTGAAGAGATGCTTGCTGAAAATTTTCCAAAACTAAAGAAAAGAAATAACAGATTCCAGAAGATAATGGCAAAATCTGATCATCTAACTAGGTTATCAGAGCATGGATAAATAAATACATTTTTAGATAAAGTTTAGGGGAATTTATTGACTACAGACTGCTGCTAAAAGAACTACTAATGATGTTTTTTGATAAAAAGGAAATTATTACAAAAGGAAAGAAGAGATGAATAAACCCAAATAAAGTTCTAACTCTATAACTAAGGAGAAAGACCATGGCAGTGGGTGGGGTGGCATAAATTGCTTAGAAAAAAGTAAAACATTGCCAAATAATGAGAAATTGGAAATAGGAAGACTAGAGAAGCATTCTAAGGTCTTAGATGTATTTAGGAAGAACACTCTCAAATGTTGCTAAACCAAATATGCATATTAGGAGTGCCTGACCGGCGCAGTCAGTCAATAGAAACTGACTCTCGATCTTGGGGTCATGAGTTCACACCCCCATGTTGGGCATGTTGGGCATGGAGCCTACTTAAAACATAACTATAAAAAACAAAACATAACTGTATACACACACACACACACACACACACACATACACATACATCTACATACAGACATGTTAAATATTTAGGGATCACTACTATAAGAAGCTAAATAGAATGTAGTTTCTAAATTAAAAGACCAAACAAAAGGAGAAATAATGGAGATCTGATTAAACTTAGATGGCAGGAAAGGGGGAAAAAGGGGAAAGAAATAGAAAATAAAAAATTATGACAAGAATAATTCCAAATATATCAGTAATGACAACTACAATTAAATGTAGTTTAGATACAAGAGATCTGCACACTAGATTTCTAAAATTTAGCTATATGCTGTTCTTAAGAAGCATATTTAAAACCATTCATTCACACATTCTTTTAATATATTGAGAGCTTACTTGTGAAATCAATGAATAGGCACAATTCCCTGCCCTTGTGGAGCTTGTATTATAGAGGTAGGGTGGTGGTGGTGGTGGTGGTGGTGTGCCAGAACAAGGCTCTAAACAAGTGGTCAACTATGGACCACTGGACAATATGGCCCATTGCCTGTTTTGTGAAAAAAATTTTACTGGAGTACAGCCAAGCTCGCATGTTTACTTATTGTCTGTGGTTGCTTTGTATTACAGCAGCAGAACTGAACAGTTGTGACAGAAACTGCATAGCTTGTAAAATCATATAGTTTACCATTTGGCCCTTTATCAAATCATGTGGAGACTTGATCATATTAGGACATTTGAATAAAAGGGGACCCATCACAGCACAGAAAGGTCAGGAGTAAAAGGATTAAAGTAAAATAAATATTTTGTATTTTGAGTACCACTCTAAGAGACACAAAGTAAGAGCAACCAATTGCTGGGGATATTCGAAGACTGTGGTATGTGAAAGGCAACATCAAAACCTGAAGCCAGCTCCACTCTTGACTAAACTGACTCAACCCTTTACACTAATAACCTGCAGAAAAGAAAGGTGTTTTTGTTTCTGGGTTCAAATACTACTTATCCCAGTCTCTTCTGGGTTTTTTTTCCCCCCACACAATATTTGGCATTCAACAAAAAATTACGAGATACACAGAAAAGCAAAAGAAAAATCCAACTGATCACCAAGAGATAAGGCAATCAATAGAACCATACTAAAAGATGACCAAGATGCTAGAATTACCTGACAGGGATTTTAAAAATAACTAAGATTAATTTTAAAGGATCTAGTTAAAACGGGGCACAAGAGTCAGGAACAAAAAGATAATCTGAGATATGGAAATTTAAAAAAAAAAAAGTCAAATGCTAGAAATTAACTATGGCATCAGAGATAAAGAATTCCTTCAACAGGTTACCAGCACACTGGATACAGAAGAATCAGTGAACTTGAAAGACAGAAATTACTCAAACACAAAGAAAAAAGTAGAAAAAAGAACAAAGTGTCCAAGAGATGCAGGAAATATCAAACAGTTTAAATATACTTGTAATCAGTGAAAAGTCAGTCAGAAGAAATATTTGAAGAAAAATGGGCAAATATTTTCCAAAATTAATTAAAGACAATAAATCATAAGGAAGCCCAGAGATCTCCAAGTAATATTAAAACAAAACAAACCAGACCAACTATAGTCAAACTACTGAAAACCAAAAATACTGAGAAAATCTTCAAGGCCACCAGAGGAGTGTTTTTTTTCCTTTTTCCTTTTTTAAAAATTTATTTATTTACTGGAGAGAGCTGAAGAGAGTGTGTGAGTGAGGGTAGGGGCGGAGGGAGAGGGGAGACAGAATCCTCAAGCAGACTCTCTGCTGAGTGCAGAGCCCAACAGGGAGCTGAATCCCAGGACCTGGAGATCATGACCTGAGCTGAAATCAAAAGCCAGCCACACAATGGACTGAGCTACCAGGTACCCCTACAAGAGAAGTTTTGAAAGTGATAATACCAAGCAAATATAACATCAAAATAAAGCAAGTGTAGTAATATTCATTTAAGATAGGGCAAAATATGTTATGAAATAAAGAGGGTTCTTTACTTAATGGTGGCGGGGGGGGGGGGGGGGAAGGCTAAGCATCGAACTTTAATTCGTTTGGAAAACCATAGAAATAGTTCAAATTTTCCAACCAATGTATCTCAGAACACACATTCTGGGACAGGGGCTGCACACTCTCTCTGTCATAATAGCTCCATTAGTAATCCCTAATACGGTATTTTTAATGTTTCTATCAAAATAGGAAAGTATACCACAGAGTTGAGAGCTACACAGAAAACCAACATTAGTAGGAGATACCCTTTAACAACAGGCAGAAATTTGATTAAAAAAAGACTTAGGTGAAATGAAGGAGCCAGAGTTGCTGAGATTGTGGAGATATTTTGAAGTTAAAGAGTAAATTCTTCAGAATGTTTCTGAAACTGAAAAAATATACATCCCTGGGATTCACAAAGAAAGGAGTTTCTGCAATGGCTAAAAACATGGCTTGCCTTTGCAAAAAATGGCAAGATATACCCTATGATTAGACTGAAGCCCTAAAGTAAAATACTGTGAATCCATGTTCTCAGAATTTATGAGAGGTTTCTTTCCAGTGAAAACAAAATCTTCGAGAAGAGTTACAATGACTGTATTACTTAGAAATGACAAATGTAGTTTATGGACTATTCAGAATCTCTTAAGTATGTCTGTTGATTATAAACAGAATAAAAAGTGCTCTGAAGATAGTAGGAAAGAGATATGACCCTCTATTTCTTAGCAATTCTTTCTTCTAAGTGCCTGGATTTTTATGTGTCTAGTTAATTTTTCATATGTGGCTTGGGATTTTTAGATAGGAATCTGAGAAAGATGAATGACAAAGAAAAGAAGGTTTCAAGGTGAATCACTGAAAACTCAGCTAAAGCCAATGAACTCTTTCTCTAGTTGTGGTCTGTCTCCAATTTTAACCTTCACTGTATAAACTATTATAAAGGACATATCCATTAAGAATGATTATTAGACTCATAATGAAGAAAAGTAATTAAAGTGTTCATTTATAAAATCATTTTTGCTCTGAATCAGGCTCTACTAAATGAGAAGGGTTGGGTGTTAACTTCCAGAGAAAGAAACATGACGATTACACTTCCGGGGTCCAAACAAAGCTTAGGAAGCTTAGAAAGAGAGTCAGGCAGCCTTACAAACTGGGCTGTAGCCACAGGGTGAGGTTAGAAAATTCTACCTCTGTTATAAGAAATTACTTTGAAAAGGATTTGAGAAACCTGAGACTGGCTTTTGGGTTTTGTTTCTTTGTTTTGACATGTGAAGAAAATGTTACAAACAAGATCACATCAACCACACATACAGATTATTTGGGCTCATATGCTATCTAGTAATATGTATTTATATGGGAGGAGGGGTGATTTGTAACACAGACTTCAGTGGGTAAGCTAAAGGAAAAATTCTCTCTCCTTTCTTGTCATTTATTTATATATAGACTAATATGGACTTAATAAGCCAAACTATAGGGGATCCCTGGGGGGCTCAGCAGTTTAGCACCTGCCTTCGGCCCAGGGGGTGATCCTAGAGTCCCGAATGGAGTCCCACATCAGGCTCCCTGCATGGAGTCTGCTTCTCCCTCTGCCTCTCTTTCTCTGTGTCTCTCATGATAAATAAATAAAATCTTAAAAAAAAAAAAAAAAAAGCCAAGCTTTGAAGAATCAATTATACTAGCCAGGACTTTCATTTAAAGATGACTAAACAATACATAATCTTCTACCTCCTGAAACCCCAAGAAAATGGCAGAGGAATAAGACAGTACAATCCAATAATAAACAAGAAAAAGAAGGCAATTAATGGACAAGAGATTTCAAAACATTTTTGGAAGACTGAAAGCAGATGGAATAACAGCCTAATGAAGGAGGGTAGGGAAAGCTATAATCTCAAAGACAAGGAGGGCACTGCTGACAAAGCAGCAGCTAATTTGCACTGCAGAAACCCAAAGAAGTTTCAGACTGGAGAATGCACGTGAGGACAGGAGGTGGAAGTAAGTAAAGAATGGGCCAGAAAACAGGGCCTTAATTGGTATCTGTTTATGGAACAGTCAACCTTACCCTATCTTGTAGGATAAGTAGCTGCATGTTTATTTGTAAGGCCCCGCAACACACATTTCTCAAGCTAGTCCCCATATACAAATGCCAGGTCATGATCGCAGAGCGTTCTCTCCTACTAGCTGGGGCTCTTCACTTATTCCTCGCAAAGCAAAGTCTCTCAAGTGACAAGTCTCTTGTTATTACACAAGGTTTCCAGTTAGCTTTCACAGTCCTTAAACCAATAGCCATGGCTCACCATGTATTGCAATAACTTCAGACATGTGAAAGATCTAGATAAAGAGAAAGACTAAACCCAGATTAAGCAGAGATAACTCAGGAGATAGACAAAAACTTAATTAGCATCATTAAGAGATCTGAGATATTCATACATACATCCATAAAACAATCTGCTATGAGAAAGGAATTAGAGAACTAGCTCTTAGAAATTAAAAACATCATTCATTTCATATGAAATGAAATGAAAATTTCATACATAGGTTAGAACACAAATTAAGAAATTAAAAATTTCTTAAAAATTAGAAATTAAAAACATCATTCATTTCAAATGAAATGAAATGAAATAAAATGAAAATTTCATACATAGGTTAGAACACAAATTAAGGAAATCTACTGAATTATAGAATAGACCAGAAAGATAAGGAGGTAGAATATTTGAGGATATAATGATGAGAAGTAGAAAATTGGTCTTGGCTGCCAAATAGCTGAACAAGAGAAGTTCTAGAAAGAGACAATGGACAAGCTAGGAATCAGGAGGGGATTTGCAGAACTAAAGCGAGACACCAGCCTTTAAACTGAAGGAATTCACTGAATGTGGAACAAAGATGATTTAAAGAAAAACCTAAACCTAGACACATTGTGTTTATACACAGAAGACAGAAAATATAACATATGTTATAAAATATATATAAAAGTATATATATACAAGTATGTATACCTTGATAAAATTAAAATATCCAGTCATATATGAGTAAACTATAATAAGGCATTGATAAAGACTGTGCTATACTTTTGTGATATTTGCATTATAACAATATTTCATTCAGCTAAAACCACATTAATTAAATTTTTATTATTCTGGAATCCAAGTCTATTGGTTTGTTTTAAAAAAACAAAGGCTCCTTGCCCAGAGTGGAACCCAAAGTGGGGCTGGGACTCACAACCGTGAGATGAAGACCTGGGCTGAAGAGTCAGATGCTTCACCAACTGAACCACCCAGGTGACCCCAAGATAATTTTAATAGTAAAGGAGCTTAAGTTAATTTCTGTACTATCTGTTCAAAGGGCATTAAATTAACATCATGAGTAAAGTGTGAAGGAAGCAAAGTTAAACTATTTCAAGAACTTATGTATTATTACTTTGTATTTATAGATCAGTATTTCACTAAAGGAGAAACTTTATTAGATGAGTTCATTTCATTTTACACTGGAAAAATTCTGCATTTTCTATTTTCCATGATCAAGTACATCTCTCAACTAAACCTCAAGCTTCTTGACAGTATACACTGAATTCAAGTTTGTACCCACTGAGTATCTATTATTAAACCCTGACAATTGTAGGCACTTGATAAATACCTATTAAATGAAAAATAATGACAACAATTTGACTTTTAATGAATGATAGAGTAAAATACTAATTTTAGGTCCAAGAAATAGAAATATTGATAAAATAAAAACGTGACATTTTAGAGTCTCCTTGAATGTTCAGTTTTAGTATTTATTTATCACTTAGCACAACAGAATACAGTTTGAAATATGGTAAGACTTTTAGATTGCTCACAATGCAGAAAGGTGGCTTTTTAAAAATATGCGAGTTCTACCAAGAAAATAACTGATGTATTTAACATCTTAATCACACACTGACTTTGTTTTCTAAACCTATCTACTTTACTTTGAAATACACATGCAAGGAGGACTGACAACAGTCAGTACCTTTTAAATCCTCTTTTCTAAAATTACATTTTAGAAATAAAGAAAACAGAGGATCATAGGGGAAGAGAGGAAAAAAATAAAACAAGATGAAATCAGAGGGGGAGACAAACCCTAAGAGACTCTTCTTAATCATAGGAGTAAGGGTTGCTGGAGGGTAGGGTGCTGGGGTAACTGGTTGATGGACTTTAAAGGAGGGCACGTGATGTCATGAGCACTGGGTGTTATAGAAGACTGAGGAATTACTGACCTCTACTTTTGAAACCAATAACACATTATATGTTAATTAACTTAATTTAAATTTTAAAAAAAGAAAAAAGAAAAAAACCCCCCACCAAAATTGCATTTTAACAAATTGCATTTAATAAATTTTAAATAATTTAAGCATGCAACTCCCTTTTGTGGTTGTTAAAATAACCATTAGTTAATTCAAATATTTGAGCCCTTTTTATTTTTTCTTTATATTTTTATCTATATTTATTTTATATTTATTTATATTTATTTATTTTTTTCTAGGCATTTTTAAGTAGTAGTTTTGAAAAGCTTAGTTTTTACCCAGTTTTTGTCAACTTCCAGTGAATGATGAAAACAGTTTCTTTCTCAACTTTATTTGTAATCAGAAAAACACGCTTCCAAGTTTTAGATGGTGTTAATTTTACTAATTTTAGGTATTCAACAGCCTAAATAACATCTAATTTCTCCAAAAGTTAAAAAAAATAGTACAATGATGCAATGTACATATTAAAAGAATACCTTTGCTACTGGAAAATGTACCAAGTATTTATGGATACAAAGATCTATGGCTTATTAAAAAGAGAGAGAGAGAGAAATTTGCCACTGGAAATATAATAGGTACTTATTTCTAAAGTCTTTTATACTTTTGTCATAACAATTTTATATGCCTAAGTCAAGTACATGCTCACGTCACTATACCTAATGAGGTAAAATGTCTGCTTCTAAAATAAATCAAGACTATTCTAGACTGTAACTGTTGAGAGTAGGGGTATCTGTTCTATGCACCAATGTATAATTATTGTCACTCAGTGATGGAATCACAAAAGATTCAAAGATGGCAATTACTCATTAAAATAAAGTATCCTGAGGTTTTCATCTACTTTGCCATTTATTTTGTTAAAGATTTTATTTATTCATGAGAGATAGAGAGAGAGAGAGAGAGGCAGAGACACAGGCAGAGAGAGAAGCAGGGTCCATGCAGGGAGCCTGCATAGAGGCTGGATCCTGGGACTCCAGGATCACGCCCTGAGCTGAAGGCAGATGCTCAACCACTGAGCTACCCAGGCATACCTACTTTGCCATTTTTAAGGACAGTCTGAAATCAGATCTTTCAACAGTGATGCAACTAGGTCGGTATCTGGGCAATAGATATAATAAAACTATGAGGAATGATGCTAAAGTCCTGTAATTATTTTTAAGAAACAAATTATTTATACACTCATATTAAATATAGATGAGTAAGAGGCTTCTGGAGGATAAATACTTTGTTGTCCTTTATTTGTATGTAAGATTCTAAATGCAATCTTATAGCATTAAGACATACAGACACTGGCTACTATTTTTGTTTTAGAGAAAAAGAAAACCAGACCTAGAGATACCAAAAGAGTCTCCAAGAAACACAAATGGATGAACCATTAAAGGAAATGGGGACTTTTATAGCTTAGAAAGGCTTATCCTTTAAAGGGGGATATGGTAGTTACTTTCAAGTTTTTGAAAGGTCACCACAGAAAAATGAGGCCAGTTCAATATGGTTTCAAAGATTATCACTACAATTTAAGAGAGGATATGTGCAAGATTTCTCTGGTCTTTTGCAATCTTGGAATGTTGTGAAGGGCTAGTTTCTAAATAAGACATAAAACTGAAAAGCCAGAAAGAAAAAAGATTGGTAAGTGTGAATATGTAAAAGTAAAAAATAAATAAAACAAAAAACTTTATTGACCATGTTAAAAGTAATTATATATTAGGAAAAAAAAGACTGTATCCTACATAAACAGGCAAGTTCACAAAATACAGGAAAAGATGGCTCAACCTCACTCATATTTAAAGATACAAATTTTTAAAAACCAAAACGATACATTTTCACTTACCAGAGTGACAAAGATTTTTTTTTTTCAATCATTTATAGTGATGGGCAGGGGCGGGAAGGAGGAATTGAACATTCTTATAAGTGTTGCTCAAAGTGTTTCCTATTTACAAATATGAGAGAGTATAAACTGGTAGATAGAATCTCAAAATTGGCAACATGTTCTGTGGTAGTCATCCGTGTCCTTCACCAAATATTTCTGGCTTTCTGCCTTCCAGGTGTATACGGGAGAATTATGCCTCCCCATTCTCTAGGAATCAGATATAGTTAGGTGTGGCTCTGTAACTTGTTTTACTAAAGAGTAACATGTCAACGTAGAAGCTTAAGGAGTCAGTACTGATTTGTTATATTTCCTCTATCTTGCCTGAACAATCATAGAGCTTCCCTCAACCTGGGTCCTTAAGTGAGAATGATATAGAACAGAGCCCATCACCTAATCTATAGTGGCAAGTGAGCTAGAAATAAACCTTGGTGGTTAAACACAGTTTGTTACTGAAGCATAAGGAAGCCTAAATGATATATCTATCAAAATTAAAAATACACATATCCTTTGACACAGAAGCTTCACTCCTGGTAATGTCTTCTGCCAACATACTTGGACATGGGCATAAATATGTATGTACATGATTTTTACTGAAGCAGTTTCTAAAAACAAGACCATAAGGTCTATCAAGAAAATCCTGGTTATGGATTATGGTACAAAATACTATGCAGCCATTTTTTAAGAAAAGAGATCTGTACCTGTTGACATAGAATACTCTCAGAGATACAGACAAAAATACTGGTAAGACAAAAGGCAAAACGCTGTATTTCATTTGTATAAAAACTTCAATTTCTAGAAGAATACAAAATGAAATATTTGTTGTCTCTGGTGAGGGGAACTTCACTATGCATCCTTTTGTTCTGGTTGCTTTTTTTTTCTTTTTTAAATCAAGTACATGTAGAAAAATATTTTAGTGCAATTCCTATCAGAATCCCAACTGACTTTGTAGAAATTGACAAAGTGATTCTAAAATTTATATGGAACATCATGGTACTACAAATAGCCAAAATAATCTTGGAAAAAAAAACAATGTAGAATTTACATGTCTCAATTTCGAAACTTACTACAAAGCAACAATAACCTAGACAGTGTAGTACTGGCATAAAGATAGACATGTAGATCAGTGAAAAGTAATTAAGAGTCCAGAAATACACACATGGGTTTATGGTCAACTGATATTCTATGAGGGTGCCAAGACCATTCAATGAGGAAAGATAAGTCTTTTCAACAAATGGTGCTGGAATATCTGGATAAGCCACATGTGAAAGAATGAAGTTAGACTTTTACCTCATACTATTATATAGAAATTAACTCAAAATACATCAAAGACCAACATACAAGCATTAAAACTATAAATCTCTTAGGGGAAAACATAGGAGTAAATTCTCATGACCTCTGATTTGGCAACTGATTCTTAGATATAACACCAAAAATATGAGCAATGAAAGGAGAAATGGCAAACTAAATAAGTTGGACTTCACTAAATTAACTTCTGTGCCTTAGAGGACATTATCAAGGAAATGAAAAGATAGGGGAGTCTGGCTGGCTCAGTCAGTAGAGCCTGCAACTCCTGATCACTGGGGTTGTGAGCTTAAGCCCCACATTGGGCATAGAGTTTTTAAAATGAAAAAACAAAAAAAAAAAAACAAAAAAAAACAAAAAAAAAACCAAAAACCAAAAAACAAAAAAAACCAAAAAACTCTCACAGAACGGAAAAAAATAATTACAAATCACATAAGAGACACTTAGAATATTCAAAAAATTCATACAACTCAGTAATAAAACCAAATTACCCAATTTAAAAGGGGGCACAGGATATAAATAGGAATTTCTCCAAAGAAAATACAGAAATGGCTAATAAATACATGCAGTAATCCTCAAGGTCATTAGCCATCAGAGAAATGTAAATCAAAACCACAACGAGATACCACTTTATAGTTACTAGGATGGCAAGATTCAAAGTCAAATGATGGCATATACTGTTTATGATGTGGAGAAATAAAAATCCTCATATACAGCTGGTGGAAATGCAAAATGGTGCAGTCACTTTGGAAAACAGTCTGGCAGTTCCTCAATGGTTAAACAGAATTACCATATGAATCAGGAATTTCACTCCCAGTATATATTCAAGAGAAATTAAAAAAAATGTCCACAAAAAAAGTGTACATGAATGTTTATAGCAGCATTATTCATAATATGTATATGTATTCATATTATTATTCATAATAGCCAAAAGATGGAAACAACCAAATGTCCACCAACTGATGAGTGAACAAACAAAAATCTAGTATATACCTATGCAATAGCACATTATTTGGCTATAAAAAAGAATTAAGTACTAACACACGCTACAACACGGATGAACTTCTAAAACATTATGCTAGGTGAAAAAAGCCAGTCACAAAAGACTATTATGTAATTCCATTTATATGAAGTGTCCATAATATGAAAACCTAGAGACAGAAAAGTAGATGAGTGCTTGGCTGCTTAGGGCTAAGGGTGGGGATGTAATGGGATAGGCAGGTAATGGCTAAAGAGTATGGAGTTTCTTTCTGAGGTGATAAAAATGCTTATGTTGGTTGTGGTTATGGTGACTTGTATGTGGCTATACCAAAAATCACTGTAAATAAGTGAATTTCATGCATTAACTCTATTTTAATAAAGCTATTAAAATTAATTAACCTGGGATGCCTGGGTGGCTCAGCGGTTGAGCATGAGCCTTAAGGGCTCATGGTATGATCCCAGAGTCTGGGACTGAGTCTCACATCGGGCTCCCTGCGGGGAGCCTGCTTCTCCCTCTGCCTATGTCTCTGCCTCTATGTGTCTCTCATGAATAAATAAATAAAATAAAAAATAACCTGTTTTAAAAAGTTAGAAGAATGAAATAGATTTGTGCATGCTGAAATGCAATGATCTTAAGAGGTTAAGCAAAAACTGTGTAGTTGCACTCTAAAATGTTTTTTATATATACTGTAGGGTATGTGTAGATTATAAAATTCTGCATAGGTGTATTTATGTATACCCATATATGGATACTGTGTGTATGTGATTATGAAGACAAGGAGGATAAAAACAGCTAGTAGAGGTTACTTCTGAGAGTTAAGTGGTGGGAGGGCTGGTGGGATGTTATTGGCAGGAGTTGAAAGGAGACACATTTTCATTCTATCTTCCTTGTTGGGAAGGAGTTGAAATTTCTTTTATCATATGCGTATGTTACTTGCCTAATACTTTTTAAAGACATCAGTTTAATATAGGAAATAACTTGCTAGGAGGCAGAGCTGTACACAAGTGGAGTGTGCTACCTCGGGAGGCAGCTTGTTTCTCTCAAGATATGTAAGCATGTACAGAATGGATTTATACTTACTAGGAATCTTGTAAGGACTAAGTGTTAGATAGGCAAGTGGACTGGGTAGGCTTGGTTGTAGAATTTGAGATGACTTTTTAAAGTCTCTTCCAATCCTGAGATTTATTTCAAATTAAAAAAGGTAGTCTGGAGACGGGGAAGAACCTATGAAAATTCTGAAGTACAGGTTTGATGTTAGTTAAGATTAATTTTGATGTAATTATTTAAGATAATTTCAGGGACGCCTGAGTGGCTCAGTGGTTGAACGTCTGCCTTTGACCCAGGGCGTGATCCAGGAATCTGGGATCGAGTCCCACGTCGGGCTCCTTACAGGGAGCCTGCTTCTCTCTCTCTCTCTCTCTCTCTCTGTCTCTCATGAATAAACAAATAAAATCTTTATTAAAAAAAAAAACACAATTTCAAAGTCAACATAGTAAGTCAACATTGTAAAAAAAGGCATTTCCAATCAGCAGATGCAAAAAGGCAAAACGCAAATTTAAAAATTTGAACTGAAGTTATACTTCCTCTTGAAAAGAACATTTAGCCCTCTCAATTTTTATCATGATTAAGCATTTTCAAAAATTTATTTATCTATCATCTATCTATCTATCTATCTATCTATCTATTTATCAGAGAGAGAGTGAGCGAGCAAAGTGAGCACGAGCAGGGAGAGGGAGAAGCAGGCTCCCTGATGAGCAGGAGCCCAACATGGGGCTTGATCCCAGTACTCTGGGATCATGACCTGAGCAAAAGGCAGATGCTTAACTGAGCCACCCAGGTGTCCCAGTGTCCCATGATTAAACATTTTAATTAAATCTTGTTAAATAGAAAGATGTTGTGATTGAGACATATTAGAAAAAAAAAAAAGACTAGGAATGAGAAACACAAAGTTCAAGAAGCTAATTTTCATCTTGTTATTTTTCTATTTTAGGTTCAAAGTCAAGAGTACTGCTTTAACAATATGATGGTATCATAAATATAACTGGAAAACAAGTGTTCTATTTTAGGTTCAAAGTCAAGAGTACTGCTTTAACAATATGATGGTATCATAAATATAACTGGAAAACAATTGAAAACAAGTCTCAATTTTAATTATCATTAAAAATGTTTATGACCTTACATACGTAATTTTTAACACTGTAGAGTACCATTTAGACCAATACCACGATGGATTTTTGTAGAAATAACAAAGAAGAAGAAATCATTTTGACAGCAGTGGTAGTCTGGTAAAAGCAGGCCCTTTCCCTGCCTTGCCATGAAAACTGGTTTGAATGAGTGAAACGTTTGTTCTCCATATTCTTAGGAGTTGCCAACGTTACTAAAAGCATACTTCTATGAATGGGAGAGGACACCAGAAAGTCTCAGAATACAGTGAATGATCAGGTATTTACTGGCACTTTCAGAAGTTAGATAGAGTCAGGTACTATGACTCAAGGGGAAAATGAGGTTATTTGGCCACACAATAACCTTACTAATGAGAATTTTGAGTTCAATGTTTGTTCTTAGCAGGTAAAGAAGAGTGAGTCTTCTTCATATCCATATACTTTGAAATGGAATTTCTCTCTAACCTGAATTTTTCTCTTCTACTGGGCACTCATTTGTGTCTCTGATTCCTGTGGTAGTTTAAAGGCTCAAGTGTAATTTATTTCCTTTTGCAGTGGTGGTTGGAGCCTTGGTGATGAAATGAACCCTTCGGGGTAGAAGTTTCAATTTATCTTTTTCTTCTGCTCATTCTATAGCAGAGGGCATATCAAACAATGTATCTTTTATAAACATACATTCTCATTTTTGAAATGTTTTGTTGTAGATCTAAAATGTTAGATGGAATACAAATGAAAAATATGCAGTTTGTTTACTTACGTATGTTCCCTCCTCAATCTGAGAAAAATATTTTCCTATGACTCTAGTACCTGGCTCAACTTCTTTTCCTATTCTGAAATAGTATGTTCCAGGAGCTTTAGAAAGATCAATTTCACTGCAGGAAGCAGGCAGATTTCTTTTCTCTTTATTACCCACACTACATAAATCAAGAGTTCACAAAAGATCCTTGCTTAAAAATTGGGGCACCTGGATGGCTCAGTGGTTGAGCGTCTGCCTTCGGCTCAGGTTGTGATCTTGGAGTCCTGGGATCAAGTCCCACATTGGGATCCCTACAGGAAATCTGTTTCTCCTTCTGCCTATGTCACTGCCTCTCGTGTCTCATGAATAAATTTAAAAAATCTTTAAAAAAAAATCAGTATTACTTGGGTCACCATATGTATAAACTACAGGGCATCACATACGTGTAGGTTAATATCATATAAGACAGAATTTTAGAAAAGAAAAATCCTTTGATTTTAATAGAACCAAGTCAAAGAAACACTAGATCAAGACTTTGTCACTGGATGATACATAAATCTGGGTCAACAGCAGTTCCATACTAAACAGAAGGAAACAAGATGAAAGGTTGCAGAACAGTACCTACCCCAAAACAGTGTGTGCGGAGACAGATAATACAAGGATACATAGCCACACAGATGTTAAGAAATTCCACAGGTATGTAGATATGCCTAAAGAAAGTGAGTATGGTTGTTTAAGCTGTCTGAAGGCTATTAGTGAAGAGAAGTAATTTGAGTGGCAGATTCTAAGGAACTCTGCTATTTGCTATTTGGGTAGGCTTCAAACTCTCAAACCAGAGGCTTCACTCATCAGAAACTTAAACAAAATTTTTTTTAATTTAAATTTAAAAATTTTTAAAGATTTTATTTATTTATTCACGAGAGACACACAAAGAGAGGCAGAGATGTAGGCAGAGGGAGAAGCAGGCTCCCTGCGAGGAGCTCAATGCAGAACTCGATCTCAGGATCCCAGGATCATGCCCTGAGCCAAAGGTAGGCACTCAACATTGAGCCACCCAGGCATCCTAATTTTTAATTTTTAAAGATTTTATTTATCTATTCAAGAGAGAGAGAGAGAGAACACACAAGCAGGGGGGAAGAGCAGAGGCAGAGGGAGAAGCAGGCTCCTAGCAGGGCAGGGAGCCCGACATGGTGCTCAATTCCAGGCTTCTGGGATTATGACCTGACTCAGAAGCAGATTCTCAACGGACTGGGCCATCCAGGTGCCCTTCAGCAACTTTTTTCAATGTTTAGGTGCCTTTAGAAGGTGCTCCCTGTATCTTCTCAGGGTATTACTTTATTTTTCAAGTTCTTTTTCTAATTATATCTGTATGTTGTGATTTCTTTCCTTTTGGCTGCTTGTTTTTGTTTTACTTATTTTTACTGAATGATCTTTTAGCTTCACATTTCTTAAATAGGGGCACATGTGAACCACACAATGATGTACCAGGGATTATGTGAAGCTACAATACAAAGTTGAAGCATCTTTCCAGAGGGTTTATTTTGAAAATGTGCAAAGATGTTAAAGTGCTGTGATTAAGACTGTGGGCTCCACTGTCAACTCCCTAGGTTAGAATCTTTGACTCTGCTACTTGTCCTTTGACAAGGTACTTACCCAGTCTCTTCCTAAGTATGTACTGTATTTTATTATTTTACTTATGTAAGAGAGAGAAAGAGAGAGAGACAGAGAGACAGAGAGAGAGAAAGGGCAAGTGAGCAGGAAGAGGGGCAAAGGGAGAAGACAATCCTTTTTTTTTTTTTTTTTATTTATGATAGTCAAAGACAGAGAGAGAGAGGCAGAGACACAGGCAGAGGGAGAAGCAGGCTCCATGCACCGGGAGCCCGACGTGGGATTCGATCCCGGGTCTCCAGGATCGCGCCCTGGGCCAAAGGCAGGCGCCAAACCGCTGCGCCACCCAGGGATCCCGGGAGAAGACAATCCTAACAGGTTCCATGCTCAGTGCAGAGCCCCGCATGGGGCTCCATCTCACGACCCTGAGATTATGACCTGAGTTGAAATTAAGAGTTGGATGCTTAACTGAGGTGGCCCCTGTTCCTAAATATTTTAATCTGAAAATAGGAATAATACTGGTGTCTACTTTATAGTTGGTTGTGAGAAATAAATGGGCATTCAGAAAATTGCCTAGCACACAGTAAGCTTCCGGTAAGTATTACTTATTATGTATCTTAATATTAGATTTTTCCCCCTCTCAGCAAATATAAGCAAGGATGGAATGACAGGAAGTGCTGGGGTGGAGAGTAACATAGGAAGCCCTGAGATAATCTCACAGAAAAAAGCGTCATTTGAGTAAGGATCTGAAGGGAGTTAACTGTGGTTTCTGGGAGAAGAGAATTTCAGACAGAAAGAATAGCAAGTACTAAGGTCCTAAGGCATGTCTTCCATGTTTAAGGAATAGCAAGAAGGCCAGTAGGGCTGGAACAGAGTGACTGAAGTGGTAAGTAGAAGGCAAAGAGATGAGGGATGTGCAATAGATCATGTAAGGCTTCACAGCTTTTACTGTGAATGAAACAGCCATCATATGCAAAAGAGTGATATAATCTGACTTATGTTTTTTAACAGTGTCTCTCTGGCTGCTGAGTTGAAAGAAGACCATAAGGAAGAAAGAGTGAAAGCATGTAAGCTACTGCAATATCCACTTGAGAGATGACATTAGCTCAGACCAGAGTGGTGACAATAGGGTGGTATGAAGAGGGAGAACTCTTGATATGCCTTGAAGGTTAGAATTGAGATTTTATTCTCAAATTAGATGTGAAATCTGAAAGAAAGAAGGAGTCAAGGGTGTTTGTGAAGTTTCTGAGTTAAGTTGCCATTAACTGAGGTGGGAGGACTGATTATAGAAAAGTAAGCTGGGAGGAATGTCAGAAAGTATTTCAGATATAGAAAATTTGAGATGCCTAGTAAACATTCAAATAGAGATGTTAAATAACCAGTTAAATAAACTGCCTTGAAATTTGGGGACTAAGTCCAGATTAGAGTTAAAATTCGGGAATCATAAGCACATAATATTTATTTTTTAAAAAGGTTTTATTTATTTATTTAGAGGGAGAGCACACACGTGGGAGAATGGGGGTGGGAGGGGCAGAGGGAGAGAGAATCTCTATGCAGATTGTGCGGAGTGCAGAGCCTGAGGTGGGGTTTGATCCCACAACCCTGAGATCATGACCTGAGCAGAAATCAAGAGCTGGATGCTTAACCGAGCCACCCAGGCATTCCAGCACTAGCACATAATATTTAGAGTCATGAGGCTGAATGAGATCACCTAGGGAATGATACAGATGGAAAAAAGGCTGAGATTAAGCTTTGAGGCTTTGATCTCATTTCTTTGAGAAGTGGAAGGATAAAGAGATGAGAGATGAGGGACGGAGAACCAGCTAAGAATAAAAAGAGAGATGGAAATTCTAGAGTAGTATCCTAAAAGTCAAAAGAACAAAATATTTCACAGTAAAAAGGGTGCTTGACTGGATGCTGCTGATACATATATCAAGGAAGATGAGGGCTGAAAGGAGACTGGATTTTTTTTTTTTTTTAATTTTTATTTACTTATGATAGGCACACAGTGAGAGAGAGAGAGAGAGGCAGAGACACAGGCAGAGGGAGAAGCAGGCTCCATGCACCGGGAGCCCGACGTGGGATTCAATCCCGGATCTCCAGGATCGTGCCCTGGGCCAAAGGCAGGCTCTAAACCGCTGCGCCACCCAGGGATCCCGAGACTGTGGATTTTGTAACAATCCTGTCACTCATGACCTTGACAAATGCAATTCTGGGTGACTACAGTGGGTAAAATCCTGACTGGAGCAGATTCAGAAGAGAATGAGAGAAACTGGAGCTAGCAAGTTTAAGCAATACTGTTTATTCATATTCCAGTTAAATGTGACTATGTCTCTTTCAATAGAAAATTCCCCACATCAAGTTATCTTCATATAATAATTTACCCTCTATTTAAGAAACAGCAACTATCTAAATACAGAAAATCTGTTATTTTGATGGAAGGAGAATAGGAAAAGAGGACTTTGGGAGAAGAATAGGAATTAAATATCAGTGAAATGAATAATGGTATATTAAAATTTATGTACTACCTAAAGTGAAACAAAAAGGTTTCCAATTTCATCAGAGATATATGGAAAACAAACAAAAGTTTTAGCACAATTTCTAGAGCAATCAGAATTACCTTTAAAACACACATGCAGACCTAAGCTTCACCTTCTAACTGAGCAAGTTTGGGATGAGCCCTGGGCATCCTTCTTTGAAAGCCCTATAGATGTTTATAAAATCTGAAAGAACCAAAGCCCAGCTTAAGTTGATAATCACAAGAATATAATAGTTTAAAACATAAAATAAGCCCAAGCAATCAGGCTCCTCTGAGAAACTCAGCAGGTAAAATCATTCTTTTTAGAAATTTTTAAAAGGGCAAGTGATACTAGAGGTAGTATTAGGGTGCATGTTGCAAGGGGGTGATAATTTAGTATTTTCCACCTACATACTTGCAACAACTCACTGGATATGCAAAGATGACTACAATATGTTGTTGCTCTAAAGGACTCCCAGCTAATCTACAAGCCTGCATCAAAACTCAGGAAAACACTTAACCTCTACTTTCTTATCTGAATGAGTTTAATGGTTTCCTCCTGAAGATTAAGTAACTTAAGTGACCAAGTAAAATATGTATGACAGAAATGATCACTACCTGAATTAGTGCAGATATAACTTAGTACTATGCCAATATCAACTAGTCTATTTCAGAAAGGGATAATCAAGTCAGATAGATTCATGTTTTTATCCACAATTCCAAATAAAAAGAAAGGCTGTTAACTGATGTTTGAGGGAGGATGAAAGAACCAATTATCAAGAACGGAATTAAAAACTCTCTTAGATGTAATTATTCTAGGACTTGTAGGAAGTTAGATTTTGATATTAAATAAGACTAACAATGTCATATCAGAAAAATGAAAATAGCTAAATAGTGAATTTGCCTGGTTAAACAAGTCCACTAATCTCTTACTAAGATGTGTTTTTATGAATTTTTATTTGCAGAAATTTGAAAGGGCAAGTCAATATCACCACCAAGAAGAGAGTTAACTGAAAAGAAAGTGTTAAAACATTAAGAGAGTAGACAAACCAGAGTGGATTATTCTGAAAATGTAATAAACCTATACTCCAAACTTTAAGTTATAGGATAGTAAAATTGAAATTCAAAATTTATCTGCATATTCTCAGAGGTTTTAAAAATAGTATGATTTGGGGCAACACTTAAAAGATGAAATAATAATGGGGATAGCCATTTCTACAGTGAAACCAAACGTACACCAAAAAGCCCAGCATGGAACGTGACCCCACCTTCAGTATTATTACCTTGAGTGTAGGCAGCATCATCAGATCCCATACTCAACTTCCGTGCTTCACTTATTCTATCCACATGTGCTAAAGTAGGGTCCGTGAGGTGCTGAATGTTCTCTGTTTCTACATAATGATCAGGATGGTTTAGAAGATTTGTAAGTTCAAAGGTAGGGGATACCACCCCTGGAGAAACTGCAGGGGGTTTATTAGGAGAAACTGTAATTTTGAAAGTATATTTTGTATTGGGTTGAGTGACCACCACTCGAGGAGAAGTTGCAGAGTTATTGCCTATTGCTCGACTTTTGGGAGGGTGGTGATGAATAAAGGCAGGGCCCATGCTCACTTGCCCAGACATATTCCTGGAGGCAGAAGATGCTCCAGAGTTTGTGGATATGAAGAGGGTGGGCTGATTCCGCATGATCTGTTCATCTCCTGGGGCAGTATTAGCTGAAATATAGACCTTGGGTTGACTACGGGACATCACCTCGTCAGTATTTGGGGGGCTGGCAGCTATGTAAACAGTGGGTTGATTTCTATTTAAGGTCTGGCTGTTGACTGAAGAGGAACTGCTGGAGGTTCGAGGTCCAGAAGAACGCAATTTTGAAGAGCTGTTTCTTTGTGGGGGTTCAAGTTTGATTTCAATCTGGTTTTTTCGAGGTCCTGTTGAAATATTTTGAATGTTATATTGGCTATGGGCAGAAGATTGTGAGCTACCAGATGAATGAATTGTTGGTGGTTGTGGAGTAGTAGGTGAACTGATGGGCATGTAGACATGAGAGGTCTGGTGGCCTTGCTGATTTGGCTGCTGGGCTGAGGTATGTGACATAGGACTAGATGCAGGATAAGGAGTCCAGGGACCAGGTTGTGAAGGTTGATAAACTTGTTGAGGGTTCAGAGGATTAAACTGAGATACCCAGCCAGAATGCTGCTGCGCCTGTCGAGTTGTACCACTAGGAGTTGTAATGTAAGGCCTAATATAGATAGAATTTCCCTGTGGACTGTTAAGTACAGGTGGAGGTACACCATGTATGTGCAAAGAAGTAGGAGTATTACGACCAGTCTGGATATTTGGGGCTAAAGTTACCATAATGGGATTAAATCTGGGAGTTTGTTGAGAAAGGTTAGATGTTCCTTTGCTGCCTAAGTAAAATCCAAGATGTGGTGCTGAATTTGAAGCACCAGATGTACTAGACATTCCAAAAACATTAAAGCCTTGAGGAACTTGAGCTGGTGCTGTCTGTGGCTCCTGCTGAAAGAGTTCATTATTGGACTGACCACCTTGAAGTTGTCCATCACTAATGCTGTGCGTTAGAGTCCTGCTTCCATTCATTCTATTTCCTTCTCTTCCATGGTGGTAAACATTCTGTGACTGCAAGTCCAAGTTGAGAGAAGTCATGTGATTTCGTAGGCCAGAAATTCCAGAGTCATCCGAGAAATTCAAGTCTCCTTCACCATAAAGATACCTTGTACTCTCCTGAGAGAGAACAGCACAGCAGGCATCCAGGTTATTATTATTCTATAAAACAAAATAAAAATAGCTTGATGTTAATCACCAGAAGGTAACGCTTATATTCTCATCACTACTAAAATATTACATGATTAACAAGTGATTACTTAATACAATTCTAACAGACATATTTGAATCTTTTTATTTGAGAAGAACTATTTTTTGTGCAAATACCTGAATTACAAATCCTCACTACAAATGTAATGGAAAAGCTTTCTAAAAAGCAATAGCTGACAGCAAACCAAATCACTGTTCTGTTTTAGGAGCTATTTTACAGTAAAATGGATTCATGCAAATATAGTAAAATGATAACCTAATTAAAAACATGATTTGAATAATGAACAAAACATAACCATTCAAGTAATATATTCCTTAGCATATAATACCATATAATTAAATATTCTGCACATTCAAGTGCTATATGAATTGTTTTAAACTTATGACCTTTTAAAAAATTATATATGTTGGGTGGTGCCTGGGTGGCTCAGTCGGTTAAGCATCTGACTCTTGATTTCCACTTAGATCATAATCTCAGGATTGTGAGACTAGGCCCTGTGTTGGGCTCCATGCTCAGCATGGCATCTGCTTAGGATTCTTTCTCCCTCTCCTTGCTCATGCTCGCACTCTGTAAATAAATAAAATCTTAAAAAATTATATATATAGTATTTAAATATAAAAAGTCCTAAAATACACAACAAAGTCATTTCAATTCCGTATATGCTTCCTCTTAATTTGTGTAAAAAAAACCTCCCATACACACACACACACACACACACACACACACACACATATATATATATATGAAATATAGACTCAGGGCAGCACCTAGAACAACTGAGCTCATATCTCTTCCTTAAACAGCACCATATAAATCTATTCCACAGAAATGAAAACAAAAAACAGCAACAAATTATTTCTAAATAATCCTCAAGAGACTGATCAATCACTACTCATAAATCATCCATAAAAATATTTACTGGACACCTAAAATATGCACTGTACTCTGAGATTGTGGAAGACTCAATGACATATAAAACCAAAATTTAAAAAAAAAAAAAAAAAAAAAAAAAAAAAAACAAAATTTTCCCTAGAAGAATTCTGCAACTCAATTAAGAGACAAACCATGGATTTATGAAAAGGTAACATTATTAAAACATGATGTGCCAAATAATAAGTGGTTTTTAAGTTCAACAGAGTTAGTACTGTAGACTACTATACAAAGGCATAGTCTGATGGGCTTCATATTCATATATAGTAGTATATGCAGGACTTGGCTAGGAAAAAAAGAATTCCTGGTAAAGGGAATGGGATGAGTAAAGACAGACATAAATGTGATAATAAGTAAAAGCATATTCTAAACAAGCTAACTGGAACAGACTTAGTTGGAGTTAAAGGTTTATATAGGAGACTTTGTGGAACAAATTTTAAGAAAAGTAGATTGGGATTAAATACAGGCATACCTCATTTTATTGCACTTTGCAGATACTGTGTTTTTTACAAATTGAAAGTTTGTGGCAACCTGGCATTAAGTGAATTTATTGGCACCGTATTTCTAATAGCATTTGCTCACTTCAAGTCTCTGTGTCACATCAGAATATTTCAAACCTTTTCATTACTATTATATTTCTTATGGCAATCCATGATCCAGTGATTTTTTTTTTAAGATTTACTTATTTATATCACAGAGAAAGAGAGAACATGTGCATGAGCGCGGGGGTGGGAGGGGTGGGGGGTGGTGAGGGTGGGGCCGCAGAGGGAGAGAGAGAGAGAGATAATCTCAAGCAGTCTCTGTGCTGAGCCCAGAGCCTGACCTGAGGCTTGATCCCATGAACCCCGTATCACAAGCTGAGCTGAGACCGAGAGTCGGATGCTCAACTGACTGAGCTACTAGGCGTCCAATCCAGTGATCTTTGATGTTATTACTCTAATTGTTTTGGGGTGCTATGATCCACACCCATATAAGACAGTGAACTTCACTGATAAATGCGTGTGTTCTGACTATTCTGACTGCTGGCTGTTTCCCCATCTCCTTCCCTCTCCTTAGACTTCCCTATTCCCTTTGACAATACTGAAATTATGCTAATGAATAATAATAACCCTACAATGGCTTCTAAGTGTTCAAGTGAAAGGAAGAGCTGCACGTATCTCAACTTTCAAAAGCTACAACTGATTAAACTTAGTGAGGCATGTCAAAAGCCAGGGAGGTCAGAAGCTAGGTCTCTTGTGCCAAAGAGCCAGGTTGTAAATGCAAAGGATAAGTTCTTGAAGGAAATTAAAAGTGCTACTCCAGTGAACACAGTAATGATAAGAAAGCAAAACTGTCTTATTGCTGATATAAGAAAGTTTTAGTGGTCTGGATAGGAGATCAAACCAGTTTCACCATTCCCTTGAGGCAAAGTGTAATCCAGAGCAAGGCTCTAATCTCTCTTCAATTCTGTGAAGGCTGAGAGAGGTGAGGAAGCTGAAGAAAAGTCTAAAGCTAGCAGAGGTTGGTGTATGAGGTTTAAGGAAAGAAGCCATCTCTATAATATCAAGTACAAGGTGAAGCAATGAGTGCTGATGTAGAAGCTGCAGCAAGTTATCTAGCTAAGATAATTAATAAAAGTGGCTACACTAAACAACAAATTTTCAGTGTAGATGAAACAGCCTTATATTGGAAGAAGATTCCATCTAGGACTTTCATAACTATAGAGGAAAAGCCAATGCCTAGCTTCAGAGCGTCAAAGGACAGGCTGACTCTGTTGTTAGAGGCTAATGCAGCTGAAGACTTTAAGTTGAAGCCAATGCTCGTTTATGAGTCTGAAAATCATAGGGCCTTTAACAATTATGGTAAATCTGTTTTTGCTCTATAAAGGGAACAAAAAAGGTTGGATAACAGCACATCTGTTTACAACATGATTGCTGAATATTTTAAGTCCATTGTTGAGACCTACTGAACAGAAAAAAGATTCCTTTCAAAATGTTACTGCTTACTGACAATTCACCTGGTCACCCAAGAGCTCGATGGAGATGTACAGAGTTATCTTGTTTTCATGTCTGCTAACATAATATCCATTCTACAGCCCATGGATCAAGGAGTGATTTAGACTTTCAAGTCTTTTTATTTAAGAAATATATTTTGTAAGGGTATAGCTGCCATAGTCAGTGATTCCTCTGATAGATCCAGGCAAAGTAAATTGAAAACCATGAGAACATTTGATTCACAGGAAGAGGTCAAAATAGCAACATTAAGAGAAGTGAGGAAGAAGCTGATTCTAACACTCATGAATGACTTTGAAGGGTTCAAGACTTCAGAGGAGGAAGTAACTGCAGATATGGTGGAAACAGCAAGAGAACTAGAAGTGGAGCCTGAAGATATGACTGATTTGTGTAATCTCATGATAAAACTTTAACAAACGAGGAGTTACTTCTCATGAATGGAAGAGAAAAAGTGGTCTTTTTGAGATATAATCTACTGCTGGTGATCATGCTGGTAAGATTGTTGAAATGACAATAAAGGATTTAGAATATTACATAAACTTAGTGAGAAAGCAGGGGCAGGATCTGACTGATTTCCATTTAGAAAGAAGTTCTCCTGTGGGTAAAATGCCATCAAATAGCCTTGGATGCTACAGAGGAATCATTTGTGCAAGAGTCAGCTGATGTGGCAAACTTCACTGTTGCCTTAATTTAAGAAACTGCCGCAGCCACCCCAACCTTCAGCAACCACCACCCTATCAGTCACCAGCCATCAACAACATGGAGGCAAGACCCTTGCAGTAAAAAAAATTATAGCTCAATGAAAGCTCAGATAATGGTGCATTTTTTTAGCAATGAAGTATTTTTTAAGGTTTTTATTTACTCATTTGAGAGGGAGAAAGAGAAAGCACCAGTGGGGAGAGGGGCACAGACCCCCCGCTGAGCAGGAACTCTAAGAGGGGCTAGATCCCAGGATCATGAGATTATGACCTGAGCCAAAAGGCAGTCACTTAACCAACTGAATCATGAAGGAGCCCCACTAAAGCATTTTTAAATTAAGGTACGTTCATTGTCTTTTTAGATATAATGCTATTGCACTATCAACAGACAAAATAGTATACATTTTTATATGCACTGGGAAAACAAAAAATTCACTTGACTTGCTTTGTTATGATATTCACTTTATTGTGGTGGTTTGGAACCAAACCCACAATATTTCCAAGGTATGCCTATAATTGAGGATTTTGAAAAATGAGTCACACTAAAGTCTGGACTCTGAGATAGGCAACAGGGAGAACCACTGAACGAACATGAATGAACTGAGAAGTAAAGACAAAGGGTTATTTTGGGAAAGTAGTCTGTTGATACTCAAGATGAATAGGAAAAGGAAAACCTCTTGACAAGACTATCATTGGAAGACATGAAAATAATGACTGTTGATAGTGGACACAAATTATGAAAGACTACAAATAAATATCATTACAATTTGGCTATAAGAGAGATTTTGGGATGCCTGGATGGCTCAGCAGTTGAGCGCCTGTCTTTGCCTCAGGTCCTGATCCCATGATCTGGGATCAAGTCTCGCATTGGGCTCCTTGCCGGGAGCCTACTTCTCCCTCTGCCTATGTCTCTGCCTCTCTCTCTCTCTCTCTGTCTCTCTCATGAATAAATAAATAAAATCTTTAAAAAAAAGAAAAGAGAGAAAGAGACTTCAAAGAGGGTTGGAAGATTAGGAGCTTGACAGAAAAAGGTCAGGTTTGGACATAAAAAATGAATAATTAAGTTAAAATGTCTACAGGTGGTTTGATAGGAGATAAAATCTTATTAAAGGAAACTGAACTTCCAAATGCATCTTGAAGTCTTGTTAAGAAGTATATTTCACAGTTTGAACGGGTAATGCAAAACAAAGTTAGTGAGCAAGGTTTGACTTTTTTCCCTCCCAAACTAACAGTTCAAATTTCTCATGCTATAAAAATTCTTTTACCCTATTCGTAATTCTGAATTGATATTAGTTTTTCAAATAAAATTTAAAAATTCACCACAATCTTTATCAGTTACTTCTTATTACAGTTAGATCTTATCTTTTGCCAAACCTTTTTGCTTTTTGCTTCAAACGAACTTTATTGCTATTCTTAGTAAATTCCGTCTACTAAACCAAAGCTCACAAAGATCCCGTTCTTCTCATCTCCTCTCTGCCAACATCCTCAAATTAAAATGTGTATTGTCTGCTAAACCCAATCTCATGCTTCCTTTTTAAAAGTGGATACTCATATTTATAAAGTTTTCCTCCTTAATTCTCCTGGGCTCTCAAAAATCCCTTCAATTCTTTATAAAATCTGATGATTTAATATATTCTAGTCCCAGCTATGCCAGTAACTCACATGTCCTTAGGTTATTCACCCTCTACAGATATCACTTTCTTATCAGCAAAACACTGATAAGTACTTACAGGGATTTTATAAAGCCACAATACGATAAAAGAAAATGTACTTTTTATTAAAAAAATTTTTTTAAACATATTCAAAAATAAAGAGTAAATATGACAAACTCACCTCTTCATCACCAATCTTTAACAATATTAATATATGGCAAACCTTTTCTCATCTAATGTATGTTCCCCAACTACTACAGCTTCTTTGTTTTGTGATATAACAAGTCCAAAATCATCTTTGAACACTTCCTATCCTAAACCTGGAATCACCTATTTCTCAAAGACATTCTGGTTATTGTTAGTGAGACTTCCTTTAAGTGTAACAAAAGGTGTGGGATGAGTTTCTAAAAGGTTGAAAATCATTGCTTTTTTTGTATATATGCAAATCTGCATTCTCTTCAAAGCTACAAAAGGTCTGACTCATTATTTCCAGTTCTTTAATTTTTCCCCAAGCTTCTTGCACAGACATGGAGATTACAGATAGGATCAAAATATCCCCTACGATCATTTTTCTAACTCTGATTCATTTGCTTCTTCAATTTACTGAGCTTCCATTAGGCAAGCAGAAAGGAATACAACTACTGCAAAGGATCTCATAGTCTAGTAGAGGACATTAATATATTCACAAATAAATATAATACAGAATGACAGGTGTTTTTTATTTTATTTTTAAAAGATTTTACTCATTTATTCATGAGAGACAGAGAGAGAAAGAGAGAGAGAGAGAGAGAGAGAGAGAGAGAGAGAGAGAGAGAGAAGCAGGCTTCATGCAAGAAGCCTGGCGTGGGACTTGACCCCGGACTCCAGGATCATGCCCTGGGCCGAAGGCAGGCGCCAAACTACTGAGTCACCCAGGGATCACCATGACAGTTGTTTTAATAAGAATATGGATATGGACTATTGGTGGAGGTCATCTGAAAAGCCTTCAACTAAGGTTATGGTACTTAAATACTAAGTCTTAGAAATACTGAGTAAACACTATTAATGCATTACTTTGAAAAGAAATAGCAAATTTTTAACTTGTAGATTCAATTGTCATTTTAAGAGAATTGAAAAATTCAGTTAAAAAAAGGAAAAAAAAATCAGTGTCAACTATGCATATTTTTACAGTATTCCAAGATTTAATTATCAAATAGAAAGGATAGGAGTAGTTCCAAAAAGAGGAATCTGAGCAGTATATAAAGAAGCAAGCAGAGGATAGATACCTCCATTCTTCTTTTAAGAAGCAAGATGTTTAAGAGCATATACACAAAGGGCAGCATAGCATTCTTTGATGACTAATTTCTTCTATTTCCTATACCAGGCTTTTTTCACCTAGAAAAGTTCTGAAGGAGTATTTTATAGGGAAGCCCTCTCCAGAGAAAGAAGAGAAGCCTACCCAACTGAGAAAGGGAGAGCAGCTCCCAAAAGAAAAGGCTGTCACCAAATAAAAGACGTTTACAAGTACATTCAGAGGTAGCTAAATTTACCTTTACAGTTTAAAAATATTTCCCCAGGTTTTGGAAGATGTGTTCCCGGAGGAGCTTTCCCATTCCATTCCTTTAACATTTCTTGTTATAGCAGCTAAAACCCACATTACTTGAATGCCCAGAATGATTATCAACTCAATTTAAAAGAATGTGGTCTCACAGGTAATTTGTAAGCAAAACGGATTTCATTTTAGTTATCACTAGATGTTGGGAAGCATGCCTTAGGGCGGTTTATCTTTGTAAAACCAGATAAACACTATGAAGGTGTTATTACCAGGTGCCCAAAAGAAATTCAAAATCATTTACTTTTTTTTAGTAAAATTGAACACATGCTTATTAATTTAAAAAAATAGATAATTCATTTATATAGATCAAAACAATAGGGAAAGATTAATGTTGAGATGTCTCACTTCTACCTCCATCCCCATCTGGCCTGTTCCCTCTTGCTCACTATGGGTGGCTATTTTTATTAATTTGGTCTTTAATCTTTCTGGTATTTCTTTATGCAAATAGAGGCAGATATACACGCTTATATTTATTCTCCCATCCTCATTTATTTTTAAAAGATTTTATTTATTTATTTGACAGAGAGTGTGCTCAAGAGAGTGAGGGAGGGGCAGAGGGAAACGGAGAAGCAGACTCCCTGCTGAGCAGGGAGCCCCTGTTGCTGCGGGGCTTGATCCCAGGACCTGAGCTGAAGGCAGACACATAACCGACCGAGCCACCCAGATGCCCCTCATCCTCATTTATACATACTATCCTGCGTTTTGTTTTAAATACACGGAAAAACCATACTGCAGCACTATTTTTTCTGAAAATATTTTAAATTCTACAAAATGCTCTATTACTCTCAGTTAAGGTTCTTTAAAATCTCTACAGCTGTGCTATGGGAGAGTATTCTGGATAGTTCCTTCATATCAAGCCTTATAACATTTTATTGAAGGACCTATATTATCTTTCTATTTTTCAGTTACTCACTAAACCCTCTCAATATAGTATTAATTTATTATAAAAGTCTACTTGAAAAGTTAGAAAGAAGTACCTGTGTTCTAGGGGGAAACACCTTCCTTCCCATTATACTATCTCTGTTCCTCCCCATACTTTAACTTCTGACTCCACTTTTTTTTTTTTTTTTACTTTTCATTTTTTATTTTACATACCGTATCAACTAATGTGGACTGATTAATTCACCAAATATTTATTATAGGTCTACTACTATTATTACTGTTATTAGTAACGACTGCTAACATTTATTGAGCACTCATCACGAATCAAGTATCCTGCCAGTTATTTTACCTGCATTTACCTATATTTAATTCACTGTGAAGTTTTTTATTCCCACTATAGAGATGAGGAAAATGAGGGTCAGAGAGGTTAATTAAATTACTGCTAGTAACTGTTAAAGCTTGAACTCAAGTCTGTTTATCAAGAAAACCTATGCTACTTGCTACTTATTCCCCCCCATTTTTTTTTTAAAGATATTATTTATTTATTCATGAGACACACACACACAGAGAGGCAGAGACACAGGCAGAAGGCGAAGCAGGCTCCATACAGGGAGCCTGATGTGGGACACAATCCCGGGTCTCCAGGATCACGCCCTGGGCTGAAGGCGGTGCTAAACCACTGAGCCACCTGGGCTGCCCTATTTCCCTCCAATTTAACTAAGGTATGATTAACAAAAATTGTATATATTAGGCTGTACAATGTGATTTTTAAAAGGTATATACAATGTTATGATTTAATATATCTATACATTGTGAAATGATTATCACAATCAGGTTAATCAGTCATCTACCACTTCACAGTACCCATCCCTCATCTCTGTATGTTTTTAGCGGTGGTGAGAACATTTAAGATCCACTCTTTGCAAATTTCAAGTACACAGTATGGTACCGTTAACTCAAAACATATGCTCTTAAACACTATACTCTAGAAAAAGCCAGGGATGTTCAGAGAATTCCAATTAGTTGACGATGTCTGCAGCACAGAATGTAAGGAGGAAGGATGAGGCAAGAGACCAAGGTGCAGAAGGAGGCAGGATTCCAGATCACAGACCTAGTATGCCCTAGTCACAATATATGAACTTTACTCAAGGGTATGGAAAACAATCATGAGGTTTTTATGCAGGCAAATACATGACAATATCTGCATTTAGAAAGACACTTTAGCAGAAGTGATGATAGAATGGAGAACAAAACTGGACGAGACTAAGGGCAGGCAGAGCACTAAAATGTGTATATAAAAGGTGATAAGGGCATAAACAAAATGTAGTCACTTGGTGTCAAGTACAGATGTACTTGAGCCTTTAAAAATTTCATACAATTTCAAACTTTAAAAATAATTTGTCGAGTAAATATATCTGAGCCCAAATTACTTTTTTATATCTCTATTTTTTTACAAGCTGAAAGATAGTTTGTGATAGAAAGATTTCTAATTTAATCAAATGAGAAGGTACAACTCTCACTAAATATTTGGAATTATGGATTTCTAAAATTGTACATACGAGAAAGACGTAAAAATTTATTAGATGGTTAGCAATATTAATTGGAAAACCTACAAGATTAAATTGAAAAATAAAATAAAAAACACTCTTTTCTTTTGAATTGGGACCTGAGGCATCATTTAAGTCAAATTCCTTTGTTTTACAGACAAAGCAAACTAGAGTATAAAGGAGACATATTACTTGTCAAATCTGCTTGGAGTGCTCATTTGGGATTAGAACCCATGTTTCCTCTTTATTTAATGGTTTTCTTACTTTCATACGAAGATGTGGAATTGAAAAATGTTCTGGCAAACAGGTGGGGGAAAAGTGAAGCAAGCTCATAGTAAGCATGGACCACGTACCAAAGCTTTCTATTGGGCACCCATGTAGTCCTCAACCCTCCTTTACAAGGTAGGTATGGTCCGTATGCCAGAGAGCTGAAATACCTTGTGAAAGGCCACCAGACTATCAGATACCAGAGTTCATTTCTTTTCATCATAGCACACTAATGCCAACAAGAAGATAAAAGTTTTCTTCCAATGTTAAAAAAAAAACAGCAACCCAGGTTTGTATGAATGAGTTCAGAAATCATTGCACACTGACCTGTAACATGCACCTGGATACAACAACTTCAGGTACTTCAGGGAATTTTTGTCGCAGGTCATGTAAAACCTGAAAATCAATTTGGTGGCTTCCTTGGGCCATTCGTATATTGCCTGATCAGGACTATTTGTACAGTAGGCAATTCTAGGCCTTAGTGGAAATAGTACTCATCTCTTCTGTCCAAGCATTTTCTGTGAAAGAAAGAAAAAAAATTTTAATGACAACTGATTAGAGAATGAATATTGTTGTGGGTTTAAAAATTTCAATACATAGGGTACTTGCTTTAGTACCTAACATTTTTTTTTTTTAAGAATTTATTTATTTATTCATGAAAGACACAGAGAGAGAGAGGCAGAGACATAAGAAGAGGGAGAAGCAGGCTCCATGCAGAGAGCCCAATGTGGGACTTGATCCCGGGACTCCGGGATCACAACCTGAGCCAAAGGCAGACGCTCAACCACTGAGCCACCCAGGAGTCCCTAGTACCTAACATTTCATATAAGTTATCAAAATATTATTTAGTCCTATAATGCTCTCCATACAATAATTTTCAATTATAACTCTTACTGGCAAACTTTTAGACTGTCGAATTCCTATTTGTATGATTTAGGATGGCTGTTCCAAAAGGCATTTAAGAAATTATCGTCAAGGATGTCTTCCCTCATTCTTCTAAAAGGGGAAAATGAATAACTTTATTGACATTTTTCTTAATAATCCTAGGACAGCCCCAGGTGAGTAATCTTATTTACTCTACTTACATTTTTTTAAAGTTTGGATCCTGATAAAGTCTGGCTCTACAAATGATTTTGCATGCTTTGTCTAAAAATGACCTATAACCCAATGCACTTGATATCTTAATTTTCAGATATACTAATTCTTAAATGTGCAATGAATTCATCCTCAGGGAATTAGTAGCAATTTACTTCCTGATGTTATTGTTGTTATAAAATCAGCATTTAAAAGATACTAATGTTAGAGCCTCAACCTCAAAGGTCCTGATTTAGTTGGCGGGAGAGCAGCCTGGGTACACAGATTTTTAAAACTTCCCCAAGTAATTCTCATGTGTGGCCAAAGTGGAGAACTATCTACCTAGTTTTTGTTCTTAATGTAAACCATGTTTAGTATCGAAAGCTTCTTTGGCATATAAATAGTATGTAAGTATATTAAACCTAAATAACATAATATTTAAATACCATGCTACTTGCTTAATCATTTCAGTTTATGATATATTTAACAATAAGACAGTCTTTTTAAGATAGACTTATCTGTAGTATTTCTTTTAATTTTGCTAACATAAGCTTAAAAAAAAGCAAATTTGTAAACACCACGAATATAGGAATTAGATCTCTTTGTCCCTTTTTGTGTAACTAGCACTGTGTAGGCAGTGTTCAGTGGAGCAGTGGATATTAAAATATTTTTTATTAAATTAAGTTATGGTAGAATCCTGAGTCCTCAACAGAATAGAAGTTCATTTAGATACCATTCACGGTAAATAAAGCCTTTTAGTTTATCATTATTTAATTAAACTCCTTAATTCTTTTGTCTCTGTGACTTTGGCTTAGTTACATCTCAGAGGTAAAAGTGACAATGGGGTATAGAAGAAAAGAGAAGTACTGAAAATTAGTAAAGGATACTTAAGAATTACTTAAGACGTGAACGAGCTTACAGCACTGCTCAACTTGAGAAAGCTACCCTTGACTTCATTTCAGCGATGGGCTCATTTCTCTGCCCCTTCCCTCCTCTGGGCTAAAACTACTTGACAGGGATGTTTATACTTAAGTGTCTTCCTTTCCTCCCTACTAATCTCTCTTAAACCCAATCAGGCTTTCACAGTTTTTCTCCACTAAAACTATACTTATCAAAGCTGTCAGAAAACTTCAGGTTGTCAGACCTAAAGAGAGCAGTCCTCAGTGCCTGTCCAACCACAGCTTAGGACCTAGTCAGCCAATCCCTTTTTAAACAAGTGCTTCACTTGGCTTCTGAGATTTATACTCTTCTGGTGTTTCTCCTACCCCTGGCAGCTCCCTCTCAGTTTTGTTAGACCTTCTTCCTTTTCTGGACATCTAAATGTTGGTAGACAATGGAGTTCAGAACTAGTTTCTTTTCAACTACACCTACATTCCTCTGCAGGTAATTTCATCCCAATATACTGCCTTACACACAGGCTTTACAAATTTCTATCTGCAAGGCCAAGGGAGCGCTCTTCCTTGAGTTCCACACTAATATAGCCAGTTACCGGCCTGACAGCTCCTTTTGGACAACTAAAACTCACTTCAAACTTAGTATGTTCAAAATTAAACTCTTAATTCCCTCCGCCAGCCAAACCAATGCTTCCGTAGTCTTTTTTCATCCCAGTAAATGGTGCCATCATTTATCCAGTTGATCTTTCTTTCATATCCCATTTCGAATCCAGCATCAAGTCTCATTGGCTGTACCTATAAACAATATTTAGAATCTGATCACTTTCTCCCACCTCTGTTATTGTTCTCATCTGAGCTATCGCTGTAATTTACCTAGAGTGCCGCTGCAAAGGTCTCTCAACCGCTTTCCTCCTTGCCTTCACTTTCTGTTCCACACCTGCCCCTTACTCTACTGAGTGAAGTGATCTTTGTGTAAAGTAAATTTGGGCAAAATCCCCTGCTAAAAATCTTACAATACAAGGCCCCTGGCTAAATGCCACCCCTTTGGATTTCACTTCTACCACTCTCCAGGTTGTCTAAGCTCTAGTTGGTTCTAAAAAAGCCACTCTTTCCTCCTGTAGGGTTTTTGCATTTGCTGCTCCTTCTGCCTAAAACATTTTATACCCTCATATACATGTGTGGCCTCCGCTCTTACTTCATTAAGATCTCTGATCAAATGTCACTTTCTCAGAAAGTTTCTTCGACCAATCTCTCTAAAATAATGCCCATCACATCCTCATACCTTGCTTTTCTTCATAGCAAGTCAGTACCTGATATGTATTTATTTATTACTTATCTATCTATTCCCAAAACATTAACTCCACAGGATCAAGAACTTTGAAGTTCACTGCCATACCCCAGGACCTAGGTCAAAGATGTAACATTTGTTGGATGAAATGAAGGTTTTACTGCATGGTTTCTTCATGTTACTTTGCTTCTAAAACACATTTCAAATGATCTAGATCTGAAAATTTTTACACCCTTTGAGAGACAGGCAAATACATTTTCGGTATAATTGAGGACATTTATTAGAGGATAATGAATCATGAATATAAATTCAGACTTATTTCCATTATTAAAACACAAATTTCCAAGATTTTTTGAAAAACTCTTATCACACTTGCTTTTCTTACAAAGACCATCAAGTACAAACAAGAAGATTGTTCAAACATACAACTGTATTTTAGGGATTATATTTCCCATAATGGCTGAGTAGCTCCTACTAGATCAACTCTCTCATAAACAACTTTAAACACCCGACAAAGCATAAAAGCAACTACTTGAAGGCAGAAGGCATAAACAGCAATAGAAGGATGATAGGCAGGAGAAGTCGGGGGGGGGGGGGGGGAGTCAGTACTTAAAGAAGGTAACAAACAGCATGGAGTGATTTTCCTTTTTTTTTTTAAATGGCGTTTAGCCAGAGAGCAGGCCCCAGATGGTTTGGGTAGCTGAAACCTAGACAGAGAACCTACAGCCCTACTCATTAGCCAAAGGTTAGACTTTGGCATAATCGCAACAGCTGAAAGCCTAGTAAGTAAATCACAGAAAGAAAGAAAGGAGCACCAAATCCTATGTATAAATTCTGCACACATCTCTGATCCCAAATTACACATATGTGAGATTCCAAGCAACCTGGCCAAAGCTAAAATAACAGATTTCAGAGTTTGTAGCTAGAAGTTCAGCCAAGTTAACTGCCTACTAATGTAAGCAAGCAAGCAAGCAAACAAACAAACAAGCAAGCAAGCAAGGAAACCAACCAAACATCAATACTCACTACTGGAGGAACAAAATAGAATCCAGAGTCTCTACATGTCATTCAAAAGAAACATGTAAGAAATAGGAAAAACTGACCCATACTCAAGAGAGAAGGCAACCAAGAGAGACCAAGATGACCCAGAGGCTAGAATTACTAGCACATAAGGATTCTAAAGCAGCTACTTTATGCTGAAAGATGTGAGGGCAAATATGCTTGAATCTCAGTTAAAAAGAAAAAGAAAAAAGCAAAAAACAAAAAACTATGTTAAAAAAAGAGAGGAGAACGAAGTACAAGTTCAAAAAATGAAAAATAAAATGCCTGAGATAAAAAATTCACTAGGTAGATTTAACCATATGTTGGAAATACCAGAATAGTTAGTGAACTTGAAGATAAAGCCATAGAAATTATTCCAATCAGAAATTTTTCCATGGAGGAAAAATTAATGACTGAGGGTGGGGAGGAAGAGAATGTCAGGGACCTGTGGGAAAATATCACAAAGTCTAAGGTACTTAAAACTGGAGAGCCAGAAGGATAGGGGACAGACAGTGAGATAGAAAATAACTATTTGAAGAAACAGTGGCTAAAAATTTCTTCAAGTTAGTAAAAGATAAATTTACAGATCATGAAGATCTTGATTACCTCCCCAGACACTCTGGTGGCTGCCACTGGTTGGGGGTCATCCCACACATAAGACAGAAGATGGTGGCTGCAAAGATGACAAAACAGTTGCTAGAATCAATCAACTCTAGGCTCTCCAGATCAACTCAAGGCTCAAACTCCTCATGAAAAGTGAAAGTTCTTGCTAGGGCAGGAGCCGATGCTAAAGATGATCAGAACCAGTCACCCTCGCTAACAACTGCCCAGCCTTGAGGAAATCTGAAACAGTATTACACCCCAAGGGCCAAAAATGGTGTCCACCACTATGGTGGCAATACTACTGAATTGGGGCTCGGCATGTGGAAAACTCTGCAGAGTATATATACACTATCACTGATCCAGGGGATTCTAATATCACTAGAAGTACATTAGAACACACTGGTAAAAAGCAAAATGCTTAATAAAACCATCCAGAGCTCATTTTCAACAACAACAACACAAAAACAAATAAAAAGATCTTACTCAAGAATATCAAAGCCTAAACAGGTTAGGCTCAAGCCCTCAAGAGGAAAAGCCCAGAAAAACCACACATAGGCCTAACTGTCCAACTGCTGAAAAGCAAAGAAAATGTTGAAAGCAGCAAAAGAAATGACAGAGGGACACAATTCCAATGATGTCGACTTGTCATCAGAAATTATGGAGGCCAAAAGACAGTCAAATGACATTATGTATGTGCTGAAAGAAAAAACATCAACTCACATTCTATATCCAGCAAGAGTAAACTTTTTTTTTTTAAATGCTTTATTTATTTTTATTTATTTATTCATGAGAGACAGGCAGAGAGAGAAACAGGCTCCATGCAGAAAGCCTGATATGGGACTCGATCTGGGGACTCCAGGATCACTTCCTGGGCAGAAGGCAAATGCTTAACCGCTAAGCACCCAGGCGTCCCAAGCAGTGAGAGTAATCTCTAAGGACAAGGCAAGATAAGTGTTTTTAATGTAGCCTTTGTGGTGAGTAAATAAATTTTACAACTAAATTCATTATTGAAACAAACAATAGGTGGGATTTAATTTCAAAAGGAAAACCATGCAATATAATTTAATCTGGAAAAATATTTCTAATAATAAATGGAAACATATTTTCTATAACTGAGATGCAGCATGACTGATCTTTGGAGAAAATAATCATACTTTCTAGAAATGTTTCTAGCATTTGGTACAAAGTGTTGGCACATGAACTGTCATCTCCTCAAGTGATCTGAGAGGATTAATTTCTTAAGGTTTCTAAATAGTAGAATAGATACAATACTACAGAATCTAACAGTAAATATACTGGAAAGCCTTATAAAAATGTGCCTTATTTTTTCCTTTCTTAAAGATTATGTAAACAATTTGTTTCTGAGCTCTCAACAATTATCATGTCGGTGCAGAGTACTAAGTACAGAAAAACAGCTCACCGACACCTTAAGCTATGATAGTTAGCAAGTCTTCATGTTCACCATCATTTGTCATAGTGATTTTTTCCAGGACTGTAAGTATGTAACACAGCTAATTTTTTAAACTGTACCCACAAGAAGAGAGACCATGGTCCTCGATGAAAAAAACAACAAAGAGAAAAGCAACAGGACTTATAGGTCTGATTCATTTATGAGGCAACTAGATACAAAAACTGGAATAATCCTCCTCTAATTATCCACAACCCATACATTCAAAGAGTGCCTAAAATGCAGCAGATACTGTGCCAAAGATAAAGTATAGTCCATGTCCTTGCTCTCCAGTCACAGAAACTCCTGTATCAGAGGCACATCGACACAAGTTTCTAATTCAGATAGCTTATTGGAACTTGCACACTATTTTATCTTCTGTCTGCTTCCTGCTGCCAGCTTAGTCTAGCTTGTGGCTATCATATTTGTTCATATTCAGAGACAGAGAGTATGGTACATGAGGAAAAAATGTTGAGAGCAGAGAGCAAGAAAAAGGGCCCAAGTCATGAGGTACCTTCGAGGCTATTACTATTTGGAAGTTTTATCTTCAGAGTAATGGACGACCACTGAAGATTTAAGCTCAGAGTCAGGGAAGGGGACCCTATCAAGAAATCATGTATGCATGACAAATGGCTACCGTATGGAGAAAAGGGCAAAATATATGAGAAGCCCTGTTAGAAAACCACTGCTGGAGGCTAGCTGGGAAATGCTAATAGCTTGTGTCTGCAGAAACAGCAGTGGAGGCTGAGCAGAAGGAAAACCTGAAGGGATATTTAGGAAGTAAAAATTAATGCAATTTGTTGGATTAAATATTGGGGTGAAGAAGTAGGTGACAAGGTTGGTTTCGGATAATGACTGATAGAACTGGACCAAGAAAACAAAAGAGCAGATTACTTGGTGTGGTTTTGAACATACTGAGTCTCAGGCACCTTTAAAACATCCAAAAAGATGTTATCACAGAAGGAATAGAGATTGATGGGTCTAGGGCTCCAGAGAGTAGGTCTGGGCTGCAGATAAATATCTGAGAAGCATCTCTGGTGCTGGCATTAATTAAAACCTGAGTGCTGTAGATAATCCTACTATATAATTTAAGAACACCTAAAGAAAAATATTCTTGGTTTTATTATATATAAAACATTTTACAGTCATTATTAATTCTTCCCTAAAGGTCAACATTCCTTCCAGTCTAAACAACTAAACAGTATATACAAAAATAAATAAATAAATAAAAGACCTTATTTATCCAGAAAATATTTTAACAGGACATATTCTATAATGAAAAATTTAAATAAAACTGTAAAGACAAAAACATGTACACAGTTTACAAGTCAAATAGTACTATAAAATTTATCAGGAAACCATCAACTTCTAAAACCTCATGCCTTCCTACTCTTATTCTGTTCTATAGAGTAAACCCTATCAACACTGGGCTGTTTCTCCATATGCCTACATAAGACGATCATAAGGTTATTTCTTGGTTTTTCAATTTTACACATTATCTATGGATTTCCTACTGTGGATAATGAAGATTTAGCTTTGCAACTCAGTTCCCATATATACACACCACCATGCTTCTCGACTCCTATGCCTATCTGCCCAATTACTTATTTCAAAATTTTTGCTTAAATCCATATTCAGAGTTTATATTACTTTTTTTTGGGTAAATACTGTTAGCCTAGCCAGTTGGTCTATTATAGGAGATGAGCTCTATCTCCAAGGTACTTTCTCATACTAGCATTTGGGAAGAAAAGTGTGAGTGTTCTTAATGAAAAAATATAGAATATTAATCACATGTGGCCAAAAATTAGTTTTCCATCAAGTACAATAAACAACAAAGCTTTTACAATTCTCACCCCATGGGAAATGAGAAAAAGGGGGTAAGATAGGGTGAGGTGGGGTTAAGAGGAATCACTACTATTCTACTGAAGTTACAGATTCAGATGAGATACACTGCTTTCTAGCAAACTGCCTTGACAGTGACTATGGACAGAGTAAAAGTGTATCAAAGATTAAAGTTGACTGCTCCTGTTCAGGAGGTGCCATACAAAGTAAAGTTTTATTAAAATGAAAAGAACAAATGATGAGATCCAACTTTAAAAATAAAAGGAGTAATTGGTAATGAACCTTGTATAAACTACTTAGATCTACAAAATTTAAACCTGACAAAGTGCTGACTTTTACTAGTGTAAGATCTTACCAAAAAAAGAAATCAGTGAATAAATTAAATGTTACTCTGAGATAGACTTAAAATTTTCCCAAAGAATAAAATTTCAAGAAACAGTATTCTATTTTAGCCATCCTTTTCTAAAATTCTCTGGTGAAAGAACATGCTATGCTAATGGTTAAAAGCAGAGAAACATTGCTAAATATTTCAACCTCAATTCTGTATTAGTGGGCACTGTTTCATTTAATGAGACAAATGAGATAATGTATATAAAATGCACAGTATTGGACACATAGTGGTGGCTGCTTAAATATAAATTTAGGATTCTGTAATTTGTGGTTACTTACTTAGGAAACTGAATCTGCCACTTGCAGTATCTTCTTGGGCAAATCATTTAACTTCTCTGTGCCTCAGTCTCCTCATCTATAAAGTGGTGATGATAGAGTAGCTACCTCATATTATGAAATTAAATAATACATATAAAATAATTTTTAAATAGCGAGAGTAAGCAAACAAGTAAATAAAATAGCTTATGCAAGTGCTAGTCACTAATACTATCATTTCTTCTTTGTAAAAGGAGAAAAGAGCTCAAGGAATTTCAAGGATTAGTGGTAACACAGTAAAAGTAAATTGCAATGCACTTGCCTGGCCTGTAGCAAAAAATACACATTGGTAGTAATAATTATTTATTCTAAATACCATGAATTCCCACAAAGTACAAAGGAACAAAACCTTAGCAAACAGGACTGCATGCTAACCTGGCTGTAGAATACTGAAAAAGTTGACTGAACCTTTGAAGCCTTCCTCTTCCAAGTATATGGACAAATAACTCATGTAACTAGGAAACTCAGGCAAAGCTCCCTGAAAAACCAAACAGTACTAGGCTGTACACAAGTGCCAGAGAAGTGGTATAAATTGTGTTATATGTGTTTAAAGGACTCTCTGGGCTGAAGGAAGGTGGGGGTGGGGGGGGGTAGGGATCTATAATCATGGGTACTTAGGAAGTTTAAGAATATAAAAAAGAATGAAATCTGGCCATTTGCAACAACACGGATGGATCTAAAGGTGTATAATACTGAGTGAAATAAGTCAAAGGAAGACTAAACAAACACCAAATGATTTCACTCTATGTGTGAATTAAGAAATAAAAAAAAAAAAAGAGAAATCAAAAACAGATTCTTAACTATACAGAACAAAGTGGTAGTTACCAGAGGGGCAGTGGGTAGGGGGATGAATGAAACAGGTGAAGGGGATTAAGAGTATACTTATTGTGGGAATAGTGAGTAATGTACAGAACTGGCGAATTCATATACTGTACACTTGAAACTAATATAACTATATGCTAACTAAATTGAAATTAACATTAGAAAAGGATTTTATTTATTTGACAGAGTGAAAGCACAAGTAGGGGGAGCAGCAGACAGAGGGAGAGGGAGAAGCAGGCTCCCCATTGAGCAGGGAGCCTGGAACGTGGGGCTCACTCAATCCCAGGACCCTGGGAAACAGATGCTTAACTGACTGAGACACCCAGGTGCACTGGAAACTAACATTTTTTTTTTTTTAAAGGTTAAAGTATGAAGCAAGACAACTAAATAGGAGGCAGATTCTGGAGATAGTAAACCAGTCATCTGCTTGGCTAGAAGAAAGGAGGGACAGAAGGGGTGGAAAGTGGTTACAGAAGATGAGAAAGGCCTTTATTATAGAAGACCTTCCTTGAGCTACAAGAACATTAAAGTTTTAATATTATTATATAAAACTTTAGAGAAAAGCCTGTTGCCCAGTAGACTTTGTTAGACTTCCTCTTCCATCTAATTTTATTTTTTAAAACCAATCCTTGACAACAAACAAAATTCTTTACAAAAGTACTGTTAGTCCCAAAATGGAAAGACTACATTGCCCACTGCTGTATCCTAAATACTTAGAAAGTATACACCAAGTAATAGAGATGCTCAGTAAATACTTGCTGCAATAAATCTCCATGCATCAGATAATGTCTAGATTTTGAAGACGACTATAAAAAGTGGCATGTATCTATCTGTTACCCTCAGCTGTAAGTCAATGCTGCTATAGTTACTTGTTTTGGAACTGCAAATTTGTTCTTATGCAATTGATATAGTAGGGAACAATTTCAGCATTAAGCGAATTTTGCTATGATTTCACCAGCAAGAAACACTAGGTGAATAGAGAAAAACCACACTTAGCTGAAACAAGCTGTGTGTAAATACACAAAATATAACTATGAACACACCTCAAATACCTGCCATCTCAGTTCACCATGTCTTCATATGGTCCCACCTATCCACATCTTATGTTACAACTTTCCTCCTGATTTTAGGAAACACTTCTTCAACCACTTCCAATAACAAGCTGTCACATCTATGCTCACTTCCACAAGCAAACTTCAAGACTTTATCAACGTACAATATCTTTTGTATATTGTGTATGAGTACATATTTCTTAATCATTTAACATGTTTAAAACTATACTGTCATTTTCTAAGGTTCCTATCTTTTTTTAATGTTCTCTGATAGTCTTTGAGTGTTGTATCCTGAATTCCACTCTTTCCATAAGCCCTGTGGCTTTTTTTTTCCTTCATGATTTACATAGCACAGTGATTTTTAGAAACACGTATGTTAAATTTTAACAGAACTGTGTACTGCAAAGCCCTTCTGACCTCAACAACTGTGAACTTCTCCAAGATGCCTACTGGGAGGCAGAATGTTTCAACTTCTCTATTTATTGTCAAAATGATGTTAATAGTTTTTCATAACTATGACAGTTTGTGTGTCTTCTGTGGATTGGCTGACATTATCAGACTGTGGATGAGCTATTCTTAAAGAGTATCTTCATTAGAGAAAGAAGCATTGGTAATGCAGTAAGAATAGTTGAATGATGCTACCATTTAAAAAATTAAGGTTAAAGCAAATTTTGAAACCTTCTAGCCTCAATATGATTTCAGAATTAAACCTTAAAAATATATATATTCTCTAATTACATACACTATTTTAATTACTTTTTACTCTACTGATACCTTATCTAAGCATGTCATCAAAGGCTCTAGTTAGGTAATAGTTGATGCACTTCACATCCAATTAATCTCAAAAGAATTTACAAATGTCATTAATTGAACGTGAAAAATTTCAACAAAGTTTTAAGAGCAAATTATTAGAATTATATTTCTTGGAGCATTATGTTACCACTTTACTAAGGCAAAGCAAACCCCACCTCCACCAAATCTACAATATTGTTATTTTCAAGAGTTAAAATGCAACTATAGCTATGCAATTAAAAATCTAAAATTCAAATACTATCACCACTTAAGCCTAAGAGCAAGATAATTATAATCCACATTTAACATAAACTTTAGCATGAAACAGTTGTAATATTGAACCACTTTACATAGGCAGTTATTTGCATAAAAATAAAGTAACAGAAACATACCATCTCAGTCATCTAAATGCTACTTACTTTAAATTTAGCTATCATGTTCGGCTTTTGTGTTATTTAAAAGCCTGAAAGGAGCAAAGGATTATGTTAGCAGAAAATTGATTTCTCAACTTTATAATCCTGCAATAATTTACTTTGTAAAGGAAAAAACAAACATCAAAGGTTGAAGTACATAATGATCTATACACTACCTCCTCTTAAAAAGAAAACGTTCCAATTTCTTTTAATACATTGCCTCAAGTCCATGAATTTCTTATGGTTAAAAGGCCTACTAGTTATAAGTTCTTTTAAAAGAATGTGCAAGTCAGCCACACTTGGCAATTTGTGTATTGTGGTTTTGTGGTGAGTGCTACCATTTTCTAAAGATCAAGAAAAGCGCAATAAATCTAAGACAGAATGGTTATAATTCATCAAAACATATTATATAACTAACTACCTTGTGTGTATTTTCCAATTCATATCTCATCACTTTTTTCCAATACATTAGGGCTTTAAGATGGGAGACAAAGTTATTTTTCAGTGTCTCCTTTTTACTGTAATTTTTGGATAATCCATCCTGTGCATAAATATCTTTAAAAGAAAATATGATATAAATAAATGATGACAATAAGTTCCTATTATGGATAAGAGGGAAAAAGGATAAAGGAAGATAAAAGTACTTGGAAGGACTGGTTTGCATCTTATATCAACCATAAACATCTGTAATGAATCAACGAACTCAATGGCATGTGAAGATTCTAATAAGCTAGTTAAAATATAATCTAAAATGGCATCTTAATATGAAGAGTGAGAGAAACTTACGAGAAGTTTCATCAACTGATCCCCATGCAGTTCTAAATACTTACTGGGCGGCAGCCCGGGTGGCTCAGCGGTTTAGCGCCGCCTTCAGCTCAGGGCATGATCCTGGAGACCCGGGATGGGAGTCCCATGTCGGGTTCCCTGCATTGAGCCTGCTTCTCCCTCTGCCTGTGTCTCTGCCTCTCTCTCTCTCTATGTCTCTCATGAATAAATAAATAAAAATCTTAAAAAAAAAAAAATTACTGGGCCCCATGTTTTTTTGGTACATTTCCTGTAACTTTATCCATCTTCCTTCTAATGTCATGGTCCTCAACAGACTTCTCCCCAGAGTGGACTTCTGGTCAGGTACTAGATATGTGTCGTGCTACTGCATTGGGCATGTGTCAATTATGTTCATGAATTAGATAAAGTGTAAATAGATAGGTATTTTAAATCGGTAATTTTAAAATTATACGTATAAACCTGCTTGGTAATATGACTGTGGTGAATGGAGACTACCAAGCCTGCTAATGGAGAAAATATATAAAAATTTATCTGTAAAGAACATTTAAATAAAATACTTCATTACTGTAACAGTATTCAGAACTTTAAAAAGAAATTACAGAGAATTCAAATGAACAAAGGTAAAATTGGTAAAATTATTAAATTGAACTAAATCTCTAAAATACAACACAATGCAAAAAATAAATAAAAAATAAAATAAAATAAAACACAACACAATGCAATCTCATTTTGTTTTGCATGTGCCTATCTTTGAAATCTTACACTATGAAACTGTTCTATGTAGTTGGCTATTAGTCTTGTTATAGTTCCGGTGAATGAATTTTTTATTAGATGGTCAAGAGTAATCTCAGAACTGTACAGAAACTTTTATTAGCAAATTTATTATATATATATAATATACATATATTTAAATCTATTTCATAATTCAATTTAGATACCCTTAAAGAATTTTGATTTAATATTTTTAATTGTATAATATAACTGAATAAAGAACCAGAAATCCCATCCTACAAACACCCATAAATCTGGAATTTCCTAATAGGAAATTTGAACTGTAAAATATACATAAAGGTGACAATCTACTTAACATTTTTATTTATGAACCTATTTTCTTATTTATAATTTTTATATTTTTCAATATGTACTATATGCACTGCTTACTCAAACTTTGTTGAGTGCCTGCTACTTATTCTACACTACAGTGGGTGCTGAGAGAATAAAATAAAGGCACAGTTGCCTATGTTCAAGAAATTTACATTTTAGTAGGGGAAGACAAAACATTCAATAAATAAATGTAATAAGAAGTTGTTACAGATAAAATGTGCAGAAAAGGGGAAACGAAGGGCTAGTCTATTTTGAGGGAAGGGGAGGACTTTAGGAAAGGATTCATTATACCAGGGGACACCTAAGCAGGGTCTTGGAAGATAAAATGTGTTCACTAGGTAGACAGGTGAGAGGGAAAGAATATTTCAGGCACAGGCAGTTGCTGAGGGAAAGATTTAAAGGAGTGAAATGGCGTGGCAAGTTCAGGAAGCCCTAAGTAGCTGGCTAATGTTGAAGCGCAGGGAGTGAGACTCACAGGGAGACAGTGTGATGCAAGAGGAGGCTGTAGAAGTGAGGTAAGGATGGGCATATCACACAAGATTTTAATGGCCCTTCTCTGCATCATACATGCTGCCTCCCACAAATCAGCACAAACAATATGCCTCTCACTTTCTCGATTCATGTGATTTATCTCTGAAGTTCCAGGCCCTGCCACCAAAACCCACCACCATGCCCCAGTGGTGGGCATGTCTTCAGCCAGCAACAGGTACTCTATGCCATTTGCAGGTATATGAGCTACAATGAAGCTTAAGAGGAAGAAGTGCCTAAAACTTACGAACTAAGGAAAGGCAGGGGAAACATCACAAAGAATGTTGTGCTTGAGTTTAGTCAGGAATAATAAAGGTCTTATAGGATATCTGACAACTGCTGGTTATTGGGGCAAAGGCCATGAAAGAACATGATAAATTTGAAGAATTATGGCTGAGTGGAGCAGAGAAATAAGGTTGAAAAGGTGTGTAATCTTCAGTGAAAACTGTACAGATTCCTGATAATGCAGAAAATACATCTAAAAAAATTCTACTGGCCTGAACTACTTTTAGGCCACCTTTATTTCTGGGGACCATTCTATAAACACTGCCCACTCTATCCCATGCAGTGTGCTCTAAATCTGCAAAGATGAATAAAATAGAATCCTTGCTTTTGAAAAGATTATAATTTAGAATTCAGATTTATACTGGACTTCCTATAAACATATGTATCTATTATCTCACTTTATCTTCCCCACATGTGAAGCAGAGACAACTGTTACACCATTCCTTTTAACGGAAGAGAATCATATGTAGACACATTAGGAGATATATACACAGCTCCCACTAAGTGAGTTGTGGATCAGAATTCTAAACCATCAGTTTATAACTGTGGTGTCCCTAACCCACTGCTACTGCAATCAGCTGTGAGGTGGGCTGAATGAAATCTGTTACAAATACTAAAGTACTGGAGGTCTCCTTTATTGATAAAAGAAGCTAATCTTGAGACAAACACGTTTAATTTCAATGTGTATTACTAAAAACAACCTCTATCGAGGCATGAATAAGTACATTATTGTATAGCAATATGAAGGAATACCATGCAGCTGTTTGTTTGTTTTTTTTAAATGGACTAAGATATTCAAACAATTAAATGGAAAGACCTTTTACGACTTTAATGAAAGAAAAAAGATGTAGAATTCATGTGTAAGGATATCCTTTGTGGTTAGGGAAAAAAAAGAGGGGGGATACAAAAAATAGATTTTAAAAAGCTGTTATATGAATACACAGGAAAGGTTCTGAAAGAACACACTATTTTGGAGAGGGCTAGGTAAAGGGACACGTCAATGGTAGACGATCCATCATTCTTTGTATTCTGATATATAGGCAGGAGAATAAGAGTAGAATAATTTCAAAGTGCCTGTACTTAGCCAACTATATATACTTCCAAACAGAGCCTATGGTTATCCATGCTGAAACTGTTACTGTTTCAGTTAACAGCTGCAACAATTATGTCTTTTCCAGATATATGACAGATGAGATCTATAGTTACATTTTGATTTAAATGTTATGTATGGGCTGTAAGTTTAGGTTCAGTCCTGTTGAAACAAAAAAGCCAGGTCCTCCATCCCCCCCCTTTTTTTTTCAACCAAAGGCTAACTCAATGTAACTAATGTGCAGCTTTCAAACTGAAAAAGTACTCATCCACCAATGGGATGGTTTAACTGTTTAAAAGAAAAAGGCAAGTGGTAGTAGAAAAAGGAGGTTTATTGTTACTATGAGTCCCTCAATAAACACAGTATCTTATAGAAAGTTATCACACATAAAAGTGGACAACACTTTTCTGAGTTTATAGTATAATCACAATGTAGCATTACTAGTTTACTATTACTGTTGCCCAGATCCTGTGCTAAATGCCTAGCAATAAGTAATTTTCAGTTGCTTCTCACATTCCTGTAATAACGATTAAATGAGAAATTTGTAGGTAAAACTCTTCACACACAGTGAACTCTGGCACATAGACCAGTAAATGCTATCCTTAATTAGGTATTACAACTGTCTAATTTCTGACTTCATCAAGTCAACCCTTACTCTACCACAGTTGGCTTTTCAAAAGACTCACTTACTTAAGTGCACCGATGCTAAGAAATCTTCAACAGATTCTCATTACCTACTACTTACGTCCCAACTTATTCACCTATTTGAGAGCATGCATGACATAGATCTTCTAACATATCCTGTATATTTATTCTCTAGGCACAATGGATTGCTTACAATTTTTCTTTCTTTCTTTTTCTTTCTTTCTTTTTTTTTTGCTTACAATTTCTAAAACATGTTACACACTTTTCAATACCATAACTTGGAAATATTCTTGCCATTCTCTCAAAAGAATTTTTTCTATCTTTCAAGGCTTGGTAGAAGTGTTACCTTCCCCACAAAGTTGCTTCTCTCCGGTATTCTCCAATACACTGTTCACACTCCTATTCTGGTACTTTTTTAGTATTACTTGTCTGTAAGATCACTGAAAGCAAGGTTTATTCATTTCCACATCCCTTCTGTGCCTAGTATGGTATTTTATACAAAATTCACATTCAGTAATGTAGAAAAGTTTCACCATTACTAGTCACAGTGATAACTAGTTAAGACTTGAAATTCAAATGCTGTTGTCTCTTGAATTTCCCCTCCAATTCCCTAATGATCCTATAGTAACCCTTTCCAGTCCTAATTCAACACTTCATAAGATACAATCCTTTCAGTACCAAACAAATCATGTGGGACATAATCAGTGACCCAATGCTTACTACACTGATTGACATTAAATTCAGTATGCTAACATAAAGGAGAGAGTTTTTAAAGCACAAGCTAGGATATTAGAATCATCTTTTAAATTCACACTTAGGATATAAAATTCCTCTGTTCAATTCCTCTGAATTGAACGTGAAAAACAAAAGATATGGGGAGTGGCTCAGTCAATTAAGCATCCAACTCTTGGCTTTGGCTAGGTCATGATCTCACAGGCTGTGGGACTGAGCCTGAGCCCTATGCTGGACTCCACACTTGGCGAGGAGTTTGCTTGGGGATTCTCTACCTCTGCTAGGCCCCCTCCCACTCTTTCTCGAATAAATCTTTAGAAAAAATAAAAACAAAGATTTGTATGGCTGTCAATTTAGTAAATAAAAGTCACCTTTTATGAATTAATCTTGTTTCTAAATCTATAAAAGTGGGTAAAAGCAATAAAAGTCCTAAAGGCTAACTGCCCTCTGCCCTCTAGCTATCCATAAACAGTTTTGATTCCATTAAAATCTAAGGCAACAGGAAACCTCAGTTTTTGGTTTTGTTATTTTCCAGGACAATTCCAAGTACTATGACTTTCTCACCTGATTTATTTTGAACCAAGTAAAAATACAGCAAATAATAGTTATATACTTACATTTAAAATTCTTCAGGTAAAAAGTACTACATAATACATTATCTGGTTCTATTAGAAATCTTATTATTTCCAATTACTGAAGAATACATTAACTCTATGTAAAGGCTACTAGTAGTGTAGAACAGTTGAGAGAACTAGGGTCATTTATTTAACTCCCAGTAATACCTGTACTGTATGTGAACCTCTTAAAGGAAGACAGTTTTGTTGTCATTAAGATCTACTTTTCAATGAAGACTGGAGTATTTTTTGTACATATATAGGGCCTAACTCAATAGCATTTCAAATTTATTTTTCTTAAATTGTTTTTGCATTAGTTTGCTACTACTAGCAAACAAGTTAAATTAGAAATATTCAGGCAAAAGGTATGTTAAAGTCAAGAGTAGCTGCATGTTACCTAGATGTTAGGAATGTTACTGTACTTGAAAGCAAGAGGACCACAGATTTTGAAAGTAAAGTTTTGGTTATTATAGATGTCATAGTAAGGCAGTTACGCAGGCTAAGCTTGACTGGTGCCATGGACTTTAGCATACCTGGAAATAGAAAAATTCAAATTGTAGCTGTTCTTGGTTGGCCCATTGCCATTTTTGCAGCTTACAAATTTTTAATTAAGTAACTGCAGTGAGCTCATCTCTACTGGATACTTCTTTTCCAGGGCAGGTCCAGGAACTGGGTCTGGAGCCTTGAAAGCAGAAGAGAAACTAGAGTAAACTAGAGGTAGGCAGAATACGAAACGTGACCAGATAACATTATGAGATCTAATAGCAGAGAGGTAGTTCCCAGTGTGTCTCACATAAAATATTCTGAGGTAGAAAAAGGATCTCTTAAGTTACAAGCTACCAGAAGATGCTATTTACATGAGTTAAAGTCATTGTCTTACTTTACCCAATTCTACTCTAGACTCCCAGTTCTAGATACTGAAACAGTGGCTTATGTGTTTGTTATCTGTGGTACTTTTTGGCAACAGACTGTCCAATATGGGACTACAGAGTATAGAAGAAATACAATAAATCCATTTTCACGGGTAAAAGTATAAAGTCCTCATTTTCAGGTCATTTTGCTCCTTTTGCTATCTTATTTCCAATCATCTTCTAAATGCTCCCCTAATTTCCTACAATCAATTCTCAGACATTTCTTAAGAAATGAGTCCAAGCAACGAACTGAATTTCAGGTTCCAATTTTTAAAAATACTTGGTAATTCTAAAAGTGGGAGGCAAAGAACAGCTCATAAGATGTGGTTCATAACCACACTGGAAATTCTCTTTTTTCCATTACCAAAATAGATTCAAATTTTTTTGTGTGTGTAAATTTGTTAGGTCCATATTAAAAAAAAAAAAAAAAACCCAGTAACTACAAAGGTCACAGAAATGGAGGGGTATTAAAATTGGTAGACTGTTGTATGAGGGCCGGGAAACAATGTCTTTATGCTTGGTGAGCTGAGCTGGCACCCATAGGAGTTTCTCTAAGAAACAAATGTCAGAGCAGTCAAAATAAATTGAATGCTCTGCTACTGTCAAAATGATGGCAGACTGAGAACTCTAACAGGAAAAAAAAAATAGTGAAGACAAGGATTCAAAGAACTTAACTCCCTGTATTTCTAGTGACTAGGAACACAACACAGTGAAACAGAATTAAAGTAGTTTTTAAGAAAAATGTAAATGTCCCATCCTGTGTGATGGCATGTTGTTGATGAAAATATTCTGGGAGAGACAGATCTAGGTTCAAATCTGGCTTCAGGATGGCCTTGGACTAAAACTCTGCAGTTGTTTTATATAAAGGAAATGTGTGAGAGCTCAAGTCAAGAGCTGACAATGAATAAAAATGTAACAATCAACTTTCACAATAAAAACAGAATCAGTGGTAAACAAGGAGACAAGTAATTCTTCTCCCTACAAGTAGAAAATACCTTTGTCCACACACTCCTGTTAAAAAATACCT